>NW_012106252.1:2979701-3007940 GCF_000951045.1 Mandrillus leucophaeus
TCCTGCCTCAGCCTCCCAAGTAGCTGGGACTACAGGCGCCCGCCACCATGCCCAGCTAATTTTTGTATTTTTAGTAGAGACAGGGTTTCACCTTATTGCCCAGGCTTGTCTTGAAATCCTGACCTCGTGATCCGCCCACCTGGGCCTCCCGAAGTGCTGGGATTACAGGCATGAGCCACCGCGTCCGGCCTAGTTCATCAGATTTCTTATAGGGCATAAGTCACTCAGATCCCCGCACAGGCTTTCTGTCAACTTACTGAGAGGGAAACTGAGGCAAAGAAGAGTGAAGTGACTTGGGTGAGCAGCAGAGTCGGGGGCTGTGGTCTTTCTGATGTGCAGCCTCCATGAGACCAGATCCAGAATAATCCACGCCCCACCGCACTAGCACACAGCTGCTTCCCATTCCCCAGGCGTGGGAAACAGCCGGGCTGGTTGGAGGCCTGCCAGGGTGGGAGGTCTGGTCACCAGGTGCCCCAGGACAGGGAGGAGGGGGCAAAGCAGGGGGTCTGGCGTTCAGATTCCCATACAGGTTTCACCGTTTATCATTTGTGTGACCTTGACAAGTGCCTTCTCCTCCCTCCATGCAGTTTTCCCGTTTGAAAACGGGTATGATGTTGTTAAAACTTCCCTAGAGAGTTACGTTAAATGAGGTAGTGGATGTAGACCTCTTTGTAAAGTGTAAAGTGATGGAGAGGGTAACAGGAGACACTCTCCCATAGCAATAGCTGGAATAATCGCCTCTGCTGTGGGGACCTCAGTGGCGAGTTTAGGGGTCATCTTTCCCCGTGAGCCGAGGAATTACTCCTCTGTGACACACGGGGACAGAAGGCATTTGCTTTGGTTGCAAAGTGAGGGGACTGGCATTGCTGAGCCTGTGTGCTCCCACGTCACGTGGTCCCTGGCAGGTCCCCACTTCACCCCTGTCTGACCAAAGTTCCTCCCAGGAAGGGAGGCTTTAGGCCCCAAACTTAGCAGGTCCAGACCAGCTCCTGATTGGCTGACCTAGCCCAGTGCCTGGCACATCATAGGTCAAAACATGCTCGTGGAATAAATGCTCATGAATGGTGAATGCGGGGTCTTTCCACACCCTTGACTCATAAGTTTAAAATCTACCCAAAAACCCCCGCGTTGCAGAGACATGCCCAGGCAGACAGGCCCCTCTGTGGGAAGAGCTGTTTGTCATGGTTAAAGGTAAGGGCCCCCTTTCAGACACTGTCCTGGAAAAGTCCCAGACAGTCAACAGATGACCTGGCCTTTTAATGTCCACCCCATCCCTGCCAAGCACAGGGTCCTGGGCTCTGACGCAAGCACCTCTGCAAATAGATGTCGTTTCCATGGGAACTGAAACCCCAGTTTGTTTTTCCCTCCAAGGCACTCTGTAATTTCCAGCACAGTCTGTGCAACGTCAGCCTGGTAACCTCGTGCTGAGCTGTTCTCTGGGTCTGCGTCCAGCACAGGGCGCTGAGCTGACCTAGAGAGGTCATGGCAAGGCTGTGCTCCCAGAGGGCCTCCAGAGGCCGTGGGCCCCAGCCCCTGCCTGCCCCCTACAGAGGGGTGCCCGGTAGATAGGTGGAGTCAGAGGCGAGTCCTTGAACCTCCCTAGGGGAGGTCTGGGGGGTAGGGAGGCGTGGAAGGATGGGGCTCATTTCCAGTAAGAAGTGGGAGGGAAGGAAAAGGTCTCGGTCTGGAAGCCTGGGCCCCAGGGAGGGCGGGCGTTGGGTAACAGATGATTTCTGGCTGCTAGGGGAGGGTGTGCTCTCAGCAGTTGGATCATTAGCCTCTATTGTCTGAGCCTCCGTGAGGAAACAGCCGTGGAAGCAAAAGCAGAGCCAGAAGGACTTGGGGAGATGGAAGTGGAAAGAGGGGGAGGAGACTAGCAGACGAGGCAATGATGAACTTTAAGGACAGGATGCCAAGAGGATGGAGGAGGGGCTGCCCGTGCCAGAAGAGTGCTGCCCCCTGTCCCCAGCGCCATTCAAGCTTAGGGCCTCGGGAGGCAGGTCCTTCCCTGCTCCAGCCTTGAGATGACCAAGGCCCCAGCCAACACCTTGACAGCCACCTGTGAGAGACCCAGAGCCAAGGACCCAACAGAGGCCCAGGTTGCGGCTGTCATGCTCCAGCCTCCTTCCACCCGCCAGGGGGAATGGACAAAGTGTTCCTCCAACCCCTTGGGGTGGCCTAGGGGCCCTCAGGGACTCCAGAAGGGGAGTCTGAGGCCAGGGTGAGAACCAGGACGCCTTTGAATGAGCTCTTTGGCCCCTCTCTCTCTTTCTCACTGCCCTCAACAATAACACCTGCTCTCATGCTTCCAGGGCACCGTGGGCGAGGTGAGGACTCCAGTGTGAAAGTGCTACCGCCAAAGCCTGACTGTTGTTACTACTACCCATGGGGGGCCCCGCCCGCACCTCTCACCCTCCACCATGTCCGGAGCCACAGGGCAGAGTGACTGCCTCTCTTCAGCCATAGTCCCTGGGTTATTCAACAGCGTCTACCAGGACAGGCAACCAAGGCCCCAAAGAAAGGGAGAGTAATGCTGGGAGGGAAACAGGACATGGCAGGCAGCACCCTCTCCCCAGATTGGCAGGCATTGCCACTGCTTCCTGGGGGCCCCGTAGCCTGGTGGCCCCAGACCCCAGCGCTCGTACTCTAGCCCAGCCTCAGCAGCTCAGGCCACCTCCCCACTCCACCTTGCGGTTAACAACAGTCAAACCACTGACCTGATTTTCTGCAGGGAGGAAAAGATAATAGAGCACCTCGGCACATGCGCGCACGCGCACGCGCACACACAGAAACGCACACAGACACACACACACATGCACACACATACACACATGCACACACACATGCATTCACAGACTCATGCACTCACATGCATACACTTGCACACATGCACTCACACACACGCACGCAAGCACACACACCCGCTCAATGGAAACTTTCTCTGTCTCCTTGACAGGAACCCAGCCCTGCCCGGGAGCTTCCTCAGGTAGAAAGTTCAGTGTTTATCTGCGGTTGATCAGAGGCCTGAGTTCCCAGAGCCTCCCTGGGTGAGCACCGCTGGTTTGACCTGCCTCCCCTGCCCAGGGACAGTGCCTCTGGAAGGTCTAGGTCTCTGTGGGGCGTCTGCTTTCCCCCTGAACTCTTGGCATTGTGCTGGGCACCGAGAAAGGGATTGATAAGACCCTTGACCCTTAAAAGAGCCAGAAAGATCTGGGATGGGAATAATTCCCGAATAAACCAGTGCTTCCTCTCCCTAAACTTTCTCCTAACTCAGGGTCCCCTGAGCGTCAGAAACATCTCAGGGCCATGTTCTGCCACATACAAGTGATGAGGTGTCCTCAAAGTAAGTTCTCAATGGTTGGCAACTGTTCTTATTTTTCATCACCATCAAAGGGCAGCCACCTTCCTCCGCCAGTGGGGCAACTGAGTGGAGGAGCTCCGCGCCCCAGCCACCCCCTCAACTTGCGGTCTTGGAGATGCACAAAGTGTCAGAGCCGGAAGGGACACCGAGGTCACAGCCAGGAAAGTGTTTTGCTGAGCCTGTCACTAAGGCAGGCATCCACACTCACTGCTCAGAGTGTGACCTGAACCCGCAGCCTCAGCACCACCCAGGAGCTTGTGAAAAACCAGAGCTTCAGGCCCCAGACCCCAGGAATCTGAACCTGCATCTTAACAATGCCCTCAGCTGATTTTTAGCCCAATAAGTTTGAGACTCCCTACTCCCCCACGCTGGGTTCAGCCCGGGCCTAGGCCTCCTAAGAGCTACATTACGCCCAAAGAGCTGGTCTGCTGTGCCCACGAGAGGCTGCGGCCAACCCGCCACGGCCACCACTGCCTTGTTCCTCCAGCCACGTGTCAGATGAGGTTAATGTGGTGCTAAGTTTAGGTTCTAGCTGCCCACGTTGAAGAAGAGCAGGGGGCAACAGCTTTGCTCCTCTGTGCACAGAGGACCTCCATGCCCTACTCTGCCCCAGATGCCACCTCTCCTCCACCTTCCAGACCTTGCCTTTCTCGAAGCAAGGGGCGGTGGTAGGCAGCGGGCCACATGCTTGGTCTCGTCTTATCTGACCTAAGCTTATAAGGCCAACTGGCTCACTCGTGCTCTCGGAGCTGATGGTGGTCACCAAGGTGACCCTGTACTCCAGTTCGGCCTGCCTCCTGTACCGTGGCTTGTGTCCTCTGGGTGGGATTCCCAGCCACAGACTAAAGCCAGAACGTGGGCCTCGGCATTCTGCAGCAGTCAGCTCTCCAGCCGAGCTTCAGGCACTTCAGAGAGGAGAGTTGTGCTGCTAGAAAGGCCACGTGTAGAACCTGACCGCCATTAACAGCTCTCAACACCCCTAGGGTGTGAATATCATTGATTCCTTTATTGCTGTTAACATTTTAGTGTGAATTAGCTGCTGACTGTCAATTGGCTGGCAGAGAGTGGCTGGGACATCCATACTGTTAAGTTTTGATAGGAGATACTGGTCCTCCAGAGGGGAAAAGCCCAGTCCAGCTATTTCCACCCCCTCCCATGCTGCTGTACCTAGCCACACTTGCTTGTCTCAGCCTCACTTGGGCCCTAAGGCAAGGGGTGCCAGAGCAGATTCTCCCCAGAGATGGTGAGTGCTGCAATCGCTCCCATCTGTATGCTAGGGTTCTGCACCTGGGGCTCAGATCCCTAAATTCCTTTTAACAATAGTAGTGCCTCAGATAAATCTCATCGTCTATTGGGTACTGCCAGCTGCAAAGCTTGGAGATCGCCTATTTCCTGTTGTTCTCCAGTCTTCTGGCCTGTGATTCTGAGGGGTTCTATGAGGAAGGAGGCCACCCCTATCTACCTGCAGCTCTCTCAACTCAGATCTCTGCCCTCAAGGCAGATATTCCCCAGATGGAAGGAAGGAGGGAGGGAGTGAGGGAGGGAGGGAGGGAGGAAGGAAGGAAGGAGGGAGGGAGGGAGGGAGGGAGGGAGGGAAGGAAGGAAGGAAGGAGGGAAGGAAGAAAACTAATATTTGAGGGCTTCCAAAATGTGTTGGTCACTATGCTAACTCTAACCATTAGCTCATCCAGTTCTCACAACACCATGAGTTGGTGCTATTATTCCCATTTTACAGTCAAGGAAACTGAGGCTGGAAGAGGTTAATAACGTGCACAAGGTTACCCAGTTAATAAGTGGCAGAGCCAGGATTAGAACCAAGATCTGTCTGATTCTCCCACTACCTTCCAGGTCTAGAGAAGTGACACTCTGAGTCATGTGCTCTCATTCCAAGGCTGGCCGAAGGAAGTGGGCAGCTCAGACACGTCCCTCCCAGTGGACTTTGGGGGGAAAAACTGGCAAAATGAGCTCTATCCTGTAGACTCTTCCTCTCTCTCTCCTCATAGGGAAGATTAACCAAAGGAAAGGGAGATGGCAAGCCAGCCTGTGTTGCACCGGCTGGTGACCTGGATTCCTGCCCCTCTTCTGGACCGAGTGGCTGTGCCAGTGTGGGCATGGGGCCCAAGGCCGCCAGGCTCCCAGGCATTCACATTCCACTCCCAGAAGCCCACAGCCTCTGGTGCTGCAGAGCTCCTGCCAGCCTGATCGGAACAGCTTATGACATGACAGTGACCAGAATGACACAGACCTCAGTCCCACAACCGTCCCTCCAGGTGAGCAGGAGGGCAGGTGACGAAGCCAGCTAGACCTGAGAAGGGGGTAATCCTTCCAACCACCACTGACCTTCTTCCCCCAAACATTTCAGGCACAAGACGAAAAGGGACAGGCAGCCACTGCCCCCCTCCAGGCTAAACCATCAGTGGCACCGATTCACTGATCCTCTCCCCTGCCCCCACCCACTCCAAGTGAAAAACTATTTGTTAAACACAACTGTAAATAAGCCAGGGCAGCTATTCCACTTGCCATGAGCAGTGGGTGCTGCTATTCCACGCCACACTGAGGAAACCAAGGCCCAGAGAGGTTTACCAATGTGCCCAGGACCCACAGTCAGAAGCTGAGAGGCAAGCCCAGGCTTCTGGCTCTCCCTCCACTCTGGCCTGATACTTCCTCCAGGACCATGGCCCTTTAAAGGTGAACCTGACTTGATTTTTTTTTGTTTTTTGAGATGGAGTTTCATTCTTATTGCCCAGGCTAGACTGCAGTGGTGCAATCTCGGCTCACTGCCACCTCCGCCTCCCGATTCTTCTGCCTCAGTCTCCCAAGTAGCTGGAATTACAGGCATGTGCCACCATGCCTAGCTAATTTTTTGTATTTAGTAGAGACAGGGTTTTATGATGTTGGTCAGGCTGGTCTCGAACTCTTGACCTCAGGTGATCCGCCTGCCTGAGCCTCCAAAGGTGCTGGGATTACAGGCATAGCCCCCACACCCGGCTTCCTTCTACCACCTTTGCATGGGCTCTCCCTTCTCCCTGAAATAACTTCCCAGCCATCTTCACCTGTCAGAATCTTATGCCTTCTTCATGAACCATCACAAAATGTCACTTCCTCCCAGTAATTTTTTTTTTTTTTTTTGAGATGAAGTGTCACTCTTGTCGCCCAGGCTGGAGTGCAGTGACACAGTCTCAGCTCACAGCAACCTCCACGGCTTACTGCAACCTCTGCCTCCCGTTCAAGCAATTCTCCTGCCTCAGCTTCCTGAGTAGCTGGGATTACAGGTGCCTACCACCATGCCCGGCTAATTTTTGTACTTTTAGTAGAAATGGGGTTTCACCATGTTAGCCAGGCTGGTCTCGAACTCCTGGCCTTAGGTGATCCACCCACCTCAGCCTCCCAAAATGCCGGGATTACAGGTGTGAGCCACCAGTCCCGGCCCCCAGTAATATTTTAACATGAATCCTCCTTTCTTTGGTTCCCCATAGGTCTGTGCCTCTTTGGTGGTACTTCCCAGGGTTTATAGTTCTCTGAGTAATATCTCATTCCCCTAGTCTATGGTAAGCTCCTGAGTGTAGAAGCCATCTTGTCTCCTGGTGCCCGTCACAGTGCGGGATACACAGTAGGAGCCCAGCAGGGCTGGGAGGGAATCACCTTGCCAGAGCATCTCTCTGGAGGTGGGTCTTGCACTCAGAGGGCTGAGACAGTTCAAAAGAGCCTCTGGCTTCCTGAGTGCAGAGTGTTCTTGAGCAAGCCTCTGCCCCTCTCTGAGGCTGATTGGAGATGCCAGCTCTGTCACTGGGAATCATGAGAAATCTGGGAACAGCAAGCAGAGCCAAGGAATGTCCCACCCACGGCATCTGGAGCCACTTCCTTCCTGGAAGGAGAACAAAGCAGAAAGAGGAGATCAAGCCTCTCCCTGTGGAGGGTGATGGAGCGATGGGGCCCAAGCGGGTGGACCTCCAGGAAGGAGACTGCCAGGTGACAACTGGGGCCCCAGAGGAGCTGCAGAGCCTCAGGGAGAAGGATGAGCATGGGGTCAAGCAAGCCCCCTTTCCTCCTGAACATTCCAGCCGCTCCTCTGTGAACCCCAAACTTTCCTCCCCTACCCGCTTTCTCTTTCTCCCTCCTCACATCCTCCTCCCCACCTGGCACTCCTATCCCATGACCACCCACTGCCCTGGACTACGCTGCAGAGAGACCACGCGTGACTCCGCGTCTCCACACCCTTATCTTGATGTTCCAGGCCTTCCGGGTGGGCTGCCAGCACACCTCTCCACCCCTTCCCGCTTTGGACTCTCCCCTGGCCTGGATTTTCCTGCCTCTTGACCGTTCATGTGACTCCCTCAGCTCCCAGTGACCTTCACTCCCTGCTCTCTCCATCCCACCCTATGAACTCCTGCCTCTCTCCAAGCCCCCTGCACGCTGTCTTCCCTGGGCAGCACTGCTAGATCCCCAATCAGCTCAGGCCCCCATCGCCCGACTTTTTAGACTCCTACTATGCTTTCACCCCCCCCCCATCCGGTGCTTATCACTCTGTCTTGGATGGAAATAGCAACAACAATCATGGGAATAGACATCTCTGTCACCAAAGACTCCTGCTTCCCCTTGCCTAGCGCGTGGGGTTGACACTGAAAAGTATATGGAGTTGACACTGAGATCTGACACTGCCCAGCCAGGGACTGTATTTCCCAGCCCCCGTGGCATTAACATGGGGCCATGTGACTAGTTCTCACCCGTGGAACGTGAGCTGAAGTGGCACTTCTGGGCCAAGGCAGTTAAGAAACTGATGTGCCTTCTCCACTCTCTCTTCCCCACCCCCTAGCTAGAGGCCGATGGCCAAAGTGATACTGGAAGATACCTGTTAAAGACGGCAGAGCTAATTAGCCAGGCATGGTGGCACACACCTGTAGTCCCAGCTACTTGGGAGGCTGAGGCAGGAGAACCACTTGAACCCAGGAAATGGAGGTTGCAGTGAGCCGAGATAGGACCACGGCACTCCAGCCTGGGAGACAGAGCAAGATTCCGTCTCAGAAAAAAAAAAATGGCAGAGCTGTCAGAAACCTGATCTCTGGATGAGCCTCACTGCTAACCTGGTATTTTCTTAGACCACTGGAGGGCAAGAAACAACCTTCCATTGTCTCTAAGCCATCATACATTCTTGGGTCTATTTGTTACACCAGTTAGCATATCCTGACCAATGCAGGTAGCTATCAATTCGTGGAGCACTTACTGTATACCAGGAATTACATGAAGTGTTTTTACATTCATTGTCTCAGTTAATCCTCACAGTACCTCCATGAGGGAGCGATTTTAAAGTGCCTGTTTTATAGATGAGGAAACTGAGTCTTAGAAAGGTTAAGTAACTTGGCCAAAGTGGCCCAAGTAATAAATTGCATTCTAAACTGGAACCAGAGTGCCTCACCACCTACAGTGAGCTTAGTACATGTCTGCTCTCCTCCCCAGACCATTGTCACTGAGAAGATCAGAGTGGAAGAAAGATCACACCTTGCCCTCCTGCAGAGACAAGAGTCTGACCCACACTAGATTTTTTTTTTTTTTTTCCGAGACAAAATCTCATACTGTCACCCAGGCTGGAGTGCAGTGTCACGATCTCGACTCACTGCAACCTCAGCCTCCTGGATTCAAGCGATTCTCCTGCCTCAGCTTCCCAAGTAGCTGGGATTACAGGCCCCCACCACTACGCTGGCTAAGTTTTTCGTTTTTTTAGTAGAGATGGGGTTTCACCATGTTGACCAGGCTGGTCTTGAACTCCTGACCTGAAGTGATCCGCTCGCCTCACCCTCCCAAAGTACTGGGATTACAGGTGTGAGCCACCGCACTAGATATTTTGTAATATCATTACTTTTCAGCTCCCATTTTCCGAGAGCCTTCTAGGTCCTACACAGAGTCGGCGGGCGGGTGGGGGGAGGCATTTCACATATAGCAGTTTAATAATCACGGAAGCCCTGCCAGGTGGGTATGTACTTTGCTAAGCTGGAAGCAGGCTCTGGGAAAAGCTCAGTAACCTCCCCAAGGTGACCTGCCTGAGTGGCCAAGCATAAAAGAAACTGGGTCTGCTGAGCTCTCACCTCCACTCTGCCTCCGCACTCTACCCCTCCCTTGTCAGACCCCTCTGACCTGGGAGGCAGCTGGAAGTTTCCAGCAGAGCGGGGGAAAGGGGAATGGAGTACTGCACGTGTGGGAGTGTGTGTGGAGTGTGTGTGTGTGTGTCCTATACGTGTATACCAACGTCTCACTGCTTTCTATCGCTCAGTCTGGTTTTCATCTCTTTAGGGAAGAGGATGGGGCATGAAAGACGAGTGGAAGAAAAGAGAATTCCTCAGGCTGAAGGAATAAAAGGTCAGAAAACATCAAAGTTGATGGAAACTGTGGGTTTCATGGCCAAATCCCCTGGCTTAGTCCAGGAGGAAACTCCAGTCCCCAAAAAAAGGGTCTTGCTCAGGAAATTGGGATTACAGCCTGCACTTCTAAAACCCTACAAATGCTTTTTGTGCCAAGCCCTCTGCCCCAAAGCCAGGGAGAGGATAGATCACTCACAGTTCATAGCTCCGCTCAGATGTCACCTCCTCCAGGCAGCCTTCCTTCCTCCTCCACAGCAACTCTGCCACTCCTCTGGGAATATGGTAATAACACTCACTCTTCATATTTACTGAATATTTGCCAAGTGCTAGTCCTTGAGGACTAGCACTCCACAGGTTTACTCACCTGTCTGTCTCACCCACTGGATTGTGCAAGGATGGAAACAGATTCTGTCTTGGTCACTGTAGCCTCCCCAGACCTCAGGAGACCCGGTACATAGTAAGTACTCAATAAACAACTGTGGGACTGAATGTCCAAATCAGTGAAAGGATCAACCAAATGGTTATACACACTCTTCTACATAACAATGGCCTCGTGTGCGCACAGGGCTTTCATTTTTCAAATCACATTAATCACATTGTCTCAGTAGAACCCAGTGAGAGGCCCCAGTAACAAGGAGAGTGGTATGAAGTGTATGCCCACATACACACATGCACACCAGCACATGCAGCCCCCCTCCATGTTTATGTAAGTATACAGAGGCCCATACACCCATGCCTTCCTAGCCGGCAAGAAAGATGCCATGACGTGCTATTTCCTGTTTTGTCTGCAAACACGGAGGCGTCCTCCACTTTCTTCCCCACCCCAAGACACACGCGCACACACACACACACACACACACGCACGCGCACACACACACGCGCATACACACACGGTCGGTTTTCCTCTTTAGCTGAGCATGAAAGAGAGCCAGCCGTCCACAAGGGGGCATTCAAGGACCATCAAACTCAGTATCTCAAAGCCAAGACTGCTACTTAAACTTGGTCTCAGAGAGAGGAGAAGATCCCAGGAAAAACTGAAGAACCAGGGTGGGGTCTCGCGTGGAAACCCAGAAGAGGAGGTGGTCAGCCACTGGAGAAGCAGGGCTGATGGAGATGGAGTCTCCGTCTAAATAACAGAAATGGTAATAACACTCACTCTTCATATTTACCAAGTGCTAGTCCCTGGTCTAAGCACTTCACATGTCATGACTTGTTTAATCTTCTTCTCACCTCTGCAAGTCTCAGTGTTGCTGTAATTCCTGCTTTATAGATGAAAAAACTAATGACTCAGAAAAATTAAGTAACTTGCCCAGGGTCACTCAGTGGTGAAGGCAGAATTCGAACTCAGGACCTGTTGTCCATAGGTCCTACTGTTAACTGCTCACTCTGCTGCCTCGAGGCTGGACTTTCAGACATCCTACTTCTCAGCCCAGGATTCTCTGTGCTGGACTCCACTTCTCACATCTCCAGGCCCTTTTGGGTGGTTGATGAAGGACCTGGAAGCCGATTTCCTAAGAGTGAATAACTTGGTGCCCTGAAACTGACCCCTCATCCGCTATAAACTGTCGATGCTGGTTTGGTTTAGTGCCTTTGGAAAGCAGTAAAGCAATTACTAGCAAAAGGCACGAAGCTCTTCCTCCCCCTTTGACCCATTAATCTCTTTTCCTGAGAAATTATTCCAAGGAAATTATCCAAACTAAGCCAAGTGTTATCTGAATACATGCGTGCACTGAAATCTTTCTTTAAAGGTCAAAAACTGGGAACCACAATAAGGAAGTGGTTTAATAAACTGAGACATCAACACAATGGACAATCAGGCCTGGAAATCCACAGCTGTGTGACTGTGACAGGGAATGGGAACATGGAGGATGCTTCCACTACACAGTGTATCACCACTACACTCCCACCTAACTAGCTAGTTCAACAAATCACGCTTGTCAAGGAGAGAGGTCTCCCTGTTCGTATTCAAAATAAACTCAGCCTCTGACACCCCAAAGGAACAGAAGAGAAGCTTCAATGCAACAAAAACAATAAGCTCAGTAATTCTTGGCTTTTGAGTTTCCAAGGCCCCAGGTCCTGATGATGTATGACATTTTCTGAGAGTGATTTTGATGATTGGCTATCGATGATTTTCACCTTTCACACCATACTCGTTATTAAGCCATCTAATTCATCATATTCAATTTCGTTAAGATACCTGGTGTGGTTTCTGTTTTCTGACCAGACCCTGATACATGCATAGACCATGGACCCTGATGAATGCTATCTCCCCCATAATGATAAAGTGATTTTTAAAAAAGATTTCAAAATCAGTGCACCCACCATGGTTTCAACTCATACAAATGTATGCTTAAGGAGGGTACAGGTATGGCTGGTCTTCTCCAAATGATACTTTGTACTAGTTGCCTCTTGACGCATCCTAAAGTACCCCAAAGCTCAGTGTCTTCAAACAACAACCTTTATCATCTCAGTCTCTGTGGGTCACAGATCCAGGTGCAGCTTAGCTGAGCCCTCCGCTTCAGCACCTCTGCAGGCTGCAGTCAAACTGTCAGCTGAGCTGGAGTCGTCAGCTGGGGACCCGATACCGAGCTCACTCTAGTGGTTGCTGGCAGGATTCAGTTCCTCGTGGACTGTTGGATCCAAGGCCCCGATGCCCTTCACTGCCTGTGCCCTCTCTTCCTCAGCACGTTGGCCACTCCATGGGGCAGCCCCCAACGTGGCAGCTGCTTCATCAGAACACATAAGAAAGAAGTCTTGAAGAGTGTGAGCAGGAGGGGAGTCCCAGTTTTGTATCGTCTAATCTCAAAAGTGACATTCCGCCACTTCTACCATATTTTACTCATTAGGAGCAAGTCGCCAGGTCCAGCCTACAC
The DNA here is from genome assembly GCF_000951045.1 of Mandrillus leucophaeus. Classification (NCBI taxonomy): domain Eukaryota; kingdom Metazoa; phylum Chordata; class Mammalia; order Primates; family Cercopithecidae; genus Mandrillus; species Mandrillus leucophaeus. Next base: position 2,992,289 of record NW_012106252.1, read on the forward strand.
TCAGGGGAGGGGATTACACAAGGACGCGTGGTATGCCTACCACATACTTGAACATTTATAGCATCTTCTCAATAACAAAAACAGTATTTTCTCAAGTTACTTGTCTAATATGGAAACTTTCTAAATCCATTGGTGAATGCCCACACCCATTTCTCGCAAGCAACAGCCCCCGGTCCCCCTGGTCCCCTGCCCCCACCAGACTTACTGGAAAGTCCCTGCCGGGTGAGTGAGCGGCTATTTGCCAGATTGGGGGTGGGGTGGGGGTGGGATGGGAGCAACATGGGCACCTTCAGAAGTCAAACGTCAGAGGAGGGAGGCAACTCAGGACTCGCCTTTGAAAAAGGTTCAGTTGGTGCCTGCCCCAGGCCATTACCATTGCTTTAGGCTGAATTCTTAACCAGCCCAACAAGGTGTGTCCGGATGTGGCTTCGCCGGCTTTCTCCAAGCTCAGCCCGCCTTTCTGTTCACTCTCTCCACACGCTAACCACAATGGCCTCTTCTCTGGCCTCAGAGAGGCCAGGCTCTTCTTCTCCAATGAGGCATTTGCTATGCTCTTTCCTCTCCTGGATCCCCGCCCTGCCCCCTAAAGCCTCACCTGCCTGACTCCTACTGAGCCTTCAGACCTCCGCTTGGACAGCACTTCCTTGCAGGGGCCACCTCCAAGCCTCCAGTCTCAGCCAGCTCCCTGAGCTACCAGTGATTTCCCCCCCCCCCCAGGAGATCTCTGATTCCAACCAGAAATAGCATTTCCAACCAGCCCTTAGGCAATTTTTAAAATAGGGCAAGTTTGGGAGGCACTACCCACTGTCTTCACAAGTTCACCTGGCACCCTTCCCTCTCCGGTCCCACTCAGCACACCTAGAGCTGATGAGTTGGTTCTGCCCTGTGGACCCCTGCGGGCCAGGCCCACATCTGTCTCGCCTAAGCCCAGTAGGGGTAAGTAGGCAGGGGGAGAGCAGGCTGGAGGGAGATGGACAGGCACTGCCAAAACAAAGGTGGGGTGGAGCAAATGAGCACATTGCTGCTGAGATGGGCTGAAGAGAGGCTTGGCTGGGCACTGTTGGGGGAGGCAGGTGCCGCAGGACATCCAGGTCCCACTGAGAACACTCAGGATGCTAAGAGACAGAGATCCAGGAAGAGGAGAGATCCTCCAGTGCTCCAGCAGTCACCAGGCAGAAAACCACGAACCTCAGGCTTTCTCTGGGATAGTGTCGTCTACTCACAGCCCAGCTGCTCAGGATTACAATGGCGGAGACTGAGGTTTAGGGTTGTCAGGTTTACCAAAGAAAAATGCAGAAGCCCTGTTACACTGGAATTTCAAATAAACAACAAATAATTTTGTAACATAGGTATGTCCCAAATATGACTCAAGTGTCACATATTTTAACTGGCAATGCTGCCAAGGTTATGAGCTGATGCTAAGGCCCCAAGGCTAGAGTCCATGATTACTCCACGGGTTTCCTGGAGACAAGAATAAACTCAGGGCCAGGCACAGTGGCTCACACCTATAATCCCAGCACTCTGGGAGGCCAAGGTGGGAGGATGACTTGAGGCTAGGAGTTCGAAACCAGCAACATGGCAAAACCCTGTCTTTAAATTTATATATATATAAAATTAGCCAGCCATGGTGGTACGCACCTGTAGTCCCAGTTACTCAGGAGGCTGAGTGTAGGAGGAACCCTTGAGCGTGGGAGGCTGAGGGTGCAGTGAATCATGATCACACCACTGCACCCCAGCCTGGGCAACAGAGTGAGACCCAGTCTCAAAAAAAATTGGGGGGCTGGATACAGTGGCTCATGCCTGTAATCCCAGCACTTTGGGAGGCCGAGGCAGGCAGATCACTTTAGGTCAGGGGTTCAAGACCAGCTTGGCCAACATGGCAAAACCCTGTCTCTACTAAACATACAAAAATTAGCCGAGCATGGTGGCACACACCTGTTAGTCCCAGCTACTTAGGTGGCTAAGGCACAAGAATTGCTTGAACCCAGGAGGCAGAGGTTGCAGTGAGCCAAGATTACGCCACTGCATTCCAGCCTGGGCAACAGAGTGAGATCCTTTCTCAAAAGAGAAAAAAAAAAAAACACTCCTAGGGCTCCCCTCTCCAAACAGTCCACGGAAGCGGTTTTCATTGTTGTGATAGTTCAACACTGGAAGCAACCTGAATACATCTGAGGAGGCAGGGATTCCTTTCTAGTGGCTTAAAACAACAGAAATGGATTGTCTTGCAACCTGGAGACCAGAAGTCCCAAATCAAGGTGTCAGCAGGGTTCTGTTCCCTCCGAGGCTCTGGGAAAACTCCTTCCTTGCCTCTTCTAGATTCTGACAGGCAGCTATCCGCCCTCAGCACTTCTTGGCTTGCAGCTGCATCACACCAATCTTTCCTCTGTCATTGTGTGACATCCTCCCTGTGTCTCTGTTTCTCTCTCTCCCTCTCTTTTTAAATTTTAAGTTCCGGGATACATGTGCAGAACGTGCAAGTTTGTTACATAGGTATATATGTGCCACGGTGGTTTGCTGCACCTATCAACCTGTCACATAGGTTTTAAGCCCCACATGCATTAGGTATTTGCCCTAATGCTGTCACTCCCCTTGCCCTTCAGCCCTCATCAGGCCCCGGTGTGTGATGTTCCCCTCCCTGTGTCCATGTGTTCTTGTTGTTCAACTCCCACTTACAAGCGAGAACATGCAGTGTTTGGTTTTCTGTTCCTGTGTTAGTTTGCTGAGAATGATGGCTTCCAGCTTCATCCATGTCCCTGCAAAAGACATAAACTCATTCTTTTTTATGGCTGCATTCTCTGTCTCTTTTTATAAGGGCACCAGCTATATTGGATTAGGACCCACCCTAATCGAGCATGGCCTCATCTTAATTTGATCACATCTGCAAATACCCTATTTCCAAATAAGGTCACGTTCATAGGTACTAGGGATTAGGACTTCTTCCTCTTTTTTTTTTTTTTTTTTTTGAAACAGGATCTCACTCTGTCGCCCAGGCTAGAATGCAGAGGCATGATTTCGGCTGACTGGTTCGAGCGAGTCTCCTGCCTCAGCCTCCTGAGTAGATGGTATTATAGGCGCACCATGCCCAGCTAATTTTTGTCTGTTTAGTAGAGATGGGATTTCACCATGTCATCCAGGCTGGTCTCGAACTCCTGACCTCAAATCATCCACCCACCTCAACTTCCCAGGGTGCTGGGGATGACAGGCGTGAGCCATGGTGCCTGACTCGGGATTAGGACTTCAATGTAGCTCTTGAGGATAATACAATTCAGCCCATCACAAGGGGAATGGATAAATTGGGAACCAATACATGGAAGGATTCCATGACAGATTTTTGAGTGAAAAAAAAAAAAAGTCAAAACAAGGAAGGTGGAAGAAAAAAACATATGTAGCATGATTCCCTTTTTAATCTTTAAAAAAACAACTATCTATGAGCCTCTATGTGTGATTACTACTTATGCATTAGTTCAATCAGCAAGTATTTCCTGGGGACCCACCAGGGACACAGCCGTGGGTAAGGCAGGTGCCATCCCTGCCCTCCTGGAGCCTGCAGTTAAGTATGCAGCTCGATGGAAGGACACACATCTACCCATTATTTCTTTTTCCAAGTGGGCTTGGAGGGGACAAAGGAAAGATTTTTTCCTTTCTTTTTTTTTCTTTATTGCTTAAATTTTTATAACAAGCATGTTACTCATTTGTGACTTTTTAAAAAATGCTTAACTTTTTTTTTTTAATCCGAAAGGCCAGCCCTTTGGAAGCCTCTTCGTTGTCTTCCTGAGTGCAATGGCTGGGACACGTCTGGGACACGGCTGCAGTAGTGGCACGCTGTGTGTGACTGCTGGACCCTGCAAGGTTTGCCCTGAGTGTGCATAACTGAGAAGAAGTAGGAATCTTAGCAATCCAAACGACACTTAGGAACGTTTAATGGCTAAACAAGTGAAATACTTGTAATTGTCCTCTTATTTGTGGTGTGTTTGATGTCTGTCTCTTCTATGAGACAAGACGGCAGGGGCCAGGTTTGTTTTGTACATCACAGAGTCAGCCGCCAGCACGCACTCAACACATACTCAATAAAAATGGGGTCGAATGAATGAAAGAACACCGAAGCTTGGGATGGCCCTGATGGATCATCTAGTCTAACCTTGTCATTTTATATAATTGGTAAAATTGAAGCCCAGGGAAGTCAAGGAACAGAGAAACGGAGAGGTAGCCAAGACTCAGAAGAGACTTACCGCTCTCAATCCAGGCTCTTACCTTCAAAAGAAGATGTAAAAATTTAAAAACCCACGTGACACACATTTTATAGTAAGATCAAAAGACATACGAACAAGGATAGAGAAATATTGTCTAATAATTACCAGAATGTTAAACCAGTGTTTTCATCTAACTTTGGCTTTTCCCACTGGGGCTAGATATTCAACAGATGTTGGGGGTTTGCGGGTGCTAGTTAATCACACCCCTCACTTCTCCGAGGTCTGATCCAATTGAGAAATAGTCACAGGAGACAAGTAGGGATTAAAATGTCAGCTTTATTGCTAGTCCAGATGGACTGGAGGATGTGGCTAAGACCCAGGGCCCAAATGAGCTTTCTGTGTCTTCTCCCCTGACTTGAACTCACTCACCCACTCGCGGCAGAGCAGCTGGACTATTGAAGTCCTCCCAAGCAGGGGCTGGACCCGCCCTGGTGCTCGTTGCCTGGAGGAGGCAGGAGCAGAGAGAGAACATGCTGCTTGCAGTCAGGTCAGTCCCAGAGAGAGAGCCAGGAACAGGCTGAGCCATGCACACTTCATACCCTTTTCCCAACTACACCAACCCAAGATTTCCCTCCTCCTCTCACAGAGAGGAACCAGTGAAGATTGTACCAAGAAAGTCGAAAAGTTTCTTCCCAGTTCTTCCAAGAGATTGTCAGTTCCTGTTTTACGGGCTGATAGGAGAATGGGGAGGGGAGATAGCTGCCCCCTTAACAGAGCCTTCAATTCACTCAATACCTTTTCCTAGAATCTGAAAACTTCTGTGTTACAGGAAGCAGATCTGAGGCAAAAGGCCGTATCAATTGGAAGTGAACTTGCTGCAAATAACACAAAATTGAGATCAGTAACTTAAACTAAAAAGAGACATTTTTTCTAATGCAACAGGAAATTCAGAGGGGGGCAGATCTGGGCTGGGTCATGCTCCATGATGGTGCCAGGGAGCAGGACTCCATCTGCCTTTCTGCTCCACCATCCTTAGAAAGTGGCTTTTGTCTTCACACTTTTAAGATTGCTCCTCCATGTCTAGGCATCCTGTCTACATTCCAGACAAGGCGGGGAGGACAAAGAGACAGCTAAATCTGTCCCTTCTTATCAGGAAACGGATAACTTTTCCAGAAACTCTATTCAGTAAATGTGTGTTTTCATCTCATGGGCCAAAACTGTGTCACTTGCCCCTCTCTCTGAAAGGGAGTCCATGAAATTTAACTTTGAACTTGACAAAACTGGATTCTTTTCAATAAAGGAAGAAGAATGAATATTGGATAGCAGAATGGCCTGCCACAAAGAGCACAAAATGATGAAAGAAAATAGAAAAAAATCTTGTCCAAAAAGTGGTTTTTTAAAAGGATGTGGACAATTGTTTTTGCAAACATTCAAGAAGGAGATTATTCCCTGTGCAAACACTTTCAGAGAATAAAAAAGGTAGAAAACTTAGTTCATCTTACAAAGCTAGCACAACCCTGATACCTAAACCTAATAACAGAAAACACACACTAAATTAACAAATTAATTAAAACTACATACCAAGCCAACTTATAAGCTGACAAAAATTCCATGTTTTTCTCATTCTTGGTTTCTCCTTTGTTTTACTGCTGCACATCCTCCATTGCTGTTTTTTTTCCGGCAGCATTAGCACAAGGAGTCTACAGGAAGTAAACTTCCTTAGTCCTCGTGTGTCTTAAAGTGTCTTTGATCTGCCCTCTTAGCCAGTGGACAGTTTAGCTGGGTATTGAATTCTAAATTGAAAATCACTCTCTCTCAGAACTTGGAAGAGATTGCGTCATTGTCTTTTGGCATCCAATGCTGCTAGTGAGAAGTCTGGTGCCTTTCTGATTTTCAGTCCTTTATAGGTGATTTTTTTCTCTCTGGAAACTTTTAGCACCTTCTCGTTTTCCTAAGTATTCTGAAATTTCTAAATCTTGTATGTTCTTCATGCTGGGGGCTTGATGAGTCCTGTTATTCTGAAGACTGGAGTGTTTTGTGTTTAAAAAATTCTGTTCAGTCATTTACTTGAAAATTCTCTCCCTTGATTTCTCTCTTCTCTCTGAAATCTTTATAAATCAAACATGGACCTCCTGTATTGATTTTTTATGTCTCATATATTCTCTAATAAAATTCTGTGTCTTTACCCTTTTGCTTTATTTTCTGAGAGATTACCTTGACCTTAACTTTCAACATTTCCAATGAATTTTAATTATATTTTTCTATGTCTGGGGCTTTTGTGTTCTCTAATTGTTTCTTTTTTCATATCACTACTCATGTTTTATAGATTCAGTGTCTTCTTGAATTCTTTTTTTAAGTTCTGTTCTACGTATGAATTGTCTTTGTTTCCTCAGAGGTCTTATTTTCACTTTGTTTATCTTAGTCTCTCTATTTCATATTTCAGGCTTCCTCAAATAGCTTCTGGCTTATGGTTGTCCATTCATATTTAAGAATGAAGCAGTAGAAAAGTTTCCTGGAAGCTCTGTGTACATGGATAAGAGGAGATGAATGGCAGGCTTTGTTTCCAAGTAAACTGATCTTTATGCCTTGAGATTTCTAAATGTCAGCCTGCAGTGTGCTTTGCTCTCAGATGCCACCTTAAAACCCAGCTATCCTAGTCTTCCTCAGGCAGTTTAATTTCTTTAAAGAAGAAATTAAGGGAAGGAGCAAAATGGGGGACAGAGCAAACATCTGCTGGCTGAACAGTTTGCATATAAGGGTCAGGGAAGTTAACTGTTCCATTTTTAGACTTCCAATTAAGTTCCCCCTTTTCAGCCACACATCCCTTTCCCACCCTCCATTGCACCTAGCACATCCAAGTCCTGAGCTTCTCCAGGCCTCTGCGGGCAGGTCAGCTCCCTCTTTGGCTGCAGACCCAGCCATATGCATTCCACACTGCAGCTTCCTCTGTCCTGCTTACTCGATCATCATTCCCCATCAAACCACTTCTCCAGAAATTTGTTGAGATTTCTCTTGTACACAAGTGCCCCCTCCCAGTTCAAATTTTCCTTTGGAAGCATTGATATATTTATTATTTATCATGAAGACATTTCTAGAAGAGTTTGTAAAGATAAGCCCATGTGCATTTAGTCAACCTTCTTGGATTGGAAGTCCCACTGACCTTGTAATGAAGGCTGGTGGGCATGGGTGTGTGCTTTTACATGGATAGACCTGAGTAGACTGTGCGGTCCTTCTAATCAATGACACATTTACAAGAAACTCAAAAATATGCACAGAGATGGAAGGAAAGTTTTTTTTGTTACATAACACATTTCAGTGTCTGTTGATTATAATATATTTTAAATATGAAACTAAAATTATACGTGTCCCTAAAGCACCTCCTCAGAACCCTAAAAATTTTGTAGAATATACTGGGAAAACCACTGGCATGATTAAAAAAAAAAAGAGCATGGAGTTTAGAGTCAAACAAACCTGATTCAAATCCTGGTTCAACCATCTGTTCTCTCCAAATGTTAGTTCCCTCATCAGTACCTACCTTCTCAGATTGCTGTGAGGATTAAGTGAGATCATATATACACAGAGCACCTAGCACAGAATCAGGGATTAGTAGGTGCTCAATAAATGCTCATTGCTGTTCCTCCTTCCCACTCCATACTGGACTACTCACCATGCCCCACCTCGTTCATGCTATTTCCACCTCCCCTCTTCTGTACCTCTTGGATTTATGCTTGTTCTTCAAGGTTCAGATTAAACATCCCCACATTCACAAAGTCTTTTCCAACCTTCCAGAAGATTAACTGCTGTTTCTTCTGGGTCCCCCTGACACCTGTTCACACCTCTGCTTTGTTCCAATCTCTCTGCAACCAAGAGAGCTTTGCACACACCTGTCCCTCTGGTACAGAGGGAGTCCTTAAAGAGAGTATCCTGATCTGATTCCTCATATTTCCCCTATACCCAGTCCTATAGCTAGCACATAGTGGGCAATCAATAAGTATTAGAGTCTAATTGAGTTGCAGCAAACTGAACCGGATTATGAAGAGCCCAAACCCACTGCCAGGCAGAGATATGAAAGCCAAGCTATTATGGCCGGGCATGGTGGCTCACATCTGTGATCCCAGCACTCTGGGAGGCCGAGGCAGGTGGGTCACTTGAGGTCAGGAGTTTGAGACCAGCCTGGCCAACATGGTGGAGCCCTGTCTCTACTAAAAATACAAAAATTAGCCAGGCATGGTGGCATGCACCTGTAATCCCAGCTACTTGGGAGGCTGAGTCAGGAGAATCACTTGAGCCAGGGAGGTGGAGTTTGCAGTGAGCTGAGATTGCACCACTGCAATTCAGCCTGGGTGACAGAGTAAGACCCTCTCTCAAAAAAAAAAAAAAAAGAGAGAAAGAGAGAGAACAGAAGGAGGGAAGGAAGCAAGGAAGGAAGGAAGGAAGGGAGGGAGGGAGGGAGGGAAGGGAAAGAGGGAGGGAGGAAGGAAGAAAGGAGCCAAGTTATGACCTAGACAGACAGATTCTAACTTGTCCACAACACAAACACTTTGTTCCTTTCTTGCAGGAGCTTCCGAGCTGCTGTCATGACCTCCGTAGCCAACCCTGCCACTTTGCCAAACACAAGTAAACACGTTCCGCTCCACGAGACACATCCTTGGTTTGGCTTGGCCCTTGCCCCACCCCATGAGACAGAGTCAGAGGAAGAAAGACAGTTAGACTAGACAGAGCTCACCTGGAATTCTGAGAACCCACTGGGTGGGGATGGAATTTTTCATTCTCTAGAATGACACATTTAGCTCTGGGGCAGGGCTGGGGCAGGATGCTTTCTCTGTTCTTCTCTTTACCGCCTTGGGCAGCACAAGTCAGAATAAAACACCTTAGGCCTTGAGCTCTCCCTTCTTCCTCCCTCTACCTTTGCCTCCCACCCAGGCAGAGTTAGGCCCATTAGTCAGACAAATATGGAGCTAAGACACAATCTGTGAGCAGGATCCTGTTCTCGGGCCTTGGGCAGAGCCAAGAGGAGGAAGAGCATCGTCCACACTGGGAGTCGCAGGTCTAATGAAGAATGCAAAGTCCTTGTCCCCAAGGAGCTTCTCATCTAATAGAGCGGGGGGTGGGAGGGCAGGGAAACAAAATAGAGTCCCAGGCTGATGTGATCCCACCCACACTCAGGAAATGCCCAGTCCAATATGGGAGACAGTACATGTGCACACAAGTGTCATCCAAACTCAGAGGATGCAGCACCAGTCACTGCGCCTACTGTGTCCCTACTGTGTGCTAAGCGCGTTACATAGGTATCACTTATAAGGCCGTCATGAAAATAGTCCAGTCTCAAAGCTGTGTTATCATCAAGGATGGCAACCAAGCTGGGCGCAGTAGCTCATGCCTGTAATCCCAGCACTTTGGGAGGCTAAGGCAGGAGGATCACTTGAGGCCAGGAGTTTGAGACCACCCTGGGCAATATAACAAGACCCTGTCGCTACCAAAAAAAAAAAAAATTGGCTGCAGTGAACTATGATCTCACCAGTGCATCACTCCAGCCTAGGCGACAGCGCAAGACTCCATCTCACAAAAAAAAAAAAAAAAAAAAGACAGAGAGAGAGGGACAGGAGAGAGAGAATAGCAACCAAAAAATAATAATTTCACAATAACTCCATTTACTTGAATTTCTTAAACTTGACTACAAAGAATCATGGATCATAGTGATGCTTCTCAAATCTCCTTTTTCCCACCCACTCTCCCCTCACCCATTACAGCTGCTCAAACCTCCCTCTTCCCTCAGTCTTGCTGCAGATCCTTCTTCCCTCTCTCTCTCCTCCCATCACCTATGCCTAAGGACTATTCCAATAAATCAGCACCTTTCTTAGAGGGCAAGGGAGACACACACACACACACACACACACACACACACACACACACACAATTCAAATAGGCCAAGCCAGGATTTTCTCTGATGAGCAGAGAGAAGGGAGAGACTGGGATGGAACACTCACCCCGCCCCCATAGCTTTCCTCCTGCCACACACACAGTATCTCATTTGATCCTCACAACCACTGTATAAGGTTGATGCTATTATCCCTATTCTACCGATGAAAAAACTGAGATTAGCAAGTAATGCTTGACCAAGGCCATGCCATTAGTTAGCAGTGGAGCAGGGACTTGAACCCACGTCTGCCAAAAGAACACATATCCTTGTCCCTAGCAGGGTGTCCAGAGTGAAGGAGTTGGGTGACTCAGGGCTTGGAGGGGGTGCTTTGTGGAAAGCAATCTTTAGGGTGTGGTGAATTCTTCTTCAATACCTCAGGATATGTATGTGTTTGTGTCTGTGTGCGTCTGGGGACGGGAGTGACTTGACCACAGGAAGTTCCTCTCAGCCATGCTCCACTTCCTACAGAGTGGGAGGACGTTCCCTGTGGAGCCACTCATCCTGGAGCGGCTCAGGGACAACTGTGAGGGCACCCTCCACACCAGGGAGGATACCTGGGGACTCTCCCTGGGGGTCAGAGTGGAGCGGGGGACTCCGGAAGCCCAGAGGCAGGAGACTCCCAGGGCCCAGGCTGAGAGTATGATTCGCTCATGGCATCTTGTTACAGCCACAGGATGCTTGCGTCTCCTCAGAGCCTCCCTTCAGCAACACGAAGCTGGAAGGGCAGAGTGTGGCCCCATTTCACAAGTGAGAACACTGAGGCCCAAAGCAGTTCCTTTATTGTAGAGAAGACAGGGCTAGGCCTCAACACAGACCCTCTGACATCCTGCCACGCCCCACAGACAGCCCAGGCTGCCAGGAGGACTCCACAGCCCTGCATCCCACCTCCACTTCCCCCAGCCCATGTGAAACAGTGCCTGCCTCCTTCTCTCCTTCCTGAGGCCACCAAGAGACTCTTGTCCTTGGACTTTGGGTCCTTCAGGCAGACCCAGAGGAACCTGTTCTGCCCACTGTGTCCCGCTGGGGTCTGGCAGGAGAAGACACTGTGTGAATGGAGGGATGCAAGCGGCAACAGACAGGCTGGGGTAAGAGAGGCGGTGCTGGGCAGGAGGCCTCGTGACCTCTTCCCGCTCCACCACAAACCTGGGTGGTCTTGGGGAAGCCACTCTCCCTCTCTGTGTCTCCCTCCTTCATTGCATAGGAGGAGGTGGGGACACGTCAGGCTGCATAGAACCCAGGTGGGGGGTGCAGGAGTTTGGAGGGGGCTGAACGGCTAGGGCGCTGACCCCTCCCTCAGTGCCCACCTCCACCAGCACCCCCTCCAACTGGATTAGCCTTGACCTACCTGTTGTATTCGTCTGCACTTACTGGTAAGCTTCTGTTTGAAGAAAGGATTCTGCATCCACCTTCTTTCTTACAAATACCTCTGTATGGCGTCTGTTCATAATCCTGTTCTGTTGATCGTTATTAAATAAGGATTTTCCTGTACATTTAGGAGGACGTTTCAGGCTATGGGCTGGGAATGGGCCAGGGGATTCACTGCTTCACTCCTCCTGGGTCCCCCCTACCCCGCTATTGGTACTGGAAGTATTCAACACATGGCTTCCCTTTGAGACCGTCTCCATGGGACACCTCCCCTGACCCTCACCCCTCAAATATGTAAACCTTCTGAGCTTGCTGTCTGTTTTACCCCGGTGGTTCTGACCAATTTGTTTTTGGTTTTGTTTTTGTTGTTGTTGTTTTTTTGTTTTTCTTCGATACCGAGTCTCACTCTGTTGCCCAGGCTGGAGTGCAGTGGTGCCCTCTCGGCTCACTGCAACCTCTGCCTCCTGGGTTCAAATGATTCTCCTGCCTCAGCCTCCCAAGTAGCTTGGATTAGAGGCGTGTGCCATCACTCCTGGCTAATTTTTGCATTTTTAGTAGAGATGGGTTTTCGCCATGTCCGCCAGGCTGGTCTCGAACTCCTGACCTCAGGTGATCTGCCCACCTTGGCCTCCCACAGTACTGGGATTACTGGGATGAGCCTACTGCACCCAGCCGGTTCTGCCCAATTTGGATGCGACTCCCAAGAGCTTGTTCCTCAGTCCTTCCGGAAGGGAGTGTGTGTGGGATATTTCTGAGGCCCTCAAAGGCACAGGCTGCCCCAGTGCCCTCTGACCTTCCCACAGCCCCTCCTGCTTCCCTGGGTCTCACTTGGTCTTTTTGCTTCACCCACACCTCGAAGCCTGTGGAGCTGCTCCCAGCTGTCGAGGACTCCACTTAGAATGCCTGTTGGAGATCAACTGTTTTTCTCTTCCCCTAAACTCTGCTGCCTTCTTTAAAGCTCTACAGTTCCGTGCTACACCATCCAAAGTCTGAGAGTGCTGGGATTCAGGGGGCAGGTTGGGGGAGCAGGCGTCCTATTCTCCCAAGCGCCCCTTGATGTGATCTTAGGAGGTTGGGTGGACACCAAAGCGTAGTGAGACCAGAGCAAGGAAAGGCGCCTGCTTCAGGTCCCAGCTCACACTGGAGAGGGTCCGCCCCTTGGCAGGAAGGCAGGGACTGGAGCAGGTGATTGTGAGCTCCCAGCCCTGGGGAGCTCCCATGGGGCTGCCCCAGATGCCCTGGTGCTGGTCAGCAGAGTCTCTTTCCATCTGAGCTTCTGCTGACTAGAAGGCAGTTCTTACCCTCTCTGTGCAGTTCTGCTGCTGGTCTATGAAGCGGACCCAGGAGCCCAGGCGGAGCGGGGGCAGGGGGTGCGGCAGAGGAGGGAGCCAGATGCCAGGGAGAGAGCACTGCTGTCAGTGCCCCCGGGAGTCAGGAAAGCCAGGCTGGAGAGCACAACCTGACCTCCATGAGCCCCCAGCAGCCCCTTAAAGCCCGGCCCCATTTCCAGTCACAGCAGAGAGTTTGCCCTGGAGCTCTTTGGATGAAATGGACAGAGTGGGCTCTGATGGGGAAGCACCCTCAAGGGCTGTCTGTACTCCCCACAGCCAGGGCCTGAAGCCCTCTAGACAGTCCTCAGCAGCAGGAAGTAGTTGGGGAGGCAGCTGGAGCCCCACAAACCCACGCCACAACCTGCCATTCCATATAACAGGAGGATCCCTCAGAGCCCTTTGAGGGGCAGAGGGCTGGCGCGAGGGTGGCTGGCAACAAGCTGTGGGTGAGAAACCCTCCTCAAGGCCTTGGAGGAGCCCTAATCACCAAGCAAACAAACATCCCTGCCCTGCCCTCAGGGAGCTCCCACTCCAAGGGGAAGACCCAGGCCTTACTTGGAGATGGGTATGAGGGGATAGGGGTGGGTGCTCGAGCTTGCTCACTGACACCCCCCAGGGAAGGGTGCGAGCCTGCAGCTGGAGGGCGGAGACTCCATGAGTAAGCAGGTTTACAGAGAAATGCACTTCCAAGGAAAATGAGTCAGAGGCAGGAAGAGGAGAGTGAGAGCAGTCTGGATGTCCCTTCTCTCACCTGACCTACGAGGCTCGGCTGCCCCAAGCACTTGAGGAGACCCCTGTTCCCTCTCACACTCTCAGCCCTACTACGGGCCCCGGTGGAATGCAGGGAAGATCCCTGTAGCCCAAAGTCCTATAAATGATGGTGAGGAATCAGGGAGGAGACCCTAATGAATCCCCTCCCAGGGCCCCGTTTTCTCTTCTGCCTGGAACTCAAACAGTATTTGCAGGAAAACATCCACGGAAGGTGCTCCTTCTTCCTCTGGGCATGCGCTCCAGGACGCATGCTTGCTATTTGAACCTCCCTGAGCACTTTGCACTTTCAGCCTGGCCAATCTGCCTCCAACTTGCACTCCAATTTCTGGGAGTGAGAGCTGCCTAAAGGCAGAGTCCAGCCTGGCTCTCTGGTTCTTAGAGTCATGGTGTTTAATAGTGTTGAATGGACAAATTCAACTCTACTGTATTGGACTGTTTTGGACAGTGCCTACTAAGTACTGTGTTTCTCAAAGTCAGTCACGTGCCTGTGTCTCCACCACCACCACCCTAGGCTCTGCCTCTACACTTGATCAGCTCCCCCACCCGTTAGCCAAACACACTCAAAGGATCTTTCAAAGCACAATGTCTTGGGAGGATTGCTGGAGCCCAGGAGGTCAAGGCTGCAGTGAGCTATGATCATGCCACTGCACTCCAGCCTGGGTGGCAGAGCAAGACCTTGTCTCGAAAATAAACCAAAACAGGGCCGGGCGCTGTGGCTCACAGCTGTAATCCCAGCACTTTAGGAGGCCGAGATGGGCGGATCACGAGGTCAGGAGATTGAGACCATCCTGGCAAACAGGGTGAAGCCCCGTCTCTACTAAAAATACAAAAAATTAGCTGGGCATGGTGGCATGTGCCTGTAGTCCCAGCTACTAGGGAGGCTGAGGCAGGAGAATCCTTGAACCCGGGAGGCGGAGATTACAGTGAGCCAAGATAGCGTCGCTGCACTCCAGCCTGGGCAACAGAACGAAACTCTGTCTCAAAAATAAATAAATAAAAATAAATAAACGAAAACAAACAAAAAACAACAACAAACACAATGTCGTCACACTTCTACAAATGTTCTGTTTTCCACGGTTCTCAAGGTAAATCCAAGTCCTCTAAGCTGGTGCACTGGGGCTGGTCCCCAGCTGCCTCTCTGGCCTTGTTGTTGTAAATCCTTCTGTCTTTGTCCACCAGCTGCACTGAGTTTTCTTCAGCTCCTCAAGAGGACCACTATCACTCACTCCTACCCCAGGACCTTTGCACCTGCAGTCTCTTCCATCTGCAAGTTCTTTCTCTCTCCTTTACCCTCTTTGCCTGGCTAACTTCCACTGTATCCAGATCTTGGATTAATTGAGGAAGCTCTCCCTGATCCCCTATAGGCATGTACCTTGTTACATTCTCAAGGCAACCTTGACTTTTCCTTCATAGCCTCTTTCACAGTCCATAATTAGACATTTGCATGGTTATTTCATCAACGTCTACCCTCCATCCTCACCTCCCATCCTGTCCCAAAGACTATCAACAGGATGTGGACCAATGCCCAGGCCCAGTCCTAGCACCTGCCCCCCAGGAGGCTGGAGTCAGAAGGACACACCTGACCCAGAAAGGCCCCGCACCCCAGGAGCCTGCGATCTGGGAAGTACTTGGCCCAAAAGGGCAGCCCCACCCCGTGCTGCCAAAGTTGCAAGAGGAAGAACTGGGGCTCTGGGTATACTCACCTGGAAAGAGAAAGCTGAGAAATGTTTGGAGAGAGAGATAAGATGGCCAGAAAGCAGGAAATGAGCTGCAGATAGCTGTTGACTGAGGCAGGGCAGTTTAGAATTAAGGCTGCAGATCAAAGCCACAGGAAGTGGGCTGGTATTTTTTGGTAACAGAAAAATCTGATAGAAGCCACACTTTCCTGTCTGGGTGGGGCAGGCAATTCATTCATTCATTCATTCATCCGTGTTTGTTCCTATCATACAGTCATTCAACAAATACTGATGGAGCACCTTTCTGGGTGCCAGGCACTGTGCAGTGCCCTGGGGGACAGCAGTGAGCACAAGTGAATTAAGTCCCTACTCTCCTGAATTTGCAGGCATCTACCTTGT
>NW_012106252.1:3008285-3015627 GCF_000951045.1 Mandrillus leucophaeus
TGACCAACATGGTGAAACCCCATCTGTACTAAAAATACAAAAAAAAATTAGCCGGGCATGGTGGCGCATATCGGTAATCCCAGCTACTCAGGAGGCTGAGGTAGGAGAATCGCTTGAACCCAGGAGGTTGAAGTTACAGTGAGCCGAGATTGCGCCACTGCACTCCAGCCTGGGCAACAAGAGCGAAACTCTGTCTCAAAAAAAAAAAAATTCATAACCGAAATCAACGATAGGGAGCATGAAGAAATACACAGAGTGCTACAGGAGGTTAGAACAGTAGGACCCCAACTGGTCTGGGCTGGAGACAGTGGTCAGGGACATCTTTGCTGCGGAGAGGATGCCTGAGCGAGAAGGGGGTGGGGAGGGGGAAATGGAGGAGTGCTAAGGGAAGGATGGGGGAGGAGGTGTGAACTAGTACTGTGTCAAGAGGATGGCTCCGCTAAGGAGAGTCAGGCAGAGACCCACATGTGCCACACGCGCCATCGGGGAGGAAAGCACATGGAAAATTGAAGAGGAATAGGAGGAGAGGCCTGAGTGACTGCAGTTCAGAGGGTAGAGGGGAGGGTGGCAGGACGTGGAGGTGGAGAGGTGGGAAGGAGCCTGGTGAAGCTGATTGAACAGTTGGGTCTTGATCCTAAAAGCAATGAGAAGCCACTGGTGGGTTTATTCATATATTCAACAACCGCTTGCTGAGGAATCCCTTTCCCTGGCATCCTGGTGCTGGAGACACAGAGATGAAAACACCCTGAAGTCACTTCCAGGCCAGTTGAGAGTCAATACATGCTGGAAACATGAAGGAGCAATCAGGACAGGAAGCAGTCAATGCAGATGCTCATCCTACTGAAGGAAACCAGTGTTTTAGAACGGGTTCCCCAGAAGCAGACTCTGAGACAAGGATGAGCATGAGATTCATTGACTTGGCAGGTGATCCCAGGAAGCACTGTGGTGAAATGGAAGAGTGACACAGAAAAGGGGAGAAAGCCAATGGAGGAGGACTGATAAGCACCTGTGGGCAACTGGGAACTCAAACGCAATCCCACTGGAAGCCCCTGGGAGATGGCGGAACACACCTACGGGAGGCGAAGATGGAGTTTTCATCATCCAGTTCTCATCTGTCACTGGCTGAAGGCTGCTCCTGGGGTCATCACCTCCACGGCACTCCTAGCGTCTCCCATGCACAGGACAGACAGCCTGCTCCTGTCTGCAGAGAAGGCCTCTGGCAGAGCTGCAGGGATGCAGGCAGAAGCCTCAGCATGCAGGGGAACGGCAAATGCCAACGGTGGATGTACAGGGCCCCAAAGTCATCCTGTGCAGCTTCCAGAGCATGCTGTGGCCCCTTAACTAGTCTGTATTTGATGTAGGGTGATGAGCCCCAAATATCAAACTATAGCCCTAACTTGTCTTTTGGCCTCCAAAACTTTATATCAACTGTCACCCAGACATCTCACTTTGGATGTCCCATGAGCACCTCAAATCATCAGGTCCCCAAACTTAATGCACATGCATCTCCATCCTCACCATTAAACCTACACACCTTCCATTTCCCTACTGGGATGGATGGTACCCCAATTACCCAGTCACTCAAGCCAAAAACCAAATCCCTTCTCCCCAGGCCCCCAAATCAGCTAAGCACAATCCCTCAATCCTGTTACTTCTCTCACTGCCCAGCCTTAGGGTTCCTCCCCTACCCCACCCCATCTCACCCAGATCACAGTATCAGCTTTCTGGGTGTCCTCCCTACCCTCATCACGCCCTTCCTGGGGCAGCCCAGGCAGACTTTCCACAACACAGATCTGGTTGTGTCCATCCCCTGCTTGAAATGCTTCATGCCTCCCAACGCCTCTGAGGATGAAGTAGAAACACCTGTGCATGGTATATAAAGACTTTTACATCTGGCATCGCTCCCTCGCCAGCCTGACATCCCCGCACCATCACTGCCACCATGCCACTTTGTATTATCCGAGTCTTCCAAGTTATTCCACATTTCCGTGCCACATGTTCATTCCTTTGCACTTGCTGAGTCTGCTGTTTTTTGTTTGTTTGTTGAGACAGGGTCTCACTCTGTCACCCAGGCTTGAGTGCAGTGGCACCATCATAGCTCATTGTAGCCTCAAACCCCTGGGCTCAAGGGATCCTCCTGCCTCAGCCTCCCAAGTAGCTAGGACTACAGAAGTGCACCAGTGCACCCAATTTGAACCCACTTTCTAAACTCAATGACCTCTGCTTTTGTCCACCTGGCAAATAACCCTTCTCGTTATATCTCAGCCCTGCCTCCTCTAGCAAGCCGGTCCTGATTCCCTCCGTGCTCCCACTGTGCTGCTCACCTCCTCCTCTGCAGAGCAAGGACATCATGAAATAGTCATTGTTAAACTGCATATCTGCCTTCACTAGACTGAGAGTTCCTCCTTGAGAAGGGGGACATTATTTTATTTTTGTTTTCCCAGCACCTTAGCACAGAGCCTGCTGCCAGGAATCCCTCCATATATGAAGTGACTAGGCTAAGGTGACCCCACTGGACAGTGTCTGAACCACGATGGCACTCATTCCCACCTTCTCTCCTTCTGCTGGATAGAGCCACCCAATAAGGTGACGTGTGCCTGTTAAGGTGAGGGACAAAATAGAGCAGTGCTTCGTCTACCAACGTGGCACTCCTGAACCCACCCAGCAGGGTTCTAATAGTGGGGACAGGGTGCGCCAAACCATCACTGGCCTCTCAGGTTGGACGCAGGATCACACCAACAGACAGGCGTGGAACCTGGGCAGAGCAAGGAGATTCTGCCCCACTGGGCACTAAAGACAGCCTTGGCCTCGGGGACCCTGGATTCTACCCCTATGGGCCAAATGGCCAGAGAGCATCCGGAGCTGGATCTGCTGTCTTCCTGGGAGATAAAAGTCAGGAAGATCTTCCAGATCTTCATTTGTGGAGCCTATTTTCCAGGGCAATTTAATTCCACATGGTTTGTTCTCTGCTCTGCAGACGCCTCAGAGTTCTGTGCCAGGAACCGAGCTGGGAAACTCAGCTGAGGAAACCACGGGAATCTCATTTGAAGATTCAAATGGAAAAGCAGCTTCTCCTCTCCCAGCCTCAATTTCCCCATTTATAAAATGGTAATTCGTACCCAAGTCCATTCCCGCTCAAAAATACTATGATTCTTTTCTTAACTAGGAAGAGTTTTAAGAGGAAGAAACTATCATTTCAACTGTGATCTCACCAAGGAACAAGTCTGAGGACTGAGTCGGGGGCCAGTAGCATGGTGTGGAGCACTCAGCATTTGGGGATGACCACCCCCTGCCCAGCCTCTGCCCTGGTACCAGTTACTCTAGGGGAGTCCCCTTCTCCTTTCTTGGTTTCCTTGTCTGTGAAAGAGAATGATGCCAGCCACACCAGAGGGCCATCATAAGGAGAAATGCAATGTATTATATAAAGTGCCTGGAGCCGGCCGGGTGCGGTGGCTCACGCCTGTAATCCCAGCACTTTGAGAGGCTGAGGCGGGTGGATTATGAGGTCAGGAGATCGAGGCCATCCTGGCTAGCACAGTGAAACCCTGTCTCTACTAAAAATACAAAAAAATTAGCCAGGCGTGGTGGCGGGCACCTGTAATCCCAGCTACTCGGGAGGCTGAGGCAGGAGAATGGCGCGAACCCAGGAGGCGGAGCTTGCAGTGAGCCCAGATGGCGCCACTGCACTCCAGCCAGGGTGACAGAGCAAGACTCTGTCTCCAAAAAAAAAAGGGCCTGGAGCAGTCCTTGACCCATAGCTGATGTCATTATTGTAGTTTCCTTTTCCTGGGTAACAAGTGCTGGGTGCCTCCCCAGCTCAGGCTGCAGAGCCTGGAGACCAGAACATTCTACTCTCACTCACCGCCTCCGTCCACCCCCATCCGTGGCTTCCCTCCCTGTCAAGCTCAGCTCCTTGCCTGAGTTGGTCCAAAGGCCAGAGTGGCCAGGTGAGCATGGTTAGCCACAGGAGTGACCACCCAAGATCCCATGACCAGAGTGGCAAGCCTGAATCCACACCCAGGCCTGGAGACCAAGTCCAGTGCTTTTGTCACAAAACAGCAGACCCCCATGCAATGCAGGCCCAAGGGCTCACTGCCTACTCGCTGTCCAGCCATCTCCTTCTGTCCCCAGGTGACCCCATTGCATTCCTGTGGTTTGGGGTTTGCTGGTGCGGCGGCGGCAACTGAAGTCTTGGCACTCTCTCACCAGTGAGTGGGGAGGGGGCTCCAGGGGCCAAATTCCTCTTCAAATGAGATTCCCGTGGTTTCCTCAGCTGAGTTCCTCAGCTCGGTTCCTGGCACAGAACCCCGAGGCGTCTGCAGAGCAGAGAACAAACAATGTGGAATTAAATTTCCCTGGAAAATAGGCTCCGCAAGTGAAGAACTAAGCATCTCTTTGGGCGTGGGTCTGATTGCTCTGCCCTGTGCCAGGATGGACTCCCTCCGCCCTCCAGGCACGGCGGTTGAGCAAGTCCAACTCCTTCCCCCACCCACCGCCTCTCCCCACTGTGGGACCTCAGAGCTGTCACCAGAGACGGGCTTTGGCGTTTCCCAGACTCTGCTGGGGCACCCTGACCAGAGACAGACAGCTGGGAGCCCCGAAATAAGAGCGTCCTCCTGGGATGGGGTCACACCAGCTCCAGCTCTGTCTGATGTTGCCGCCACCGCCAGACAGGATTCAGGATCAGGTTTCAAAGACTAGGGGACATGGTGAGACAGGCTGTCTTCCTGGGTCCCCAAGACTCAGCAGCATATTCTAAAGTGACAAACCCCAAGAGGCATGGAGGAGAAAAGGACAAAGAGATAAAGTCGCCAGCTGACCTCCCCCAAGCCCCAGCCCAATACCATCTTAGATCCTGGCAGGAAAGCCCCTCGGACATATGGTTTATCCGTGCAAAGGAATGTTATTCCGCCATAAAAAGGAATGAGCTACCGAAATGTGTTCCAGCATGGAGGAACCTGAAATCATTATGCTAAGTGAAAAAAGCCAGACACAAAAGGCTGCGTAGTGTGTGATTCCATTTATATCAAATATCCAGAATAGGTAAAGCCATAAAGACAGAACGCAGATTAGTGGTTGCCAGAGCCTGGAGGAGAGGGAGATGGGAGTGACTGCTTAAAGGGTATAGAGTTTCCTTTTGGGGCTATAAAAATGTTCTGGACCGAAATAGAGGTGGTGGTTGCACAACATTGTGAATGTATTAAATTCACAATGGTAAATTTGATGTCATACGTATTTTACTACAATAAAAGGATAAAATGAAAGGTCCCTGGCTTGGGTCCCCGGCTGTAGAGGAATTCTGCTTTGGCCACCCCCACGGAATGAAGAGTCTGTGGGTCCGCGTGGATGTACCCATCAGAACCACAGCCCTCCCTTCTAGACCATGCATTCCCCATGGAGGACGATGGTATTCCTGCCCATACAGCCCTGAAACTCTTCTCCAGGTTAATTTCCCAGAGCCAAGTCACACTCAGGGCCCAAGGGACAGCTGTTTGAAGGAGAGTGGTTAGAATTTGGCTTCTCCTGGCTCTTCTGTCCCCCCTGCTTCTGGTGCAGGATGAAGCCAGGAATGAGAAGATGAGAAGTCCCAGCGAGGGACTAGGATCCAGGGGCCAGCCCTCCCCAGGCAGCTACCTCCTGGCACAGAACTCCTAGTTGTCAGAGAATTATGAATTTGACCCTGGCCTTCACAGTCATAAAAGAGATCAAGGTAGATGGATAGAACATATTTTATTAACAGTTTGTAAGCTTGACTTATGGCTTTTGAATATTCAGACTTATGGTATGTATTCCTCTTCTACTTCAATGTAAAAAATGACCACAGATTTAGTGGCTAAAAACAACACCCATTTATTAACTCACAGTTAACACGTGGCTCCAGGGATGCGGTGTGCAAAGGGCTGCCCCATGCCGTCAGTGACAACACGCCAAGCAGCAGAAGGGAAGACAAGGGTGGGCATGCCGCGGTGGGGCCAGGGAGGTGTGAGAGCACAGCGTGTCCTCTTACTCAGCCGCCAGGCTCAGCAGGAGGCTTTACTCATCCCATGAGCTCACCTTGGGCCTAGGGCCATGCAGGATCGCACACGAGCTGGCCGGGGATGCCCTTCTCCTGACCAGTGCCTGGACAGACGGTCCAGCAACTTGGGTCATTGCTGCACAGGTACTGATGCCACCAAGAGCAGCCCGCACTTCCCCTCCTCCGAGGACAGTGAGAGGCCCAGGAGGACAAGCCCAAGGATGGCAGTGCCCAACCCCCAGCCTATCTGTTTTTGGGCACAGATGGCTGATTTTCCTTTCAGATCTGAGGTGTAAAAATCAACAAATTATGTCCCAAAGCCAAGTACAAATTCCTCGGTTCTGAGAGGCCCACAAAACTTACCCCTGGTCACGGTACTCTAGACTTGGTCTGAGAGGCCTGGCTCTGATGTGAGGAAGGAAGGGAGTGGGAAAAGAAAGGGGCATTCTAATCAGAAGCATGTCCACACCTGCTCTGGGGCTTACCTGATGCTGCTCCCCAGAGAGCACAGAGCAGAGCAGATGTTCAGGTTCCGGCCCTGAGTCCAGGGAGACAGGTATTCCTAGGGCCACAGGACCCTATGCAGGGGTGGGGCTTGCACAGGCTACCCTGCATCACCGCCACATCCACACTGTCAGGGTCCAGGGAGGATTGTGGAAGGCAAGGACCTGAGTTTCAGTCTGGCATTATCACTCCATTGGCAATAGGTCCCGTAGGCAACCCCCACACTAAGCCTCAGCTCACCAGTCAGCCCAATGAGGTTACACATACATACCCCAAAGGTACCACGGAATGTAGAAAGAAACTTTTAGAATTCATATACATGTATTTGTATCTAAAAGTAAGAAAGATGGAGAGTGCAGAGGCTCATGCCTGTGATCCCAACACTTTGGGAGGCCGAGGCAAGAGGATTGCTTGAGTCCAGGAGTTCAAGACCAGCCTGGGCACCATAGTGAGACCCCCATCTCTACAAAAATTTATAAAAGAAATAATTTTTTTTTTTTTAAGAAAGAAAGAGGCTGGGCACGGTGGCTCAAGCCTGTAATCCCAGCACTTTGGGAGGCTGAGGAGGGCAGATCACCTGAGGTCAAGAGTTCGAGACCAGACTGACCAACATGGTGAAACCACATCTCTACTAAAAAATACAAAAATTAGCCAGGCATGGTGGCAGGTGCCTGTAATCCCAGCTACTCAGGAAGCTGAGGCAGGGAGAATTCTTTGAACCTGGGAGCTGGAGGTTGCAGTGAGCCAAGATCACACCAATACACTCCAGCCTGGGCAACAGAGTGAGACTCGAAAGGAAGGAAGGAAGGAAGGAAGGACGGA
>NW_012106252.1:3015687-3018897 GCF_000951045.1 Mandrillus leucophaeus
GGAAGGAAGGAAGGAAGGAAGGAAGGAAGGAAGGAAGGAAGGAAGGAAAAATTCAAGTCAACTAATATTTAACATACAGATTGACCCAGGCACCCTCACTCGGTCTGTTTGTTGGCCAATTGTGTCTCCTGAATTAGTCACTCCATCAGGCAGAGAACTTGAGGGTCATACTCTCACTCTGTTGCTCACTTTCAATGTATTATGACATATTGATGTCTGCATATGCCCAATTTATACTGCCTGATTCAAACTAAATTAGCCTTCCTTCAAAAAAAAAAAAAAGGATAAATGACCTAAAAAGATTTCTGCAAAGAAACAGCAAGAAAATAGCAGAAGATCACCTCATCTGCCATCTCACAAAGGAAGAACAAGTATTGCCTATTGAGTGCTACAGTGGAGATTTCCAAAAATGAAATCTCTTTTCATCAGGATAAAGGTGAAGTTCAGCCAAGTTATCAAGGAAGCAACTGTGGGGGAAGGAAAAGCTATGACAGAGCATTTGAAAAGAAGGTCGGAAAGCGTTCCCATTGTTACATGATTTTGTGGCTGAAAACCTCACGTGTTCCCAAGATCTTTCATATCTGCCCTTCAAACAACGAACTAAAAAAGAAATGTTTAATTTGCTTAAAAATCTTCTAAATGAAGAGTTTGAGTGGGTTTAAAATCCATTTGCTGAAAGTATTAAAATGCAACATATTCCAATTTCTTTGCAAGAACAACTGATTGACATGAGAGAAGACGGAAATTTGCAAGCCAATTTTGAACAAAACCTTTGCATAATTGGTGGATGAAATTGAAAATTGAAAATTAATGTCATGATTTAATGAGCTGAGCCCACAAGGCACCCCGTCCGTCTGGATCTAGGTATCTTCGCGAGGCCTTCTTTTCAGCTGTGACAACCATTAAAACTGAATATTGAAATAAACTGAATTCAGAATGAGATATTCAAATCACTGTTCCACAGAGTGGTTTCCGATTTCACAAACCAGGATCTTCAAAAATCAACAAGCACATTCAATCACGCTGCTCTCATTGTGAGAACAAAAGGGTTTTTATTAAATGAAATGCCATAAAATTGCCTTTAAATGTATCATCAAAAAGGATTCAATGTATTTTTCTTCATTTTTATTTATAATTGTAGAATGCATATAATAGATATAGTTTATACATATATGTATAATGAGCATAACATATTTTATAATGTACATATATTTTTATAATGTAAATACTAATATATTTATGTATACATAGTTCATGTATATAATTTGTAAAGTTCCATATACATAATTTTTTGGGGTTTTTTTGAGGTGGAGTCTCACTCTGTCATCCAGACTGGAGTGCAGTGGCATGATCTTGGCTCACTGCAACCTCCACCTCCTGGGTTCAAGTGATCCTCCTGCCTCAGTCTCCCAAGTAGCTGGGATTACAAACGTGCACCACCACATCCAGTTAATTCTTATATGTTTAGTACAAATGGGGTTTCACCATATTGGCCAGGGTGCTCTTGAACTCCTGACCTCAAGTGATCCACCCACCTCAGTCTCCCAAAGTGCTGGGATTACAGGCATGAGCCACCAACACCTGGCCTATATATCTGTAATTTATAAACAAATAGTTATTGGGGTGCCTGCTCAACATTTTTTACCGATGGGATGCGTGAACAACAGAGTTTGAGTCTGAGGATGCAGCAGTACCTGAGGGGCCCTCCAGTCTGGGGTTGGAGAATGCATAGGGCCACTTGACCTGGATGTGAGCCTTCATAATAAAGATGTTCCCGAATTGGGCTTCACCTGCCCTGCAGAGGCAAGCCATTGACTGGAGCTTCAGGCATGTGGGTGTTATTGTTCTTATTATTATTTTGAAATAGGGTCTCAGTCTGTCACCCAGGCTGGAATGCAGTGGCACCATCATGGCTCACTGCAGCCTCAGCCTACCTGGGCTCAGGAGATCCTCCCACCTCAGCCTCCCAAGTAGCTAGGACTACAGATAGGCACCATCACTCCCAGTTAATTTTTGTTTTCCTTTTTTAAAGAGATACAAGGGTTTCACCATGTTGCCCAGGCTGGTCTTAAACTCCTGAGGCTGAGATTCATCTGCCTCGGCCTCCCCAAGTATTGGAATTACAGGCGTGAGCCACTGCGCCCGGCCAGGCATGTGCATGTTATAGCTAGGGGGTCAGAGGTCCAAAAGCGTAAGACCTGAGAGCAGCCTCATTGGGAAGACCATCATCTCCTCCCCTGGAAAAAGAAGGATCTCTCTCTCCACTGCTCCTCACCCCTCCTATGCAACAAGAGAAGGGAAACTTTCCTCCCACTCAGAGGGAATTCAGAGACCCTAAAAGGGTAACTCTCTTTCCTGTAGTATCACAGCAAATTGGCAATGGAGACTAAGTGTGAATTCAGACACCCAGAGCGCCAGTGCTGAGCTTTTACCTGCTCTGTTATCTCTTGATCCCAAGCCTGGTTTTTGGTTACCAAAATTCTCACTATCTTCTCTACTGTCAAGTCCTCCCTGCTATTCATTTTAGATTTGCATGTGGCAAATAAAGCCTAGAATGCTCAGGAGTGTAAATACTCAAAGTCAATTATCTGTCCCATTGAAGCAAAGAACATCTCTCTCCAATCTTTTGGGTCTGTCTTAACCCCACAGAAGAAGGACTCCCAGAGAAAAGTGAAGTCTGCACCTCTGCTACCTTCTCAGGGGGCTCAGCACCTCCCTGAAGCAACAGGACCTCCCTAAGTCACACATATGTTCATGTCACTCCCTCCCTGACCTTGACCTGCTTAAAGGCTCCCTCTGTATCTCCACCGCCCACCACAGAAAATTCCCACCGCTCAGGCCAGTCTACACCCTGGCCCCACCCATGTGCATCAGTCACCTGCAGGAAACAGAAGCCACACTAGCTGGTGTAAGCAGAGAGGAATTTCATGCAGTATTCTGTCCTTAGAAAATGATCAAGAGGGCCAGAGGAGCAAGCTGCACTGCAGGAATAGCTCCCAGAAGACAGGGGCCGAGCAATCCACCTGGGAGTCTTGCCCTCTGGTACCAGCAGGAGAGTAAGGAATCAGGAGTGGCCAGGCACAGTGGTCCACAACTGTAATGATGCCAACACTTTGGGAGGCCGAGGCAGACGATCACTTGAGGTCAGGAGTTCCAGCCTGGCAACATGACGAAACCCTGTCTCTACTAAAAATACAAAAAAAAAAAAAA
>NW_012106252.1:3020015-3020670 GCF_000951045.1 Mandrillus leucophaeus
GGGCTGCAGAGGGTCTCCTGCCCACTGGCACCCTGCTTTGTCAAGACCCTCACTCTCTGCCAGTTCTGCCAACCCATGTCCTCTGCCCCAGCCAGAGTCCAGGAGGTTGAGACCAGCCTGGGCATTTCTAAATAATGTAACTGCATTTCTAAAAAAAAAAAAAAAAAAAAAAAAATTCTTCCATTACTATTGAGATATTTCATATAATTTTTCATACCGAGTCTTTAAAATTTGAATTGTATTTTGCACCCACAGCACATCTTTGTTTAGACTAGCCACATTTCAGGTGCTCGGTATCCACACGCGACTAATGCTGACAGAAGATGGCTCAGCTCCAGCCTTTTGTAGGCCTCTTGGTTGCACCAGGCTGTGATCTGGGGGCCTTTCTGTCTATGAGTCATACTCCCCCATGAACAGTGTGCTCCTTGGGGGCAGGAGCCTTGTCCCATTCATCTCTACATCCTAACATCTGAATGCAGAGGCACTCAATAAGTGGTTGTTTTTTGTTTGTTTGTTTGTTTGTTTGTTTGTTTGTTTTAGATGGAGTTTCACTCTGACACCCAGGCTGGAGTACAGTGGTATAATCTCGGCTCACTGCAACCTCCACCTCCCAGATTCAGGAGATTCTCCTGCCTCAGCCTCCCGAGTAGCTGGG
>NW_012106252.1:3025755-3026882 GCF_000951045.1 Mandrillus leucophaeus
GGTGGAGGTTGCAGTGTGAGCTGAGATCGCACCACTGCACTCCAGCCTGGGCAACAAAGTAAGACTCCATCTCAGAAAAAAAAAAAAAAAAAAAAGAATCAGGAGCCGCTCAGGGTCTGTGGGCTTCAAGAACCATCATCATAACTGATTCAGGAAGTTGTTTCGGCAACAACCTCTTGATGCCCACAAAGCTGAACACTGGATGTTAGAAACCAGCTGCTGAAAAAAGTGCCCAGCGTCGAACTGGGCACGGCAGCTCAGGCCTGTAATCCCAGCAACTTGGGAGGCTGAGGTGGGAGGATCAGTTGAGGCCAAGAGTTTGAAACCAACCTGCACAACATAGTGAGACTTCCATCTCTACAAAAAAATTAAAAGCTTAGCTGGGTGTGGTGGCATGTGCCTATAGTCCCAGCTACTCAGGAGGCTGAAGCA
This sequence comes from Mandrillus leucophaeus, assembly GCF_000951045.1. Lineage (NCBI taxonomy): Eukaryota > Metazoa > Chordata > Mammalia > Primates > Cercopithecidae > Mandrillus > Mandrillus leucophaeus. Next base: position 3,026,188 of record NW_012106252.1, read on the forward strand.
AGAGGATTGCTTGAGCCTGGGAGTTCGAGGCTGCAGTGAGCCATGATGGTACCACTGCACTTCAGCCTGAGAAACAAAGCAAGACCCTCTCTCAAAATAAATAAAGAAAATAAAAGGGAGGCAAAGAGAGATTAGACAGACAGAAGAGGAGAAGGAGATGTGAAGACGGAGACTGAGACTGGAGTGACGCAGCCACAAGCTCAGGAATTCCAGGACAGCCACCAGAAATTTGAAGAGGCAAGGAATGGATTCTCCCTTTCAGGGCCGGAAAGGAGCATGGCCCTGTCCAATTTCAGGCTCCAGACTGTGACAGAATAGATGTTTGTTGTTTTAAGGCATCAGGTTTGTGGTAATTTGTTACAATAGCCTCGGGAAACTAATAAAACACATCTTAAAAAGTGAAAAGAAGCAGAGGAAATTAATTTCAATAATATTTTTATTTAACCCAGTATCTATAAAACAGCATCATTTCCACACACAATCAATATAAAAAATTACCGAGCCAGCATGGTGGCTCACGCCTGTAATCCCAGCCCTTTGGGAGGCCAAGGTAGGAGAATAGCTTGAAGCTAGGAGTTTGAGACCAGCCTGGGCATTTCTAAATAATGTAACTGCATTTCTAAAAAAAAAAAAAAAAAAAAAAAATTTAATTCTTCCATTACTATTGAGATATTTCATATAATTTTTCATACCGA
>NW_012106252.1:3029698-3030300 GCF_000951045.1 Mandrillus leucophaeus
GTCAACTAGGGAAATAGTGTATTTTGAGGTTGAAAACAAATGCTGTGAATAGGTCTATATCTAGCAAAGAAATTGAATTAATGATTAATAAACTTCCAAAACAGAAAGCACCAGGACCAGACAGTTTTACTGGTGAAACCTACCAGACATTTGAGGAAGAAATAGGACCACTTCTCTACAACCTCTTTCAGAAGATAGAAGCAGAAGAAACACTTCCCAACTCATTTTATGAGGCCAGCATTGCTGAAACCAGAGACATTACAAAAGAAAACTATACACCAATATCACTCATGAACATAGATGCAAAAATCCTCAACAAAATGTTAGCAAATTGAACCCAACAATGTATTAGAAGAATTATACAGACCCACGCATAGTGGTACATGTCTGTAACCCCAGCTACTCCAAAGTATGAAGTGGGAAGATCACGGCGCACAGCTGTAGTCCCAGCTACTCGGGAGGCTGAGGCAGGAGAATCGCTTGAACGCAGGAGGTGGAGGTTGCAGTGTGAGCTGAGATCGCACCACTGCACTCCAGCCTGGGCAACAAAGTAAGACTCCATCTCAAAAAAAAAAAAAAAAAAAAAAAGAATCAGGAGCCGC
>NW_012106252.1:3030350-3036289 GCF_000951045.1 Mandrillus leucophaeus
GGGGTTCATCCCAGGTATGCAAGGAGGGTTCAACATTCAAAAGTCAAGTAATGTAATCTATCACATCCATAGGCTAAAGAAAAAATGTCATATCTACAGATGTATAAAGAAATGCCATTCCATCCATCCCTTGATGATCATGGCGAAGGGCAGTGGCATGGTGTTGGGCAGGGTCTGTGAGGCAGTGTTCTGGGACCACCAAGCTAAAGGAAGCAGCTGGGTGTGAGACAAAAGAGCCAATCTGCCAAGAAAGACCATAACCCCAAGGTATGGGTTTGAATGGCTGGAGGGTCCCCTGGCCCTGAAGAACCACTGCAGAGGCTATCCATGCCAGCCCCAGGGGAGATGGCCAGGGTTACCACAGTCTTAGCCCAACACTTTGCCCTATTGTAACCTGCCCCTTCCGTTCAAGAAACTCACCAGTTGCCCTGCCCACTCTCCCACAGTCCTGAGCCGCAGCCTCATGGGGGAAGCTGCCGTGTGCAGTGACATCCACTCCAGGGCAGGAGCATCACATTTTTCATCCAAAGACATAATTGCTCACCAAGCCATGTGCCAACAAGGCTGCATGGACACCTAGGGACACCTTTTATGCCACCATCAGGAAGGGGCACCTTATATAACTTTGCATAGCTTTGCTCACCAGCCTCCCATGTGCTAGCTCACCATGCCTCAGTGAAACCCCAGGGCATCAAAAACTGTAAGGCCAGAAGCCCTTCCACTGGGCATAATGGGGGCATGGGGCAACCCACCCCTGAGATTAGCCTACTGGGGTCACCATAAGTCCCTGGGCTGGAGACTTCACCAGCTCCCTCACTTCAGACCAGCGCCCCCAGACCAGGCTCTGCCATCAGCGCCCTCCCCCACCATGGCTGAACACCCCCTTACAACATTCTAGGACCCCTGGCCCCTCTAGAACAGGGAGAGAGTTGGAACCACGGAGAAGGAGCTACCAAACCAGACTTCCGGGCTTCCTGGTATCACCCTCCAATGTCCTCCCCTCAGGGAACTTCCACCCTGAGGCACAGACCAGACGAGGGACGGAGAGAGCCTGTGAGTGAAGGAACAGCTATAAGCCCCTTCTTGAAGGCCTCCAGACACTTCAGCCTCCTTTCCTTGAGTTAGAGGCCCCATTCCAGGCTAGAGTCATTACTGTAAAAGGAGAGAAAGAAGAAAAGACAAGCTCGTGCCTAGCCTTACCTCCAGTGGGCCCCTACCCTGTGCCTGTTCCAGCATGACGCAGCACAAAGGGGGGCTGCAGAGGGTCTCCTGCCCACTGGCACCCTGCTTTGTCAAGACCCTCACTCTCTGCCAGTTCTGCCAACCCATGTCCTCTGCCCCAGCCAGCACCTGAGGAGTGCCCACTGCACACCTTGATCCTAGCAATGCCCTGTCCAAGCAAGGACTCCCTGGCCATGTGGTGCCACAAGAAGGCCAAGCAGGAACTTGGGAGCCCCTCACACACACCCGGCCCCAAAACCCACCATCCAGTACTTCCCTTCCTGCTGCCTGTGTCAGCCCTACCTGAGCTCATTGGACCCAGCAGGGGTGGGGCCTACTGCTGTCAGGGCCACGTGCAGGGCCCGCCCAGAGGGGAGGAGAGAGGGCGGGTAAGCTGCTCTTAAGGCAGGTCTGGAGGTGAACTGGCGCCTCTCGTGACTCTTCACCTGGACTCTGAGTCGTCTTGGTCCCAGGAGCCAGTAGTGAACGCAACAGTCTGCCCACCCGTGGACACCAGGTAGGTGCCTTTATTCTTTAAGAAGAGAGGAACACTGAGCACCTTTGCCAGCCCTGACTCATTTAACTGTTTAATTTTTTTTTTTTTCTTTTTTTTGAGACGGAGTCTTGCTCTATCGCCCAGGCTGGAGTACGGTGGCATGATCTCGGCTCACTGCCAACATCTGCCTCCAGGGTTCAAGCAATTCTCCTGCCCCAGCCTCCCAAGTAGCTAGGATTACAAGTGTGTGCCACCATACCCGGCTAATTTTCTTATGTTTAGTAGAGACGGGGTTTCACCATGTTGGCCAGGCTGGTCTCGAACTCCTGACCTCAGGTGATACTCCCACCTTAGCCTCCCAAAGTGCTGGGATTACAGGCGTGAGCCCAGACTCATTTAACCTTTTGTCCTCAGCTTCTCCACTTCTCGGGGCTCAGAGTGAAGATTGGGAGAAATGGGGTGGAGGATGTGGATGAGACTGAGATGGTCTCAGGATCACAGACCGCAGAGTTCAGCACTTTAAGGGAACTAAAACTGTGCCCCTCGGTGAACAGATGAGAGAGCTGAGGGCCAGGGAGAAGAGGCTTGCCTGAGGTCATGGAAAGGGACTGGACACAGCATCCAGGCCTCCTGCCTCCCAGCACTCCGGGAGCCCTCTGGGCCCTTCAGAGGTAGGCAGGAATGGGAGGTGGGGCGGCTGGCCTTCACTGGTCCTGTAGTCTCTGCCTGCGGTCCACATCCTGCGTCACCGGGTCTGGGTAGGAGGGATGGGAAGATCGGGAGCCAGTTTTCAAAAATACGGGGTGCAGTGGAGATTGGGCTAATCAGGCAAAGTGCTTTTGGGGGAGACTCAGGCTTTACCCTTGCCCCACCCTCTCCCTTTACTGACCTGGGCTCGTAGGGAGAGAGTAAGTCAGGAGAAGAGGTTGGCAATGACACGGAAGAGGGGATTTGCCAAGGTGCCAGGACTCCCCAGAGTCCTTGGGAACAAAGAAAGAGATCTGAGTCAGAATCAGAAGTGGGAGCCGGAGAGGGGCACCCACAAACAGGGCGGGGAGGTGGCTGGAGCCCTCCTTGCCCCTGCCCCGTGCATCCCAACCACACAGAGCCCCGGGCCCAGGGACTCTCCTCACCACTTCCACCAAGAAAGAGCAAGTTAGAGGAGTGTGTGGGGCCGCGAAAGGCGCAGCTTTCAGGAATACAGGGGTAAACCCTGCCCTGGGACATCCAAGGGCAACGTGGAGCCTTAAAAGTGTTTAAAGTGAGGGGAGGCTGAAGAGGAGCTTAGGGGCTACCTGCCCTTTGCTCAGCTCCAGGTCCATCCCTCTTGGTTCCAGAATCCCAGAAGGGGCAATGTTGGACAGGGTTCTTAAATATGTGCAGCAGCAGCAGAGGCTAAAAGTGTGGGACACTGGAGGAAGACCACCTGGGTTTAAACCCCAATTCACAGTTCACGTTGTATGACCTTGGGCAAATTCCTCAACCTCTCCAGCCCTGCAGCAATAGCACCCTCCTCAGAGAACTGCTGAGAAAATGCAAGGTGTTTGGTGTCTGTTACTATCATATTCCCATCATACAGATGGGACAACTGAGGTCTGCCCAGAGAGGAAAGGACGCTTGCCCAGGGTGGCACAAAAGCTGCGTCCAAATTAGTAAGCAGGTATCCTGGATCCTGGTCGCAAGGGGACACCCAGCCCTCCTTGAGCTCTGCAAAGTCAGCAGCCCCAGCCTCCTCTGCAGGACACAGCCAGAAAACTCCTGTCCCAACAAACTCAGTCCACTTGGAGCCTGTGTGGAAAAAGCCGCGGTTCCGGCTCTGTGTCCTCAGCTGTCCCGGGAGGGCGGGAGCGCAGAGGCCGGCTCCCTTCCACTTCCATTTATAGAAAGCTTCCCGTGCCCGGGATGCCCCGCCCCCTGCAGGACCTGGCCAAGGAAAAGTCTGGCATCAGACCTACGGGAGCCGCGGGGGTGTGGGGAGGCGGGAGAGGGGAAGGGGGCCTGGCTTTTCTCATGAAACCTGTGCGACCTTCAGCCAATCACGCCCCCTCTCCAGATCCCAGGTGTCCCTCTGCACTTGAATTCCATGTGGCATAAGGAATTAAGATTCCAAAATCCCACACCTGGGTTTGAATCCCAGCTCCACCATTTTGCTGGATATGAAGCGTGTTTCTTGACCTCTCGGAATCTCACTATCTTTATCTGTAAAATGGACTGACAACTCAAAATAAATAAATAAGGCCAGGCACAGCAGCTCACACCTGTAATCTTAGCACTTTGGGAGGCCGAGGAAGGAGGAGCACTTGAGCCCAGGAGTTCAAGACCAGCCTGGGCAACAAAGTGAGACCCTCTTTCTACAAAAAATTCGCGGGGTGTAGGGCACAAGCCTGTAGTCCTGGCCACTCGGGAGGGTAGAATCACTTGAGCTGCAGGAGATCAAGGCTGCAGTGAGCCATGACTGTGCCACTGTACTCTAGCCTGGGCAACAGAGCGAGACCCTGTCTCAAGAAAAAAAAAATCAAGAGGACTGACAATAGGGTGCAGTACTTCCTAGAGCTGTGAGAGAATTGAGTTCCCAAATGTAACTCATCTGTAAACTACGTGGCACATGGTCAGCGCCCAATAAATGGAAGCTACTGTTAATGAGGCTGTTATACTCCGTAAGTCCTTCTTTCTAAGTACTATTTAGAATTGCCTAACTACCTTCACAAGGAGCACCTCACTGGTGCCATAACTCTCTGGGAGGGTGCAGGGCAGGAATTCTTACGCCCATCTCACAGATGAGGAAACTCAGGGTCAGAGTCATACCATAAGGAGCTATTTGAGCTAGAAGTCAAATCTAAATCTTCGGATCCCTAAGTCCGCTTTCACTTCTCCCAGGCTAGTCTCAGATACCTTTTCCAGTGCTAAGGTGTGACTCCAAAGCAGGATGTAAAGGAGGCGTCTTGGCAATGAGAAGAAAGAGAGTTCGGGGGGTGTTGGTGGGGGCTGGGGACAGGCAGCAAAGCTCAGAGCACGCAATGGAAGTGCAACCAGCACACTGCAGCTCTGTACAGTTTTCCTGGCAGCCTCAATCCCAGAACCTCTTACCTCCTTACCAAGCCCCACCTACAAGAAACTAGCATGTGGCATTAAGGTTAGACAATGGAAAAGACTTTTCACAGTCAGGAAAATGAGGAAGTTGGGACATCTCTTTCCCAAATGAGCCCCAAGGAAATGAATATCATCTGATGATGTCACTCCCCAGCTCAAAACTTTTCAGAGGCTCCCTGTTGCCCCTCAGGGTTGAGCTGGCAGTCCTGAGCCCAGCCTGCAAGGCCATGCGGGATCTGGCCAGCCTGCCTCCCCCGCCCCATCTCCTCTACCCACCCCAGGTGCCCTGTTACTCAGGTGCTCAATAGTGTCTTGTGAGTTTCCCTGCTGGCCAGACTTTTGCACAAATGGTCCCCTCTACTTTATTTATTTATTTGTTTTATTTATGTAGCTATTTGATGTTTGTTTATTTAGAGACAGAGTCTCGCTCTGTCGCCCAGGCTGCAGTGCATTGGTTCTATCCCGGCTCACTGCAACCTCTGCCTCCCAGCTTCAAGCAATCCTCCTGCCCCAGCCTCCTGAGTAGCTGGAATTACAGGCACGTGCCATCATGCCAGCTAATTTTTATATTTTTAGTAGAGATGGGGTTTCACCATGTTCGCCAGGCTGGTCTCAAACTCCTGACCTCAAGGGATCAGCCCACCTCAGACTCCCAAAGTGCTGGGATTACAGGTGTGAGCCATCGCGCCCAGCCCATCCCCTCTACTTTAAACCTTCCTCTCTGCCTCCTCATCCCTACCCACCTTCCACAGCTACCTCTTGCTTTTCCTGCTTATCTCCCTTTGCATGTCCCTTCCTCCAGGAAGGCCTCCCTAACCTCCCCCACTAAACTAGGAAAGTCCACTGTCCCTCCTCTCCTCCTCGTGACACTGCTTACAGTTGTTCGCTCGCTTACTTGTCTGTTTCACCAACTGGCCCAAGTGCAGGCACTCGGACATCAGGCAGCCGGGGGCCCAGTCCTTCTCTGACACTTGTTGGCAGTGTGACCCTTGGGCGAGTTACCTACCTCTCTGTGCCTCAGTTCTCTCCCTGTAAAATGGGATAATAGTACCTACCTTATACAGTTGTGATGAGGATTTTTAAAGGCTTTATGTAAAAATACCAGAGCTTATGTGGATAATTACTCAGTAAA
>NW_012106252.1:3036484-3040411 GCF_000951045.1 Mandrillus leucophaeus
GCCCGGCTAGTTTTTTGTATTTTTTAGTAGAGACGGGGTTTCACCGTGTTAGCCAGGATGGTCTCAATCTCCTGACCTCGTGATCCGCCCGTCTCAGCCTCCCAAAGTGCTGGGATTACAGGCTTGAGCCACCGCACCTGGCCTGAAGTTACTTTATTTAATGATCACTTACATAATGGGCTTGTTTTGTGCCAGGCACTGTTCTAAGCACATTACAAATATTAACTTGTTTTATAGACAAGGGAACTGAGGCACAGAGAAGTCAATTAACTTGCCTAAGGTTATACAGCTAGTAGATGGTGGAGCCAGGCTGCAAACCCAGGTGGTCTGGCTCCAGCATCCATGCTTTTAAATGAATGAATAGATTAGCTCTTGTATGGAGGGTTGGGAGGCAGGGGCTTCACCTACAGAAGTTACTCCATTCCCACTCTTGGACTCTTTCAGGTCCTGGGAGCTTCTGGTTGGCAAGTGAGATCTCTGGGATGTCAGTGAGGCTGGTTGAAAACCAGAGGTAAACCGCAGAGGTCACCATCCCCACCATGTCCCAGGTGATGTCCAGCCCACTGCTGGCAGGAGGCCATGCTGTCAGCTTGGCACCTTGTGACGAGCCCAGGAGGACCCTGCACCCAGCACCCAGTCCCAGCCTGCCGCTCCAGTGTTCTTACTACACCACAGAAGGCTGGGGAGCCCAGGCCCTGATGGCCCCCGTGCCCTGCATGGGGCCCCCTGACCGACTCCAGCAAGCCCCACAGGCCGAGGCCAAAACCACCTGCTTCCTGCCGTCCCCTGGCAAGCAGGCCTTGGGAACCCCGGAAGACCTTGACTCCTACATTGACTTCTCACTGGAGAGCCTCAATCAGATGATCCTGGAACTGGACCCCACCTTCCAGCTGCTTCCCCAAGGGACTGGGGGCCCCCGGGCTGAGCCGGCCCAGAGCACCATGTCAGTGAGAAAGAAGGAGGAACCTGAAGCCTTGGGTAAGGATTTGGGGCACAGTACTAGGAGCAGGGCTTGGCGCCAGACCTTATGAGGAAGAAGGACTTTCCTTTGTACAGAGAAGGGGACCCTGTCCTGTTGGGAGATACTGTGCAAACCTAACCAAGTTACTAACCCCTCTGTTTTCTATGCTACACAAAAGGGATAAATACAAGTTTCCCTCACTAGCCAATTCTATTTGCTTCCTGAGTTTGGAAAGTGATAGATACCAATTTTCTATGATTTTATGAGGACTCAAATAAGCTTCTATAGAAAGTGTTTTGTGCAGTACCATGCCCATAAGGAAGAGCTCAGTAAATGTGGATCCCTGACCTCCGCTGTCCTAGGGTGTCTCACTTCAGAGCCTCACCTGGGGCCCCCCCTGAAATGTTGGTAGGATTGCTATCTGGACCTCTGTCCTTGTTTGGGGGGGTATCTTTCCGGAGAGGCCCACACTGGAAATGGTAGGATAAGGACCCAGTAGTGTTCAAGCAGTGGTATGCTGGTGAATGTTTCCCTGGCTCCCTGGTTGGGGAGCAGGGGCAGAGGGAGCTGATTTGAAGCTTCTGCCCATTTCCACAGTGTAAATTCTCCCCCTCCGGCCAATTTCAAGCTACCTGAAATTGATGATGTCACTGAATGAGGAGCTGGAGACACGTGGAGTAGCAGGCTGTTACACAGCCTTGCCACCACACCGACACGACAGATGGTCAATAACCCTGACAGCACAGACAATAATAAGGAGGGTGGGGAGACATTGTTGTAAAATAATTGGGATGTGATGAATTTTGAGTATTTATTAACTTTGTTTTTAATGGAAGTTATTTCATTGTAAGTGTACATAATGTAATTACTCAATGGCTGGATTTAGTAACCAGCTGGACAAAATCCTGAAAATTTAACAATCAGCTCTTAACCAGCCGATACAAGCCAATTCCAGGGCACCACCGAGTCCAAAGGAACCTGGAAATTCCTATATCTGGCTTCAGTTTCCTGAACAAAGAGTTTCAAGGAAGCTCTTGATGAGGGTCAAGGAGCAGGCACATTAGACAGGTTGGAAGACTGAGGCCTCCAAGGCTTTAAACTACCAGCAAGGGTGAGGGGGTGCATCATTAGGATTAGAGATAGGAGCCATAAGATATTCCACTTACTGGACACATATTATATATCAGGCACTATGTTGAGCACTTTATGTGGAATCTTCAATCCTCTCAATCCACTCCCTGAGCTGATCTTTTTTTTTTTTCAATGGAGTCTCGCTGTCACCCAGGCTGGAGTGCAACAGCACAATCTCAGCTCACTGCAACCTCCGCCTCCCAGGTTCAAGCAATTCTCCTGCCTCAGCCTCCCCAGTAGCTGGGATTACAGGCACCTGCCACTGGGCCCAGCTACTTTTTGTATTTTTAGTAGAGACAGGGTTTCACCATGTTGGCCAGACTGGCCTCGAACTCCTGAGCTCAAGTGATCCACCCACCTCGCCCTCCCAAAGTGCTGGGATTACAGGCGTGAGCCCGGCCGAATATTTTATCTCCGTTTCGCAAATGAGAAAGGTGGGGTTGCTGGGGTTGGGTAAGGAGCCAGTCTAGCCTAATGGCTGGCGTCAGGCAGAGCTTTCACAAGCTGCTTGCTTCACCACTTTGTGTCACGAATTCCTCATCCGAGAAATGGAGATGATGAGAGTTCTTACCTCAAAGGGTGTTATGGGGATTGAAAGAAATTACATTTGTTGGCTGCTTATCACTAATCCTGGCACACTATACGCTATTCTAAATCGTAGCTGTTTTTATTAAACATTGGGGTTGCACGTCGGGCTGGCCCCAGGGTAGGTTTGGGCTCTGAGGTGGAGGCCAGCCCAGCACCCACGCCCTCTGGCACACTGGGTTCCTGGGCTCCTGGGCTCCTGCCTGCTCTGCCCCCTTTCGCCAAGCATTGCCTGCCAGGCCTGTTAAAGAAACTGTCCCTCAAGGGTCTTCCTGTTTCTTAAGGCCAGTCATGGGCACGTCACTGCAGGAAAGGCGTCTAGGGCCTAATTACTGTTGGCAGGAGTAAGCCCAGGCTTTTACCATTCATGCCCCAGGACAGGAGTTCCACATATCCAAGGCCAGGTGGGGCAAAACCAGTCCCTGTGGAACGTCCACACATGTTGGGTGAGGGTTGGTGACAACTGGGCCCTTCCTCCACGGAAGGGGCTCATGGTCAGCTTAGGGCTGATGGCATGGGTCCACATCCACAGATGCCCCGGGCACCACATGCCATTGTGAACATGTGTCCACCCAACTCTGGGGAACAGGGAATGTAAGGCAGGCAGCGGCCAGAAGGTCCTGAGGAAGCTGCCTCACTGCCCTGGCCCCTTCTGATGGAGAAAAAAAAAAATCCCTTCCTCTAAACTCTGCTTGGACACCTGCAATGCCTGGGAGTTCACTGCCTCCTAAGACAGCCCAGCCAGGTCAGCTCCCCATTGAGAAGTTCTCCACCATCACTAAGAATAGCAGGCACCTGTGCCCAAAGTCCTCCCCGCAGACCCTATTGCTGGTGACAAAGCTCTCACTGGCCCATGGCAGCCTACAACTCTGAGCGTTGTGGTGAGTTCTCTTACCTCTGAATGTATTCAGAGTGGAGGATCCCCTGCCATTTTACAATCTCATCCTTTCTACTTTTGGGCTGTTCAAGGAAAGAACTCTGACATTACCGTGCTAGGAGATGTTTACTATTCCTCTTCGTCCTAACGTGGAAAATTTTAAAATTAAACATTGGCAATTCTATGTTGACATTTCCCCTAATATATATACATATATTTTTTTGAGACAGGGTCTCGTTGTGTTGCCCAGGCTGGAGTGCAGTGGTGTGATCGTAGCTCACTGCAGCCTTCAATGCCTGGGCTCAAGCAATCCTCCCACCTCAGCATCCCCAGTAGCTGGGACTACAGGCACATGTCACCACGCCCGGCTAAT
>NW_012106252.1:3041116-3057016 GCF_000951045.1 Mandrillus leucophaeus
AAAAAAAAAAAAAAAAAGAGTCCATGTAATGCATGATCCCAGTGTCTGGCTTTTGAAGGAAATAGTGGAAACCTCCTGTTACAGATGAGGAAACTGAGGCTCAGGGTGGGTGTGTGATGGCTCACAGTCACACAGCCAGGGAGAGACAGGTCAGGCCTCAAACCGCAGCCGTCTGGGCTCCGTAGGCCACTGTCCTTTCTCTCTTTCTAAAGTCTAGTCCTCTGCCCTCTGGGGCATCACAGAATCCATCAGGTTGGAGGCGGCCTGCAGGCTCCTCTTCTGAGACCCATCCTCCTGGGCGCTTCACAAACCTTCCCCAGGTTCCCTGCTCCTGCCTTCCTTTAAACTTGTCCTGGGCGCCCCCATCCCACAGGGAATGTGGTTCCTAAAGCAAACACCATGTCCCTTCCTTTATCCTCTCCAACGTCCCCCACCCCATCTTTGGAACAGGCCGCCACTTTCATTTTCCAGTAATTTCTGCCAGACAAGGCTGTTTACCAGCCCAAATGAAGGGGGTTTAATAACTGTCTCTCCACCCCTCACCTACATGCCCTCCCTCCACTCACCCGCCTGCCTGGGGCTGGTGCTGGCACCCACCCAGCACTGCTCAGACTTGCCCCACAGGCCAGTAAACAGCGACTACACCCCTGCGGTGGGTGGAGGCCCCCAGCCCCACCCCCCCCCAGCTACACCCACCTTGGGACAGCCACAGGAGGTGAGCACGGGGCTCCTCCCTCCCCTCCCACTCTCCTTACTCAGCGCCCCCAGCAAGGTCCCTGGTGGATGTTTAGATGACCCAGTGAATGGGGAGCCCAGAGCTTCACCAGGCCAAGAGATCCTCCCCAAAGCAGCCAAGCACCTTCTCACGGGGCAAGGCCTTGGGGCAGGGCTCATCCTGGAAGAAGCAGTCCCTAAACAGAGCTTAGCAACACTCCCTGGCTGTGCAGCATCGGATAACTCACTTCACCTTTCTGAGCCTTCCAGATTTCCCATCTGTTATATGGGCGTTAATAGCATTCCCTACTTCAATAGAGTTGTCACGAGGGTTAAAAGAGCTAATACAAGCAATGTGTTCGTAGTGGTCCCGGCACATTTGCACTCAGTAAAAACCAGTCTCTATGAAACATCGTTGTACACTAAGTGTTAGCTCCATCCCCACTCTTCTCCAAGCCTCAGTTTCCTCCTCTGTAAAAAATAATGCCTGCCCTGCTCAAGGGCTGGTACGAGGTTCAGAGGAGATTATGGGTATAAACACTATAAAGTCCTATAAAAATTGAAGTTGTGCTTTCCAGCCTTCCAGAAGAATCCAGCCCATTCCAAGATCTCTTTTCTTCCGGAGCCCACCATACAGTCCCCCAAAGAGTCTCACCTTGCAGTCATCTTTCTAAGCAGAGAGATCCCCAACCTTAGCCAGAAAGAGGGCTCCATTTGGCCAATACTGCCCCCAAAAAGCAGGCAGGTAGGAAAGGCTCCTCTCTCGAGCCTCACCATGGGCCGGGCTCCAGGCTATTGTATTTCATCCTCATCACAGCCTTGGAAGACTGGTTTCAGATCCTCACTTTGCAGATAAGGAAACAGAGGCTCAGAGAGGGTCGGAAAGTTACACAATGCCCTTGGCTGAAAAGCAGCAAAGCCAGGACTCACCCCAGGTTTGTTTTGCTACAAAGCCAGGCTCTTCCTCCACCCGCTGAGCAGCAAGCCCCGGTCAGCTGCCAGCCCTTGCTCATCTGATGTAACTCCCCACCCCCTCCGTGTGGCCCAAGCAGGCTCAGACAGAGGCAGTAACCGTGAGCAGGGCCAGATGGCCCTACCCTGGAGCGGGCTGGGGCAGGCTGGGGCTCCACAGTCATAACGGGGAGGAACAGTACATGTGCCAGGGCCCCAGGCAGGTGGGAGCTGAGGGTGCACGTTCTCCCCAATTTCCCCAGCCTCCATGCCAGGAAGCCAGAGGCAAGACTCACACTCTTCAGAAAAGAGCAGCTCATTAACCCCCACCTTCCTCCAGCTTTGCTGGAACAAGACCAAGGACAATTCCCCTCCCCCAGGTCAGGAGGAAAGGTGTTCATCCTCACCATAGGGAGAACCGCAGAGCAGCCCACTCCTAGGCTGACCTCGGGAGAGGAACAAGGCCTCAGAATCCCAAGAGTCCCGGGTGCCCTGACCAGGGAGTGGAAATGGCGCTGGAGCGAGTCGGCAGCCTGGGGTGTGTTGGGTGATCCCTGTGTACCAGTTACGATCCCCCGGGAGATCCATAGCTCAAGAATGCAGCAAGCCCTGCGCTCAGGGAGTGCCTGCTCCAAAGCAGGGTTCTCAAACTCCACTGCATATTCACATGCCCTGGGTGACCTCGCTAAAATGCAGATTATGTTTCCGTAGGGGTGGAGCCCAGGTGATATGGTCCTGCTGGGCCATTCATGGTCTACTGCACTCACCTGAAAAACTGGAAAACAAACAAAACTGAGGCCTGGGTTAACACCCTTGAGAGTTTAATCTAATTGGCAGGAGGCGCAGCCTGGGGTGAGTCTAGTGTGTAACCAAGCTTGGGAACCCCTGCTTTCTTTGCAGGTACAGAAATATCACTTCGTTTTTTTGTTGTTGTGTTTTTTTTTTTTTTTTTGGACATGGAGTTTCACTCTTGTCACCCAGGCTGGAGTGCAGTGGCACAATCTCAGCTCACTGCAACCTCTGCCTCCCCGGTTCAAGCGATTCTTGTGCCTCAGCCTCCCAAGTAGCTGGGATTACAGGCGCCCGGCTAATTTTTGTAGTTTTGGTAGAGATGGGGTTCGCCATGTTGGCCAGGCTGGTCTTGAACTGCTAACCTCCAGGTGATCCACCCGCCTCGGCCTCCCAAAGTGCTGGGATTCCAGATGTGAGCCACCGCGCCCAGCCTCAGAGAAACCACTTTCACACACCCTGAGTAGCAGAGGCATCAGAAAGTATCACTGGTACAACCCATCAAGTGGCCATTTCAACCTAGGAAAAGGGCACAGACAAAGGAGAGGGTTGCCCAATTTTTAAGCACCTGCTTTGTGCCAAGAACAGTGCTGTGCTGCCTGCACAAGTGTCACTTCATCCTTTTTGTAACAACAAGAGGCTGGATGCAGTTGCCCCACTTTACAGGTGTGGAAACTGAGACCCTGGGTGGTGAAGTCTTTTGGCCAAACTCTCTCAGAGAAAAAGTAGCAGAGCCAGATCTGAAGCCTGGGTCTGTCTCATTCCAAGGCCTCGGTCCTCTACGGCATCTCCTCACCCAAGAGAAGTTGTCACAGGAAGGGTGACTTTGGAACTGGGCCCTGAAGATGGAGTTGGGCTCTCCTCTCTGCGCCTTAGTTTCCTCATCTCTATAAAAGAGGGGACAGAATGGCCTTGAGGACGCTTCCAGCCTTTCTGTTCTATGAGTCCAGGCTCCTGCGTTTCACCAATGCTCTGCTTTTCTCCCCCAAAGACATAAAGTACATCGAGGTGACCTCCGCCAGATCAAGGTGCCATGATGGCCCCCAACGCTGCTCCAGCCCCTCTGTCACCCCACCCTTCGGCTCCCCTCGCAGTGGTGGCCTCCTCCTTTCCAGAGACGTCCCCCGAGAGACACGAAGCAGCAGTGAGAGTCTCATCTTCTCTGGGAACCAGGGCAGGGGGCACCAGCGCCCTCTGCCCCCCTCAGAGGGTCTCTCCCCTCAACCCCCAAATTCCCCCAGTATCTCAATCCCTTGCATGGGGAGCAAAGCCTTGAGCCCCCATGGCTTGGGCTCCCCACTGGTGGCTTCTCCAAGACTGGAGAAGCGGCTGGGAGGCCTGGCCCCACAGCGGGCCAGCAGGATCTCCGTGCTATCAGCCAGCCCAGCGTCTGATGTCAGCTACATGTTTGGAAGGTAGGTTCGGTAGCTTCTAACATTGCACACACATACACACACAGACATACACACGCACACATCCCCTAAAATCATTGAAAGGCACCCTACTCTGAGCAAAATCTGGGCATGCACCAAAACCAAAAGGGAATGCCCTGCCTGGGCATCGCTTACAATCATCCCAGGTCAATTCTCTATAGACCTCACAGCAGAACTGCAGGCACATGCACACCCATTCTGCCCCAGGAAGACCGAACCACAGGACTCTGCTTCCCACTCCACCTCCAAAGCCACTGGCCAAGGCAGTCCCTGGCACAGAGGCTGGGGATTCCACAGCCATGCCCACTGGCACAGGCCTCTGAGCTCGGGGAGAAGTCTGGCTGGATGGGAAGCTGGCCTCCTCCTGCAGCTGGGGAATTCCCTCTGCATCAGCCACGTTGTGGTCCAGCGTAGGTCCAGCCCATCTGCACGGCTCCTGGGAGTCATGGGGGCCTGGGGAGATCCTGATCCGACAGCTCAGTCAGAACGACCTGACTGGGAAGGCAGACGGAATGGGGGCCAGCCTATGCCCAAAGCCTGCAGGGGTCAGCTCATCGGCTACTTTAAATGACCAAAGACCCTACCATCCAGGGACATTTCTGTATCCTTACCATCCCTTAAGGATTAGGTGGGGGTGCACTTTGCTGTGGGCTGTACGGGGTGGGGTATGCAGTGTTCTATTTAGCCAAAGCCACGGGAACCCAGATCACCAGATCCAGAGCCTGGCTCTAGCCCCTGAGCCACCTGCTGCCCTAACAACCTGTCTGACTCTCCTGCTGCAGCAGCCAGTCCCTCCTGCACTCCAGCAACTCCAGTCATCAATCATCTTCCAGATCCTTGGAAAGTCCAGCCAGCTCTTCCTCCAGCCTCCACAGCCTTGGCTCAGTGTCCCTGTGTACGAGACCCAGTGACTTCCAGGCTCCCAGAAACCCCACCCTAACCATGGGCCAACCCAGAGCACCCCACTGTCCACCACTGGCCAAAGAACATGCCAGCAGCTGCCCCCCATCCATCACCAACTCCATGGTGGACATACCCATTGTGCTGATCAACGGCTGCCCAGAACCAGGGTCTTCTCCACCCCAGCGGAGCCCAGGACACCAGAGCTCTGTTCGACCTGGAGCTGCTTCTCCCAGCAACCAGGTCTGTCCAGGCACCAGGAGCCACAGCCAGACCCTGTCAGATGCCCCCTTCACCACATGCCCAGAGGGTACGTTGTAAACCAATATTTCAAGCAATGTAAGGTTTGGCTTGGGGGAATAGATAAAGTGCCAGTAGGTTTCTGCAACAGCCAGTCAACACATTTATTGAGCAACTATTGTGTGTCTGGTACTATGCCAGGTAGCGAGGACGCACAAAGGGACACAGTTTAGAAAGAGACAAACACAAATCCTCATGGTAGGGTAGGATAAATGTGGAGGTAAAGAGATATTCTCAATCATATGGGCCAAAGTAGAAGGAATGATTCTTTCAGTCTGGAGAATAGAGGAAGCGACATCCGAGCTGGATCTGTGAAGTGGATCAGAAGTTTGTGGCCAGAGAAGCAGAGGAAAGGCTTTCCCAGCAGAGAGAGCAGGGAGTCCACAGTCGGGAAGGTGTGGAAGCACATGGCATGTTCAGGAAATGCCGGAATGTTGGGTGCAGGTTCAGGTCATTGAGAGTAATTTGAAGCCAGATTGTGAAAGGCCTTCAATGCCAAACTAAAAAAAAAAAAAAAAGAAAGAAAAATGGAATTTGCCTTTTAAGCAATGGGGTACCATCAGTGAGCCTCACACAGAAAAGTGATGGGGTCAGAGGTGCACACTCAATGGATCACCCTGGCAGCTCAACGAATAGCAGGGGCCTGAACCGGGGTGGGGCAGTGGGGGTGGAGGAGAGAGGACAGAGCCAGGCGACCCTCAGGATGTGCTTGATGACTAACTTAAGGAGAGCAAGAGGGCGAGTCAGTTCTGACTCTGACGTTCATGGATGACGAGAACGCAGAGGGGGTGGATGGGGCAATAGAGACAATGCATTCCAGTTCAGACAGCTGAAAACCACAAAACAGCAAACAGCCTCCTTCCCGGAGTCTGAGACCACAGGCGTCCAAGGAGAACAAAATCAACCAGAATCTACGGCAGTAAACACAGAAGCTAAGCTCTAGCACCCTCTGGATGCCTCTCCCATGAGCAGAGTCCCCTGCCAACCCCCTGTTCCCCCTCCCTCGGCCATCGGAGGGCTTCTCAGCCCCCACTTGGCCATGACATTCACAGGCATCAAGGCAACTCTGGGGGAGTGGGGTGAAATGTTTACTATAGCCCACTGCTCACTCCCACTCACAAAGCCATGTGGAGGCAAGCAGGAGAAAATGACACTTCCAGCATGCCTTTGCATCTGCCCTGATCGATTTCCTAGGACGAATCAGTTGCAGATTTCAGTACCTTTTTTTAATGAGTTACTTGAGAGTAACTGGTCGCAACACTCCTTTTCAAGCCGCCAAGGTTGACAGCTACTGCTCTCTGCCTTAGGGACCCAGAGAAATGGCCATTTTGGCATCTCAAAGAGTACATTTACTTAGCCTAGTGATATTCCCATCCTGCTTTGGTCCCATAATATCACTAACTGTACCCCCCAGATCTTCTCAAATTCTGCAAAATATTCTCAAAACAACATTCATTTTAATTTCATAGGCAACTGGAACATTAAAGACCCTCAGAAGTTGTTTAGTCCACTTGGTTCCCTCTGAGCTTCGGTTATCCCATATCAGAGTCAAGACCCAGCCTCCCACCTCCCAGGGGCATGTTTTTCTGCCCGGATCTGCTATTTTCCTCTCCTTCACGTTTTCTGCCATTTTCTTTTCCAAGCTGAATATTCCCCTGAGGAATTCTTAGGATTATGAAGACGGAGGAGAATGTGATATCAAACAGGAAGCATCTGAGAATTCCTTGTTTATCTCTTATTTCAGTCCTCACCAGGGGACTCAACACTAGATTTGAGAAACCATTTCTCCTTAAACTAAGGTTGTATCTATTCATTTTTTTATTCATTACCAAGGATACAAGGGCACTTCTGAGTTCTAGATGCACCAAACCGTGGCATCCTTCTGTTTGATTTTCCCTCTCGTAGGCAGTTTGGAGATACAATGGAGTTAGGGTCTGGGATGGTGGTCGAATGAGACCTTGGAGCAATAGAATAGGGAAGGGTCTCCAGCCTTCTCTGGTGAACATCCCTCAGCTCCCATCTGTCCAGCCTACAGGGTCCCCCTTCTCTGTCTGTCTCCAGGTCCCACCAGGGACATGCAGCCCACCATGAAGTTCGTGATGGACACAT
Organism: Mandrillus leucophaeus; assembly: GCF_000951045.1. Lineage (NCBI taxonomy): Eukaryota > Metazoa > Chordata > Mammalia > Primates > Cercopithecidae > Mandrillus > Mandrillus leucophaeus. Next base: position 3,048,313 of record NW_012106252.1, read on the forward strand.
CTAAATACTGGTTTAAGCCAAACATCACCCGAGAGCAAGGTAAAAGGAAGCATGAGCGACCCCAGAATCGGATCTGGGTCTTGCACTTTGCATCAGGCAGGGCCCTGGGTTACAGTTAAGCAATGGCAAATAGTGGGTCCAGGGAAGCAGGGGAGGGGGATGTCCTGCTGACCTCATAACCTCCCAAGGAAGTAGGAACCACAGCAAGAGTGGTGGAGATTTGACAGTAGAAAGAACTTCCTGGGGACAAAAGGTGACTCTGTAACATCTGCTCTGTTACGGGGGACAGAGGGGGACAGAGGGGGACAGAGGGTGTCCAGGTGGGGCGGTGTCCATCTCTGACTCAAGGATTGTTCCAGCAATCGAGCTGCTGAGGAAGGAGGAGCCAGGGGCTTTTGTCATAAGGGACAGCTCTTCATACCGAGGCTCCTTCGGCCTGGCCCTGAAGGTCCAGGAGGTTCCCCCATCTGCCCAGAATCGACCAGGTATGCATCTGTCTCTGTGCTCGCTCAAAGTCTCACGGAGGCAGCGGGGTGTGGTGGCTTCCAGTCCTGGCTCTGGCATTAGCTTTCAGGGTGACATGGCACCAGTCTTAAAACAGCACCTAGGAGAAGTGTCCACTCCAGTACTCTCTCCAATGCCCTCCAGCCCCAAGGCACCCTGAAAACTGCCTTTCACAGCAAGCCTGAGTGCTTCTGCCTTCCCGAGCCCCGCCCCCAGTTCCCTGCTTTTTCCTCCCGGTGGGAGAGAAGGAGGAGGGTCCCAGCCCCCCTCTAGGCTGCTCTCTTTGGAGTCAAACTGGATTCATTTCCAGGGAACCTAATGTGTGATTATATGCGTAGCTAGCTTATCTCACGGGTGATAGCTTACCACGTGTGTGTATGAGCTCAGCACACGTGTGTGTGATAGCTCTTATCACATGCTTTCCTGTGGTCTCCCACGCTCATTTGATAGCAAACATCCACAGGGCATCCGCCACACACCAGGCACTGTGTGAGGCTGCAGGGATACAGAGGAATCAGACCCAGACGCCACCTCACCAGGGAGACAGACGAAAACATGATTACAACGCAAAGTACCTGGGTCATAGGCCTCACTCAAACCCCAGGATTGCACCTTCTTATTTAATGGATGAGGTAATGGAGGCTCCCAGAGTTACTTAATGACCCCAGAGCAATTAAGTGATAAAGGGAGGATGAAACACCCAGCCTTGTGTTCTTGACAGTACGCCTCACTGTCACAATAAGAAAGTGACCTCTGAGGAGGGTGTTGCTTCTAAAGGACACCTTGCAAGAGGCAATGAACCCAGACTGAGGAGAACGCTGTGGATTGGCGGAAAGGAGTCAGAAGGTCATTGTTCGCCTCCCCCAGCCCCCCGCCCCCCTGCCACGCCCAGGGCCAGCGTGGCTCCAGCAAAGATGACCTGGTGGGCAGGAGGAGACAGAAACCAGAGCAAAGAGTCAACATTTATCTATACAATAATTAAGAAGTGTCCTTGCCAGGCACAGTGGCTCACGCTAGTAATCCTAGCACTTTGGGAGGCCGAGGCAGGATGATTGCTTGAGCCCAGGAGTCTGAGACCAGCTTGAGCAACATAGCAAAACCCTGTCTCTACAAAAATTACCCAGGTGTGGTGGAGCACACCTGTAGTCCCAGGTTCTTGGGAGGCTGAAGCAGGAGAATTGCTTGAACCCAGGAGGTCTTTGAGGCTGCAGTGAGCCATGATCACACCACTGCACTCCTGCCTGGACCAAAGAATAAGACCCTGTCTAAAAAAATAATAATAAATTTAAAAAAAAAGTTCCCTAGGCCTCTCTGTGTCTCACACCTGTAATCCCAACATTTTGAGAGGCCCAGGCAGGAGAACCGCTTGAGCTCAGGAGGTGAGACCAGCCTGAGCAAAACAGTGAGACCTTGTCTCTACAGAAGAATTAGCCAGACCGTAGTGGGGCACACCTGTAGTCCCAGCTACTCAGGAAGCTGAGGTGGGAGGATTCCTTAAGCCCAGGAGGTTGAGGCAAATAAGCTAAGATCACGCCACTGCACTTCCAGCCTGAGAGACAGAGCAGGACAATGTCTAACAACAACAAAAAAATCCCTGGTAACTCTTGAGCAACAGAAAGGTTTCCCCACCCCACCCCCAAAAAAAGAAGAAGAGAAAGGTTTTCTGAAGAGGGTGTGGCTGGAGTCATTGAGCAGATGTGTTGGCACCTCCTCTGTGGGAGTGAGAGGCAGGGGGATGGACAAGGTGGCATTTTTTTTTTTTTCCGGTGAGACGGAGTCTCACTCTGTCACCCAGGCTGGAGTGCAGTGACACAATCTTGGCTCACTGCAACCTCTGCCTCCCAGGTTCAAGCGATTCTCCTGCCTCAGCCTCCCGAGTAGCTGGGACTACAGGCGTGTGAAACACGCCCGGCTTTTTTTTTTTTTAATCTTTAATAGAGACGGGGTTTTACCACGTCAGTCAGGCTGATCTCGAACTCCTGACCTCAAGTGACCCACCCGCCTCAGCCCCCCAAAGTGCTGGGATTATAGGCGTGAGCCACTGCGCCCAGCCACAAGGTGGAATTCTATCCGAATGCACTTTCTTCTTTCTCTATCCAGGCGAGGACAGCAATGACCTTATTCGACACTTCCTCATCGAGTCTTCTGCCAAAGGAGTGCATCTCAAAGGAGCCGATGAGGAGCCCTACTTTGGTGAGATTCCCCAGCCTCCAGGCTCCCCAGGGATAGGGGCCCAGCGAAGTCTCTGTTCTGAACTGTGGGGTGGGCTAGGGAAGCTCTACTCATGCAGGGCTGCTTGCTTCCTTTCAGGGAGCCTCTCTGCCTTCGTGTGCCAGCATTCCATCATGGCCCTGGCCCTGCCCTGCAAACTCACCATCCCGCAGAGAGGTGGGTCTGGGCCCCAAAGAGGGAATGCCAAGGTGGGGGACCTGTTTGTTCTCACTAGAAATGGGGTTCGTTTCTACCTTGTTGGTGGATTATTTTAGTGTCACGGTTAAAATTGCGTGTACTGGAGTCATTCAACATCTCCACCTCCTAGCTATGAAAATTTAAGAATGTTGACCTCTCTGAGCCTCAGTTTCCTCATCTATAAAATGGGGACAATCATCATGGTACCCACTTATAGGATTGCTGTGCAGACTAAATGAGATAGCTCAGGCAAGGCTCTTAGCGCAATGCCTGGCATAGAATGGATGTTGGATAAATAGCAGCCTGCTTTGAGAGGATGAAAGAGCCTAAATCAAATAGTTTGGAGAGGTTTTCTTTTTCTGGGTCCAATATTTGTTGAGCACTCACTCACCCATTCATGCTTCACTACAAGTTTGTGAAGCAGACTTTGCTGTTATCATCCCCATTTCACAGATAAGAAAATAAGGGCTGGGCACGGTGACTCACGCCTGTAATCCCAGCACTTTGGGAAGCCGAGGCAGGGGGATCACTTAAGGTCAGGAGTTCGAGACCAGCCTGACCAACATGGTGAAACTCCGTCTCTACTAAAAATACAAAAAATTAGCCGGACGTAATGGTGGGTGGCTGTAATCCCAGCTACTTGGGAAGCTGAGGCAGGAGAATCACTTGAGCCCAGGAGGCAGAGGTTGCAGTGAGCCAAAATCACGCCACTGCACTCTAGCCTGGGCAACAGAGCGAGACTTCATCAAAAAAAAAAAAGAAAGAAAGAAAGAGCAAGGAAGGGAAGGGAAGGGAAGGATTCGGTTCTAGATGTTAAGTAATTTGCCCAAAGGCCCGCAGAGTCAGACCTTGAACTCAGATCAGCATGCCCTATCCAGAGCGTACAGCCAGGTAGGGGGACAGCTCAGATGGAACAGAGCATCTCAAAGGTATGCACGAGAACCTCGAGAAGGGCATCGGCGCAGGGGAGTCCCAGAGGAGCGTTGGTGAGAGCCAACAGGGTCCAAAAGAAGTGAGGAGGTCAGGGGCCTGTGAGGACAAGATCATGGCAGCCATCTAAGAGGTAGGGGGGCGAGGAGGGGAAGAAGAGATCAAAAGGGTTGCAAACTAAGCATTTAGGGAGCCCAAAGTGGCCTGTTTGCCTAATTACGGTAATCACACCTGGTTTGAGTCACTTCCTGGAGATGGGGGTGGAGGTGGGAGATCTTCAAAGGGATTCATGAGGCCTGTTCCCGTGAGAGGGGTCCATTCACTCCACCCCCGCCCCTTTGGGGGGCCTGTTTCTTTGCCTTGGCTCAGAACTGGGAGGTGCAGATGGGGCCTCGGACTCTACAGACAGCCCAGCCTCCTGCCAGAGGAAATCTGCAGGTGAGTGGTACAGGACAGGAGATGCCAAGCTTGGCTGTGCCCCAAGAGGGCACCTCCTGACCCTGCCCATACGCACGCATGCACGCACACACGCATACACGCACAGGCCCACACGTGTTTCCCATCTCAGCTTCATTTGTGCATCTTTAACAAGGTGCCACCCCCCCCTCCCCCGTCACCCCTGTAAAACAAGATGAGAGGCCAGCAGGGAAGTGGGGTGGGGTTGGGGGTGGTGGGGTGGCAGAACTTGCAGTCTCTCCGGCACGCACACGGGCACGTGCACATGTGCTAGAGTCTCTCTGGGTCTGAGGAGCCTGCCCTGGCGGTGTTTCCAGGTTTGGGATCCTCTATGGGGTGTCAGGTCTGAGTCCTCTAGCCCTCACCAGGGAAAAGGTCCCTGACCCACACTCCCAGAGGCCAGCACACATCAGCACTTGTCTCAGTGACAGCTCCTGCTCTATGCCCGGAGCACGAACGGCTTCCCTCCCCATTCTTGTCTTCTGTCCCTTCTGTCGCCAATGAACCAAGACCTTGAGGGTAGAGGTGTGGGGAGGAGGGCAGTCGTTAAGTGTGGACAGAAGGATGTTTTCCTGGGCACCCCTACACACAGGGCAACTTCCCCTCCCCTGCCCCATGCTGGAGGGCCAGGAGCCAGGGCGATGCAAAGCCACAGAAGATCCCAAAGCCCTCTGGGGTTGGCCTCAGACTGTGATCACCCACACACCCACTTCCTGTTGGGTGGCTCTAAGAGGAGCTCCACTGGATTCCTGAACAGGAGACTCACCCCCTCCCCTGGGCCTGGGTCAGTGGCCCAGCACAGTGTCTGCCTCCCACAGGCTGCCACACCCTGTACCTGAGCTCAGTGAGCGTGGAGACCCTGACCGGAGCCCTGGCCGTGCAGAAGGCCATCTCCACCACCTTTGAGAGGGACGTCCTCCCCACACCCACCGTGGTCCACTTCAAAGTCACAGAGCAGGGCATCACCCTGACGGATGTCCAGAGGAAGTAAGGGCCTTCCCTTGCCCTAGGGCTGCAGGGCTGGCGGCGTAGAGCTGGAGGGGATAGCTGAGACAGTCACGGATCAGGGATGAAGGTCAAGTTTAGGGTCCTGGATGACCCAGCGGGGCCAGTGATGTGCTGAGTGACTCCAGGCAACTTCCCTGCCTCCTCCAGGCCTCAATCCACTGCCAAAGCCCCAGTTTATCGTGACTGATGAAAATGGAGTTAACGGAGGCCGGGCGTGGTGGTTCATGCTTGTAATCCCAGCACTTTGGGAGGCCGAGGCGGGTGGATCACCTGAGGTCAGGAGTTCGAGACCAGCCTGGTCAACATGGTGAAACCTCGTCTCTACTAAATATACAAAATTAGCCGGGTGTGGTGGCGCACACCTGTAATCCCAGCTACTTGGGAGGCTGAGGCAGGAGAATCGCTTGAACCCAGGAGGCGGAGGGTGCCGTGAGCTGAGATCGCCCCACTGCACTCCAGCCTGGGTGACAGAGTGAAACACCACCTCAAAAAAAAAAAAAAAAAAAAAAGAAGGAAAATGGAGTTAACTAGTATTCATGGGTGCTGATGATGTCTGCGCCCATTGATGGAACATCTTCCCTAGGCCAGACTCTGGCTGACATTGGGACCCGGAGAGAAATGAGATCGTCCCTTCCCCAGGCTCGGGATCTCACAGTCTAACAGGAGCCTGATCCAGGGCTGAGCACTTCACAGGGAGAAACAAGAGATGACCAAGATGTAATTCGTGTCCTCAAAAAGTTAGGGGACCAAAAAAAAGTTAAATGGCATGGTAGGGGTATGAAAGAAAACCCCAGAGTATAAGACACAGGCAGACAAGTCCCATGAGAGGAGAGAGGCAGGAGCAGGGCACCAGGACCCCCCAGTGGGAAAAGCCGTAGCGGTCGTCGAGGTCTAACCCAGAGACTTCTTGGAGGACAGGGCACCTGAGCTTGGGGGGAACAAGAGATGCTGGAGGCAGGGTGACACTGGGACAGGTTCTCATCGCTTCCCTTCTCTCCCCACCACCTCCTAGGGTGTTTTTCCGGCGCCATTACCCCCTCACTACCCTCCGCTTCTGTGGTATGGACCCTGAGCAACGGAAGTAAGTTCAAGGCTGGGCCAAACTAAGAAGGCCGTCCAGGGCCCAGCTGCCCACCAAGGTGTCCTGACGACTCTGGGACTGGGATCCCAGAGGGAGCCTGTGAACCTCAAGGGGTCAGGGTGACAGAATGAGGGTAGGGTGGGGTGTGCTGGGGCAGGGACACAGCTGGCCAGTCCTGCGGCTCCTTCAGGGTTCTGTGGCATGGAGCAAAGCCTCATTACTCGGTATCGTGTTCTTTTCCTACAGGTGGCAGAAGTACTGCAAGCCCTCCTGGTAAGGCCTTCCTGTCTACTCTGTTACCAAAGAGGGGTCCCTGTCTCAGGGCCCCAAACCCAACATGGGGAGGGAACTAGAGAAGGAAAGAGGCCCCATTCTGACTTTAATAGTCCAAGGTGTTGATGAGGGCACAGGCCCTGGTCCTCAGGGAGCTCGCATCTGATGGGAAAGACTTTCACTGCCCTCAGAGCCTCTGGGCTGATAGAGGCGACATGAGCCTGGGAGCCCTCAATCTTCTGCAAGAGGTACAGGCTCTAACTTCAGGGAGCCTCAAGCTATTGGAATGTCCCAGTCTGATGATCAAGATGCATCTTTGCCCTCAGGGAGCTTCCACTCTAATGGGGAATGCACAGGTCCTGTCCTCAAGGAGCCCCCACTCAAAACAAACGAAACCCAGAGCTTGAACTTGGAAATCTCCCAGTCTGACAGGAGAGGCACCTTCTTTCTCAGGGAGCCCCATCTTAAGGAGGTGCTGGAGCCAATTGGCTAAGGGAGGGGCAGGGAGGAATGAGGTGCAGGCTGAGGGCCCCCCACCACCCCATTCCCACCAGCCTGATGCCTCCCTGGGTCCCACCCCTCACTCAGACTGCCCTTCCCCACCAGGATCTTTGGGTTTGTGGCCAAGAGCCAGACAGAGCCTCAGGAGAACGTGTGCCACCTATTTGCGGAGTATGACACAGTCCAGCCAGCCTCGCAGGTCATCAGCCTGGTGACTGCTCTGCTGCAGGATGCAGAAAGGATGTAGGGGAGAGACTGCCTGTGCACCTTCCCAACACCTCCAGGGACTCACCAAGGAGCCCCCCTCCACCCCCTGAATGGGTGTGGCTTGTGGCCATATTGACAGACCAATCTGTGGGACTAGGGGGATTGGTATAAAGTTGACACCCTTGAACCTGCTATGGCCTTCAGCAGTCACCATCATCCAGACCCCCCAGGCCTCAGTTTCCTCAACCACAGAAGGAGACCAATAGACAAGATCAGCTGTTCTCAGATGCTGGTGGGCATTTGAACACCCTCCTGCATGATTCTGGAGCATGCCCACATCTGAAGACCCCTGCATGAAAATAACCTCCAAGAACCCTCTGACCCCATCGACCTGGGCTCTGCCAACACAATAGTCTGAGCGAGAGACCTGCAGCCCCTGTTTCAGGTGCCTGGCGTTGACCCACGGGGTATCTGGCTTGCAGCCAGTGATGTTCAAGGATTGACTACAAAACGGGAATGGATAGACTCTATTTCCTTCCATATCTGTTCCTCTGTTCCTTTTCCCACTTTCTAGGTGGCTTTTTGGGTCCACCCAGCCAGGATGCTGCAGGCCAAGCTGGGTATGGTATTTCAGGCAGCTCAGCAGGGGGAACTTGCCCCCTTGGTCAGAGGAGACCCAGCTGTCCTGCACCCCCTTGCCGATGAGTATCACCCCATCTTTTCTTTCCACTTCTTTTTTTTTTGAGACGGAGTCTCATTGTCACCCAGGCTGGACTGCGGTGGTGCGATCTAGGTTCACTGCAACCTCCACCTCCCAGGTTCAAGCAATTCTCCTGCCTCAGGCTCCCGAGTAGCTGGGATTACAGGCATGTGCCACTCACCCGGCTAATTTTGTATTTTTAGTAGAGATGGGGTTTCACCATGTTGGCCAGGCTGGTCTTGAACTCCTGACCTCAAGTAATCCACCTGCTTCGGCCTCCCAAAGTGCTGGGATTACAGGCACGAGCCACCGCGCCCAGCTTCTTTCCATTTCTTGATAGGCGAATATTCCAAAGCTGGTATCGTAGCTGCCCTAATGTTGCATATTAGGCGGTGGGAGTAGAGATAAGGGCCATCTCTCTGTGATTCTGCCTCAGCTCCTGTCTTGCTGAGCCCTCCCCCAACCCACGCTCCAACACACACACACACACACACACACACACACGCCCCTCTACTGCTATGTGGCTTCAACCAACCTCACAGCCACACGGGGGCAGCAGAGAGTCAAGAATGCAAGGAGGCCGCTTCCCTAAGAGACTTGGAGAAGCTGGGCTCTTTCCCACCCCCACCCCCACC
>NW_012106252.1:3057066-3072511 GCF_000951045.1 Mandrillus leucophaeus
CACCCCCACCCCCACCCAGCCTCCAGAAGCTGGAACCATTTCTCCCGCAGGCCTGAGTTCCTAAGGAAACCACACTACCGGGGTGGAAGGGAGGGTCAGGGAAGAAGCCCACTCTTGCTCTACGAGGAGCAAGTGCCTGCCCCCTCCCAGCGGCCAGCCCTGCCAAAGCTGCATTATCTTTGGCCAAGGTTGGGCCTGATGGTTATGATTTCAGCCCTGGGCCTGCGGGAGAGGCTGAGACCAGCCCACCCAGCCGGTGGTCGAGCACTGCCCTGCCGCCAAAGTCTGCAGAATGTGAGATGAGGTTCTCAAGGTCACAGGGCCCAGTCCCAGCCTGGGGGCTGACAGAGGCCCCCATTACTCCGCTACAGCTCCTATCATGAAAAATAAAGTGTTTGTCTTTGCAAAACAGTAAGTTCTGAGGCAGTCAGGGCTGTGCCCTCGGAGATGGAGACCTGAACAGAGAAGGGGGCCTGACTTAGGAGGGCGTGGCTGTGTCTTAGGGGAGACCAGGTGTGCCACACTCCCTCCCACGCTCCTGGCCACGGCACTACAGGCTCAGCAGGCTTCCACGTCGTAAACCATTGCTTAAACCACCCTGTGTCCCCCACCCGCCCAACACGCTTGTTCTTCTTTCTTCATCACCCCTTTCCTGCCGCTTTGCCAGGGAAACAGGAGGATTGTGATTTCCTGGGGCCCAAAGTGAGTGTGTGGTGCCCCTGATGGATTCCAAAGTCTCACTCAGCCCCCACTGAGAGGCAAGGAGAGGCGGGCAAAACAGGAACTCCTCAAGAAGAGTCCAGAAGAGTCCCCGAAACCAGATGGCCCCAGAGCTGCCAGCTCCGCCCTGAAGAACCGGACTTGTGGTTGGGCGTGGTGTCTCACGCCTGTAACCCCAGCACTTTGGGAGGCCAAAGCCGGAGGATTGAGCCCAGGAGTTTGAGACCAGCCTGGCAACACAGGGAGACCCTATCTCTACAAAAAAATACAAACAGTTAGCCAGGTGTGGTGGCACATACCTGTAGCCCTGGCTACTTGGGAGGCTGAGGTGGGAGGATCACTTGAGCCTGGGGGTTCAAGGCTGCAGTGAGCTGTGGTTGTGCCACTGTACTCCAGCCTGAGTGAGAGTGAGACTCTATCTCAAAAGGAAAGAAAAAGAACTGGACTATGGCCTCTTGATCCCACCCTGGGCGTGGGGAGTTCTACCCCCAGCTCCTTCCAGTGGTAGTCCTCCCCTAAACCAGTCCCAGAGGAATGCCCCCCTCCCAGACCTGCTCCAGACTTCACTGCAACTAGGAAGCCAAGGCTGGCATGCCCTGAGAAGGCCTCAGCAAGCGATGCAAGAGAGGCTGTGGCACTTCTGTTCTCCTAAAGAGCTTTGGGAACAGGAGAGCCCCTCCTTCTGTGTGGGCTGAGCTATGTGACCCAGTGGCAGGGGCCTTGAACCCCCGCCGGGTAGACCCTGCCTCCCTTTCCACTGCCCCAGTGCAGTTCCAGATGGAGACTCCTCTCAGTCTTCTGCTCTGGCCCTGCTTAGCCCAGCATGGAACAGAGTTCGTGGAAGGCGATCATTTCTGCTGCATTTGCCACAGCTCATGTTTCCCCTAAGAAGATTTAGCAGAGAACTTAAGACTTTTGCTGAGGGCAAAGCAGCCAGCCCGGCAGGGGCTGGACGGCTGGACAGGCTGGGAGGGCTGGACGGCAGAGGGGAGGCAGGACAACCACCAAGCCAGGAGCCAGGAGGGGAGGAGCCACCCTCCTATCCACCCAGGAACACCAGAGGAGAGTTTTCTCCAGGAGGCTCCAGGCCTTATAGCCCTCGGTCTTAACCCCTGCCGCAGCCGCCGCTCCAGTGTCTCTCTCCCCCGAGTCTTTTCATCCCTCCCCATCCCTTTCTTGATCTCCATACACACACATACCACCCACCCTCCCTCCCTCTCTTCTCCCACTTCCTCTCTCTCCTTTCTCACCATCTCTCCTCATTATGTCTTCTCTACTCGATCACCCCTTCGCAGAGAAACCTTTCCAGCTTCTTGCTCTTTTCCAGTTGAATTTCCTCGCCCCTTTGTCCCAGGTGGCTGGACATGCAGCAGAGTCCAGCTGCTGCTGGAGTTCATGAGAAGGGAACCGGGAACCTCTCACACTGCCAATCGTTTCTCAAAACTGAGGTTCCAGTTTGAGACCAGCCTGGCCAACATGGTGAAACCCCGTCTCTACAAAAAACACAAAAATTAGCCGGGCATGGTAGCGCACCTGTAGTCCCAGCTACTCGGGAGACTGAGGCATGAGAATCCCTTGAACCTGGGAGGCGGAAGTTGTGGTGAGCTGTGATTGTGCCACCGCACTCCAGCCTGGTTGACAGAGCAAGACGCTGTCTCTAAAAACAAAAAACAAAAAACAAACAAACAAACAAAAACTCAGGTTCCCACACCCACTAAACCCTGCCTCCTCTCAGGCTACAGAGACCTCTTCAGGAGACTGAAGTGCCCTTACCCTGACCATCTGACCAGCCGCCGCCCCATGCCCATGACCCACCAAGGGCTGAGGCTGCTCACTGCTCTGTTTTATCTTTGGCCTCTGGTCCTTCACTCTTGTGCCAGGGCTTAGACCCAGGGCAGGGGCAGGGTTAAAGGCTTTCAACCCAGGGCCAATGCCTTCATTCATGCAACAAATGTTTTCTGGCTGTGTGCTTTATTCATGTGAACCAGGAAAACAGAAAAATATGACAGTGTTTCTAACAGAGGTTTACAAGTGCTATGCAGGGCTGGCAGAAAGAGTAGAAACTGGAAAAGATAAACTTTACCCACTTGAAGGGAAAGAGGGCAATGTTACCAAGAAGGTAACATTTGAGTTGGGTCTTCAAGGATGAATAGGAGTTCAGCATGCAAAGAGAGGTAGAAACCAACTTTTAGGAGGGGGAGGGGCTCTCATGTGCTACATATAATCAGAGGCACATTATATATGCCTAATCCCATTTTACAGGTTAGAAAACTGGGGCTCAGAGGGTTAACTTCTCCTAACTGTAAATGGCAGAGAAACAGGATTTCAAGTCCATGCCCATCCTATTGTCCCAGCGTTCAGAGAAAGCAGATGGAGACATTCGTGTGTGAAGCACACAGGTGTGAAAAAATGTACCATGTTTGATGTGGCTCAAGTACATGGTACCTAAGGGAGTAGGTGAGAGAGAAAGCAGAAGAAAAAGGCAGCAACAGGACCCTCAGGACCCTTGGGTGCCAGCTGAAAATGTCTGGAGATTGAAGACTTGCTGAATTAATGAGGTGGGACTCAGGCCTGCCGTGTACGATTTTGTAGGCTATGCAGTGCATGGTCATACATGGCACCCTGCTTCAGCTTTATCCCATAGGTAATGAGGATGAGGTAGGAAGCAGGACTGGACTCCAGAGGCAGGGCTTGGACACAGGTCCAAACTGAGGTCTAGCTAAAACAGGGATGAGGTAGGAGGAGCTTTCCATAAGACACACCCTCCAGTGTGACATGTCAGTTTACCATTGCCGTGGCAACACCCAGAAGTTACCACCCCTTTCCATGGCAGCAACAACCTGATGACCCAGAAGTCACCACCCTTTTTCTACAAATCTCTGCATATTCTGCCCCTTAACTTGCATGTGTTTAAAAGTGGGTGCAAATAAGAGTGTGGAAGCTACTGAGCTGCAGCTCTCAGCACACTGGGGTAGCCCGGCTCTGGAGGAGCAGTCACGGGATTGTGACACTGCCACCTCTAGAAAGCTGCTTTCTTCTACCACCATTTGCCCTTGAATTATTCCCTGAATGAAGCCAAGAACCCTCCCAGGCTAAGCCCCAATTTGGGGCTCGCCTGCCCTGCATCAGGGAGACATTTCAGCCGAGGAGTAATTGACCAGATTTATGCTTTAGAAACATGGAGGCCGGAGATGTCATCTGAGGCTGAAGCTGGGGAGAAGAATGCTGGGATGAGAAGCTGGAGTTCGGACCAGGGAAGGGATGAGAGCCTAAAAAGAGGAGCTCTCACCCTGAGACATGCTGGGGCAGGAGCCTGCTTGATCCAGGCCTGGGTCCCTGGTTCTCTCTGAGCTTGGGAGGACTATGTGAGAACTATGTGAGACAGAGCAGGACCAGGGGCCTGCATTCCCCCTTGTATTATTCATCTTCTCGGGCTGCCATAACAAAATACCATAGACTGGGCAGCTTACACAACAGAAATTTATTTTCTCACAGTTCTGGAAGCTTGAAGTCCAGGATCAGGATGCCATGATGGCCAGGTTTGGGTAAGGACTCTCTTCATGGCTTGCAGACAGCCACCTTCTCCCTGTGTGCTCAGATGGTCTTTCCTCAGTGTGTGTGCATGGAGAGAGATCTCTCTCCCTCGCTTCCTTTTATTTTAAAGCCACCATCTGATTAGAATCTCACCCTTGTGGCCTCACTGAACCTTAAGTTAAGCCTCAGAAAAGCCTTATCTCCAAATATAGTCACATGGGAAATGAGAGCTTCAGCATGCCAATTTGACGGGACACAGCTCAATCCACAGCACCCATCCAGGCAGAGTCCTGCCCAGTCGTGTTCCCCATCCCCACCAAGCCTCAGTCCGGACCAGGCTGGAGCCCTCAGCCCCAGAAAAGGAGATCCTCAACTTCCCGGGCTCCCAGGGCCAGCCAGGGGCTTATTTTGCAACTGTTTCCTGGAAGGCTTTTCAGTGTTCTCCTCTCCCCATCTGGACTAGCCAAGAAAGGCAAGTAGAGCTTGGCTGGGAGCAGGCCTGGGGGTCAGGGAGACAAGCTGGGAAGGAGGGAACCAGAGAGGAAGAATGAGGAGGGGTTAGGAGGGCGAGCAACACACACTCATTCATTCACGCATTCAACAAATAAGCGCTGTGCTCCCGTGTGAACCACGCAGAGCCAGGCGAACGGGGTTGGCCAGGAGCTGGGGGAGGGGCTTACACGTGCCCCAGGAAGCGATATTCTCTCCTCCAAGAATTCAGACTTGACACCCTGTGAACACTGACATGGGACATATTCTTAGTTCACTCCACTCCCATCTATGCATGCAAACACACGTGCGTGCGTGCGCGCACACACACACACACACTTGCTTCTTTTGGATCAAGAACTGGAAGCCGGCCGGGTGTGGTGGCTCACACCTGTAATCCCAGAACTTTGGGAGGCTGAGTCGGGTGGATCACGAGGTCAGGAGATCGAGACCATCCTGGTTAACACGGTGAAATCCCGTCTCTACTAAAAATACAAAAAAAAAAAAAAATTAGCCGGGCGTGCTGGCAGGCGCCTGTAGTCCCAGCTACTCGGGAGTCTTTTCCTGAGAAAAGACAGGAAAAAAAGAGATATGGAGAAACAGGAAGGAAAAAAAAAAGGGCATGGAGAAACCAGGAGGAGGGGCATCCGAGAAGAAGAAAACCCAGAGGAAGAACAGGGCCAGAAGACAGGAGACCCAAATCAAGGCAATCTACAGAGACACATTCCGTCTTACAAAATGGAGAAATAAGTCAGGCACAGTGGCTCACACCTATAATCCTAGCTCTTTGGAAGGCCAAGGTGGGCGGATCACTTGAGGTCAGGAGTTCGAGACCAGCCTGGCCAACATGGTGAAACTCCCATCTCCACAAAAAAATGCAAAAATTAGCCAGGTGTGGTAGCACACGTCTGTAATCCCAGCTACTCGAGAGACTGAGGCAGGAGAATCCCTTGAACCCGGGAGGCGAAGGTTGCAGCGAGCCAAGGTCACGCCACTGCACTTCAGCCTGTGACAATGTGAGGGAGACTCCATCTCAAAAAAAAAAAAAAAAAGATGACGACGAAGAAGAAATAGGGCTACTAGGTGCCAAGGGTACAGAGCACAGGAGAAAAGCATTTATGGGAAGTAGGCATTGAAGAGACAGGCAGAAAGCCCCTTGCTACATGTATTCAGTTATCATTCAATATCTGCCTCAGGCCTCCTGTGTATCTGGCACTGTGCTTAGCCCTTAGAGATGGGTTGGGACACATTTATGCTAAAAAATTATTTGTTCTTTATCTGAAATTCACACAGAACTGAATGGGCTGTGTTTTTTATTTTCTAAATAGGTAGCCTGGAGCTACAGTGATGAATGAAGTTCCTGACTTCATGGAGCTTATACAAATGAGGGATAGCCAGGCACGGTGGCTCATGCCTGTAATCCCAGCACTTTGGGAGGCCGAGGCGGGCAGATCACAAGGTCAGGGTTTCAAGACCAGCCTGACCAACATGGTGAAACCTCGTCTCTACTAAAAATACAAAAATTAGCTGGGTGTGGTGGCGGGCACCTGTAATCCCAGCTACTCAGGAGGCTGAGGCAGGAGAACCTCTTGAACCCAGGAGGCGGAGGTTGCAGTGAGCCAAGATCACGCCACTGCACTCCAGCTTGAGCAACAGAGCAAGACTCCATCTCAAAAAAATAAAAAGAAAAGAGGGACAAAGATACAGAGTAATTGCACTGTGAATGCCTAACTAAACACTCTTCTGTTGAGAAGATGCGCAAGGTGCTCTGAAATGAATAGTCGGGAGAACTGACCTGCTCAGGGAAGTCAGGGAGGGCTTCCCTAAGGAGGTGATGATGGCTGAGATGAGAGCTGAAAGAAAATCTGTTGTCGGGGATGTGGAGAAGGGGGCACTGGGAGCCTTGAAAGCAGAAGGACCAGCATGTGCAAAGACCCTGTGGTGGAAGGGAATGCAATACGGCCAGTCTGGCTAGCGGCCCCAGAGAGCAAGGGGGTGTGAAGGGCAGGGGGCCTGGTGAGGTCGGCAGGGGCTAGGCCAAGCAGGACCTTCAGCCCATGTTGGGGGTTTTAATCTTGACCCTTCCCTGAGAGGCCAGGGAAGCAAGAGGCTGACAGGACTCAATTTCCTGGTATTGTAGGAAGAACTGATTGGGGGCCAGGTGTGGTGGCTCACGCCTAAAATTTCAGCACTTTGGGAGGCCAAGATGGGTGGATCACATGAGGTCAGGTGTTCAAGACCAGCCTGCCCAATATGGTGAAACCCCATCTCTAGTAAAAATATAAAAATTAGTGAGGCGTGGTGGCATGCACCTGTAATCCCAGCTACTTGGGAGGCTGAGGCAGGAGAATTGCCTGAACCCAGGAAGTGGAGGTTGCAGTGAGCCAAGATTGCACCACTGCACTCCAGCCTAGGCAACAGAGCGAGACTGTCAAACAAACAAACAAACAAAAAACTGAGGATAAATAAGCTGAGAATGGCTGTAGAGTAAGCAAAGGAAGAAATGGTGGAGGCTACGTCTAGGACCTGGATGGAGGCAGGACAGCAGGGATAGAGCAGAGAGATACTGAAAGTTAAAATCCACAGGACTTTGAGATGGAACAGGAGTGAGAAGTGGGGGAGGGAATTATCTAGAAGGACTTCCAGGGTTCCAGCCTACAGGAATGATGGTGGAACCCTCTCCTGAAATGGGGAGAGCCAGGAGGATCCAGCTTAGGATAGGGATGAAAACCTGAGTTCTGAGTCAGATCCCCGCCCCACCCCTCCCATCAGCTGGGCAGGACTCTCTGAGATACCCCCATGAGGACCATTCTCCCAGACAGGGCAGCCAATCATTCTACTAAATTGCCAAGATGGAAACTAATGCATGGTGGAGGAGAGGAGGAAGATGAACAGAAAACCACCCACTTTGCCCTCCCTGAAGGGTGGGGGCTGCCTGAGCCCTCAGACACTCTTGGGAGCAGGTGTGTGGGGAGATCCCTGGTGCCTCACCCTCACTTCCTCCATCCACCTCCCCTCCCAAAAGCCGGGCAGCCTTGGCATTATGACAGAGCCTATCTCGCACTGCAGAGGGTCTTTTGTGGTGGCAGGAGAGGGCATGCCTCAGTTCCAGGCAGACCACAGAGTAGTATCGGGGAGTGGGACACAGGAAAACTCAGTGATGGGGCAGATTTAAGACGTAGGGGGAGGCCGGGTATGGTGGCTCACACCTGTAATCCCAGCACTTTGGGAGGCCGAGGCAGGTGGATCACCTGAGGTCAGGAATTCGAGACCGGCCTGGGCACCATGGTGAAACCCTGTCACTACTAAAAATACAAAAATTAGCCAGGTGTGGTGGTGTGCGCCTGTAATCCCAGCTACTCGGGAGGCTGAGGCAGGAGAATCACTTGAACAAGGGAGGTGGAGGATGCAGTGAGCTGAGATCACGCCGCTATACTCCAGCCTGGGTAATAGAGCGAGACTCCATCTCAAAAAAAAAGAAAAAAAGGGGGAGTGGGAGAGGGAGACGGAGAGGGAGAAAAGGGACAGGAGCACAGGATAGCAAGACACAGCAAATGGAAAGATAAGGCCCAAATAAGAGAACCAGGACCAGAGGCAAAGGAACCCACAGAAAGACAGGCATAGATAGAAAGACAGCTAGCTGGCTGGGGTGGCTCACGCCTGTTATCCCACAACTTCGGGATGCCGAGGCAGGAGGATGGCTTGAGCCCAGGAGTTTGAGACCGGCCTGAGCAACATGTCAAAATCCTGTCTCTACAAAAAAAATTACAGAAATTAGCTCGGCGTGGTGGTGTACACCTGTGGTCCCAGCTATTCAAGAGGTGCGAGAATCTCTTGAGCCCAGAGGTTGAGGCTGCAGTGAGCCATAATCACACCACTGCCCTCCAGCCTGGGCAACAGAGTAAGACCCTGTCTCAAAACAAAAACAAAAACAACAACAAAAGATGAAAGATGTCGAAGTGCCAGCTTTCTTGTCGCACTGAGCTCTCCTGTCTCAGGAAGGCTTCTGCCACCTGGGCTGTCCTTAGGGACCCCACAGGGTTAGAGCAGGAAGAGTGAAGAGAAAGGCAGAACTGAGCAGAGGGCCCTGGTCCCCTTGTAAGAAGCCTTCAGCCCTGCAGCCACCCAGGACTGCTGCCCGTTTCTTTTTTTATTCACTTATTCATTCAATAAGCATTCGTTGAGCACCTACTGTGCACCCGGCTCTGGAGATTCAAGTGTAATTAAATAAGACCAGCATGTGTTTTAGAAAAACAGGGGAACCCAGGGAACAATTGTGAAAAACATCATGCAGGAAATAAACAAGCTGGTAGAAAAGTAAGGTTGAGGGAGATTCTTTACCTAGGATGGTCAGAGAAGGACTCTCATAGGAGGTGACATTTGGCTGAAGGCTGGAGGTCGGGGAGCCAGCCTTGTGAAGAGCAGGGGTGAGAGTGATTCGGCAGAGCGAACAGTATGTGCAAAGGCCCTGAGGCTGGCAGCGTCATGCTAAAGGGGCTGGAGAAACTCGGAGAGAGCCCTGCAGGCCAAGGAAGGTATTCAACAGGAGGCCTCTGGAGGATGTTACACAGGGTCCCAAGCAGATGCCTCTCCACTGCCTTCCTCTGCCCCTGAGCTCAGGTACGTAAGGCCACCACATAGGTGTGTGGTCCCCAGCAGGACCTCACACACATCCGTCCCCCTCGCGTAGGATCATGGCTCTTCTGCCCAGAAACTGCGCCCCCTTCCTTCCTCCCAAATGAAAGCCCCTGGCTTAGCTTCACCTCTCTGGTGGCCGAAGTGCCCCTTCCTATTTAGGTTCCCCTTTTCATCCCACCAGGAGACACTGGGGGGAAAGAATACGGCCCTGAGTTCTAATCTGCTTCCGCCACCAGTTCATTTACACCTTCCAACAAGCCAGTTCAGGCCCCTCGAGGCCTCGGTTTCCCATCTTCATAATGGACCTGCCAGAGAGGAATGTGCTGGTCCCAACCCTGGTCTTGGGGATGACCTTTCTCAGCCACAGGAGAGAGCCATCCCTTCCCTTCCCCCGACCACATGCACACATGCACACATGCACACACACATACACACATGCACACATACACCCTGCTCTCTCCTCTCCAGCCGTGACCCTGCCCTGCTCTCCCCAAAGCCTCCTGTGTGGTCTGCCCCCTCTCCTACCTCCCACCCCAGAACCTTGAGATCCGCCTCTGGCAGCCTCTGCTCTTCCCCCTTTTATCCCCTCCCTGCCCACCCACCACTTAGGATTGCACTGACCCTCCCGTCCTCTGCCAGTGCCCCAGGGCTGCTGACTGCAGACAGTACAACTGGAGGCTGGCCCTTCCCTGGCCTGCAGGGCCTTCCCCACTCATTAGAGCCCTGAGAACATCCCTGTGGAGGGGTTTACAAGGCCCATTTGCATTCTTTTTTTTTTTTTTTTTTTGAGACGAGTCTCGTTCTGTCGCCCAGGCTGGAATGCAGTGGCACGATGTCGGCTCACTGTAGCCTCCACCTTCTAGGTTCAAGAGATTCTCCTGCCTCAGCCTCCTGAGTAGCTGGGATTACAGGCACGCACCGCCACACCCAGCTAATTTTTGTATTTTTAGTAGAGACGGGGTTTCACCATGTTGGCCAGCATGGTCTTGATCTCCTGACCTCATGATCCACCCACCTTGGCCTCCCAGAGTGCTGGGATTACAGGTGTGAGCCACCTCGCCCGACCCCATTTGCATTCTTAAGACAACCTCCACTCCCCGCCTCAACCCTAAAAATAAGACACTTTCTCCAAGTTGTTAAGGCTCCAGTTTATATTGTAACATAAACCCCTGTGGGCCTGGGCCTAGGCTGTAGGAATCACCCACGCCTAAACTCTCCTGTCTTTTAGAGGCACGTTTGTTTCCACCGCAGCCCCTCCCTCGTTGTGAGGCGCTGGGGCTGCCCAGAGAGGGTCCTGCGGGCCTTGTCTCCAGAACAGACCTCAGAGGGCTTTTGAGAGTGGGGGTGGTCACAGATCCTGGGAGCTCGAGTTCTGTGCTGGCCTGGCCTGACCCCTCACAGGGCCGGCGGCCGGCCGGACCAGGGTCACAGAGAAGTCACATGTCACTTTGAATGAGAAGTTTTGAATTGTGGCTGAGAAATGAAGTTGGAAAACAGCTCAGCCAAAGGCAGTTGGAGTTTTGTTTTTTCTTTTGAATTTTTTTTGGGGGAAAAAAATCCTCTATTGTCCGACTAGCCTTCCATGATGCTGGAAAATTGAATTTATTTCCTGGGCAGTCTGGTCTAATTTCCTCTGGGTGGGGTGGAGGCTGAGCTCCCCTCCCTGCGTTCCAACTTAGAAGTTTCTGGTTCTGCTCAGAGACCAGGACCCAGGAGGGAAGCAGAGACCCTGAGTTTTGGCCCTGCCAGGCAGCCCCTGCTCCCCGTCATTCTGCCTCAGGAAGCCCCCATCCCAACCCTTGCAAGTTAGGGAGGCTGTTTCAAGAACTTGGAGATTCCCCATCACTCTCACTCTCCCAGCAGCCTGGGTCTGCTGGGCGGCTGTCTGGGCTTGTCCCCTACCCACCCTTGCTCTCTACTTGTGCCCTCTGTCTCCTGGACTCCCCACCTCTGTCTCAAAGCTCTCCAGGGCAAGTCGACCGAGGGACAGCTGTAAAACATTTGTGCTGGGGAGCCATTTGCAGCTGGGTAGCTGCCAGGCCTGAAATGATGGGAACCCTGGGCCCCAGCCCAGCTCCATCCCTTTCACTCGAGCCCCAGTGCAGGGACCTCTGTGTCTGCCAAGACCAAGGAGGCCGAGGTGAAGGAAATGGCCTTGAGGCTACTCCAGGAGACCAGGGGTCAGGCATGGTCAGCCCTCACTTGACAGTCTGCAGCTGAGCTGAGCTCTGAGAATGGGGGGCAGGGTAGGGAGGTGAGGGCAGTGGGTACTGCTCCTAGAGGGTGGCATCGGGTAAGGTAGCAAACTGCCCACCCAAGCCTCGGTGAGAGGCTGTCCACAGCTGGCCACCCTCTGTGGGCTAATAGAGAGATTTCCAGGCCACAAGCCTAGAGAGACGGAGAAGGGAAGAAGGAGTCTCCCTCCCAGCCCCTGCGAAAAGGGAGCCCACACACACCTCCACCACTTGCCCTTGGTCTACCCCCACCTCCTCTCCTGGGGGAGGACACGGAGTGAGTAGACAGATTAGGCCTCCAGCCGCAGCAGACCCATCTGGTTCCAATCAGGAGAGCAGGTTCCCAGACCATAGAGGATACATGGGGAGGGAGGCCACAGACAACAAGCAGCCCGCCCTTGCTGCAGGACCCCCAAGCCCCCCCCGAGTGCAGCCCCTGTCCCATTTGGTCTCCTTTCACCCTCCAGATGGGCCTCACACACAGCCACCGGAGGGCCACGTGGGGCAGGGAAACCTGAGGGGGCGTGGACCTCCCTTTCCTACCTAATCACCTGACCATAGCCCCAGACTTCTGTCCATAGTTAGACATTCAATCCACAGAAGAAGGAAGGAAAGGGAAGGAAAGGAAGGGGCTAGAGGGAGGAAGAAGGGCTGCCAACATAAAAAGAGCAAGCAAAGCTTCTAAAAGCCATCAGATTCCAGCTGGATCTTGTTATAAATGGGGAAACTGAAGTCCAGAGAAGGAAGTCTAACAGAACTTAGTGAGCTCAGCCCCAAGCCTGTTCATGCATCATGCCCATCTAATGGTCTCCACAACTCTAGATAGGAATTACCATTCCCATTTGACAGATGGGAAAACGTAGGTTCACAGGAGCAGAAGGTCTTACCTGCCCAACCTCACTCAGGTGGTCAGCAGCCAGGTCTGTCTGAATCGAGTCTGGGCTCCAGGCTGCCCACCAGAAGTGAAGGCCGCCTCGACCGCCCAAACCCCAGGGCCATTTTCCCTTTCCCACTGTCTCCAGACTTTGACCAGGTGGGAATCTAGTTCTGGAGAAGTCCACCATCCCCATCCAGGGTCTGCCTTGGTTCCCACCCCTTATCCATGCGGCCCCAACCTCAATCTCTGTCTTCAAGCCCAAGGTCAAAGGACACAAGCCTGAGGAAAAAAAAACAGCCTCTCTAGTTACGGCTTAGTGCCAGAGTTTTAATCCTGGCTCTGGATGACCTTGGTGTCTGGGCCTTGACTTCCCCATCAATAAAATGTACTGGGTTGTCTAAATCTGGGTTGGACAGTGATTCTGTAATTCCCCAACCCTCCATTCCTATCCTCCTGAACAAACCTAGAGGCTTCCCCTTGGCTTGGGTGGTCTTCAGAAAAAGTGTTCTGACCCCAATTTCAGAATTTAGAGCTGGCAAGGGGACCAAGAGAAGGAGGGGACCTAGCCAGCCATGGAAGCCACTAATCTCCATCTTTCCCCGGGGGACTGCACTGCCGCCTCCACTGAAAGCAATTTGTCATGCCCTGAATTAAGTGATTCCAACAAGGGTTTAATTTCAGTTTAATGGCTCTGTTTTTATGTGTAATTAAATCCTGTTGCATGGCGAAAATATGTTGTTTGCACTTTAGAGACTGTGTAAGGGCCTAGGAAGCCAACCCCACCGAGTTGCTGCTCTCAGGCTCCACCAGCGCCTCCCCCAGTTTGGCTGGAATTGTCCAGGTAGAAGGGAAGGGGGTTGGGGACCTAAGGAAAAGAGGTTGGGGAGTAGGGGTGAGGGGAGGGGTGGTCCTGGTGGCGCCTGCTCATTCAGTAGAGCATGTTTCTAATTATCTGCAGCTACTCCCCCAACTTCTACTCCCTGACCCCACCCTCCCCAACGCTGGGGCTTCAGACATAAGGGGGACGGGTCACTCTGGGAGTGAGGATCTAATTAGACCCTTGGTTGGCTACAGCAGTGTCTGCTTCTCCACGGGTGTGCCCAAAAGTCTGCCCCACAGTCCCGACCCAACACCGACCTTCTCTTTCGAGGTCAGAGAGGCCTGGAATACAGGGGGAGTCTCTGTCAGGGAATGTTGCAGGCCATTTACCACTCAGCCATATAACAGCCCCCTACACTGGGAAGGAGGACTGAGCAGGCGCCCCAAATCCTGCATGCCTCATAACATTCCTGGAGCAGCTTGGTGGCAGAATGTGGCTCAGGGGACAGCGGGGTTAGGACAACCAGCCTTTTCCTGGAAAGAGGTGGGGGACTGCAGTGGCTGGAACCTCAGGGCCTGAAGAGCAAGCAGGGCCAGGAGGCTTGGCCAGCTCTCCAGAGATTCCCCAACCTGAATCCAAGGCTGGAATCAGTTCAGGTCTCCATTTTTCCTCCCTCCTCCCACCCCACCTTCTTGCCAGTGGAAAACCCAGCCCCCAACCCCCAGCCGACATCAGGGCTTGATCTCCACTAGTGAGCTGGGAAATGGAAACCAAATGCTTTATGTAGATCAGCTAGGGGTTGCTGGCAGGCGGGATGTCCCATCCCCTGCTCCAAGCCAGTGGGAGGGAATGACATGTCTCCAGGAGGCAGGGCAGAGCACTCAAGGACTTCATTTCTCAAGTCCATCCAGGTTTGGTGGTGCCACCAGGACCTCCCTCCCACATTTCCCAGAGGTGCTGACACCCCTGTGGCAACTAGAGAGACCATTCGGGTATTCCCACCATTTCAAGGGTGGGAGGGCCTAGGTGCAAACATGAAGCTGCTTTTATTTGCGTTTTGGTACTTAGGACCTGGCTCCAGGATCCTGTGGGCATGAAGGCTGGATACGGCAGTGTTTCTCTGTGATGTGAAAGTCCTCTCCCAGAAGTACATGTTTATTCTCTAGTGGCAGACATCTCCCCACAAACCCTGAGGCGGGATCACCTAATGAGCGAGAGTCCACTCATCCACAGCCAGGCGGGACATGTGTGTTCCGTGAATGTCTCACTCCCTGTCTCCTCACATCGCACACGTGTTCACACTCAGACACGCCACATATACACACCACACAAATGCACACCACATATACACACCACACAAATGCACACACCACATATACACACCACACAAATGCACACCTTGCCTTCACACATCAAACAGGCATGCACATCCCCAAAAAGCCCATACGCTGTCACGTTTCAGGTATCACTGCGTCGTACTCACTCACATGCATGCACACACACATACTCCACAAATGCATGTGTGTCACGAAGGTACACCCACGCCATGCACACAGCTACTTCCAAGCCGACTGGGCTTTTTGGGGAGGCTCATGAAAGAAAAAGGACCTCCTACCACCACTGCCAAGGGTGCAAGGCTAGAGCATCGGGAAGGGGCCTAGAGACAAGGCGGGCTGAAAAAGATGCCTTAGGGAAGGAGTTACTTTCCCTTGGCCTGGGCTCCAGAAGGAGGGGGCTCTGTGAAGAGTGACTGGGGCTGAGGGAGCAACCCTCAACCCCGCTTTGTTCTTTATCTCCTGCTGCTGGCAGCCGCCGTGGTGCCTCAGGGAGACCAGATGGCTGCAGGACTTTGCTGCTGGGGCAGAGCTAGAGATGGAACTGCAGACCCAGCCTCAAGATGCAGACCGGACAGGTGCCAACAAAGTTGGGGCCCAGTGAAATCAGAAGCCTGGGAGCGCCTCTGGAGCTGGGGAGGGGGCTGAGAATCCAGGACACAGCTAGACAGGAGGGAGCCCCCGCAGCGGGCGGCAGGCTCCATGCAGCATCTCCAGATTGCCTGCAACCTCCTGGAAAAAGGCCCCCACTGAGAGATCAGCTTCTGCTCCCAGACCCCCTACCCCCTGCCACACACAC
>NW_012106252.1:3077101-3078278 GCF_000951045.1 Mandrillus leucophaeus
AAAAGGTCAAGAAACCCCAGAGCACTTTGGGCAACTGCTTTTTACCAACTGGTATAAAAGTTTTTCAGTATTTAATAATACTGAATAATATTTTCCTGTCTCTTATACACATCTAGATGTGTATAAGAGACAGGGACAGAGCGTGAGACTCCATCTACAAAAAAAAAAAAAAAAAAAAAAAAATTAGCCTGGCATGCAGGCATGGGGGCTCACGCCTGTAATCCCAGCACTTTGGAAGGCCAAGGTGGGTGGATCACTTTAGGTCCGGAGTTCAAGACCAGCCTGGCCAACATGGCAAAACCCCATCTCTCCTAAAAATACAAAAAAGTAGCCAGGCGTGGTGGCAGGCACCTGTAATCCCAGCTACTCAGGAGCTGAGGCAGGAGAATCGCTTGAACCCGGGAGGTGGAGGGTGCAGTGAGCAGAGATTCCGCCATTGCACTCCAGCCTCGGCAACAAGAGCCAAATTCTGTCTCAAAACAAAACAAAAAAAAATTAGCCTGACATAGTTGTGTGCCTGTGGTCCCAGCTACTCAGGAGGCTGAGGTAGGAGGATCACGAGAGCCCAGGATGTGGAGGTTGCAGTGAGCTGTGATGGTACCACTGCACTCCAGCCTGGGAGACTGAGTGAGACCCTGTCTCTAAAAAAAAAAAAATGGGAGAAGAAAATGCATAGAATTATACAACACAAAAAGTGAACCCTAATATAAACCACTAATTAATAATAATATACCAATATTGGTTCATCAATTGCAACAAATATAATGTAAGATGTTAATAATGAGGAAACTGAGGTAGAGGACAGTACATGGAAACTCTGTACTCTTGCTTGTTTTCTATAAACCTAAAACTACTCTAAAAAATAAAGCTATTAATTGTTTCTTTAAAATTAAGAGAAAAAGGTGTTTTTGTTTTTTTGTTTTTGTTTTTGTTTTTTTGAGACAGCGTCTCGCTCTGCCACCCAGGCTGGAGTGCAGTGGCGTGATCTCGGCTCACTGCAAGCTCCGCCTCCCGGGTTCACATCATTCTCCTGCCTCAGCCTCCCGAGTAGCTGGGACTATAGGCACCCGCCACCATGCCCGGCTAATTTTTTGTATTTTCAGTAGAGATGGGGTTTCACCGTGTTAGCCAGGATGGTCTCTATCTCCTGACCTCGTGATCCGCCCTCCTCGGCCTC
>NW_012106252.1:3080863-3095030 GCF_000951045.1 Mandrillus leucophaeus
CAGAGCCACAGGGACTGAGCCACTGGAAGGACAGGGTCATCCCGGTGACTTCATGGCTGTGACCACAAATGGGGTAGGGAACAGGACCCAGGAAGCCCCTCATCCCCTAGCACGTGGGTCTTCTCCATTAGGCACATTCAGTCCACTCTTGCATTCTTTCTTCCCACCCTGACTGCTCAAAGAAATGCACCCCACCTCCCTAGCCCTCTGTGCTTCAAGTTTGACCCCTTCCCTCCCCCACAGCAGGGCTCTCAGCTGCCAGCCAACCAAGCAGATGGTGCAACAACCAGACCTAAAGGAAGGACCTGGGGAAGAAGAGAAAGGGAGCCTGGCAAGTCCGAGCTTTGGGAGTGGGTCTGGACCTCGTGACCACTACACCATCTGCTACCCCACGCTTCCTTAGGCTCCCACCCTCTGACTAGCTTGAGAGGAGGGACGATGGTCAAGGTACATGTGTCTTCTCCTCTGACCCTGGGAATGAGATTTTTCTTCTCCCACAGGCTTGAGCTCTCCTTATAGGAGTGTCTCCACATGCCAAAATCAGAGGAAGTCAGAATAAAACCTCCCAAGGCTGAAAACTGGAGCTGGCATGTAGTATGTGGTCAGTAAATGGTTTTAGGTGGCTGGATGAATGAAGGAATGAGTGAGTGAGTGAATCCAGGATCGATCTGGAAACACACCAGGGCTCAGACCTCTTGGGCTAAGTGCCACTCTCAGTCCTCTTGGGCTGTGTAATACCAAAGAGAACACCCCAGGCTCTGGCTTACCCCAAGGGCACACCCATGCTCACAAACACACACACACACACGCACACACACGCACACATGCACACGTGCACTTGAGGGAAACTTCTGGGCTGCAGGCAGAGACAGGACTCAGACTCAGACTTCACTCTGGGTCAGCTCTGCAGCCTCCAGAGCATGGGAGTAGCAGGGGACGCTGAGCCCCTGGCCTGCTGGCAGGCCTCACTCTCGAAAGCTGTCAGCCAGCTGGTGGCAGTCCAGCTCCCCCTTCGGCTCCAGGCCCCCCGGAAGCTTCACCCCTGTCTTCCGGTCCACACACCAGCACTTGCCACGCTGCCCATCCAGAGCTGGGTGACACTGCCAAGAGAAGGGCATGAGGAGTCAGTTCCAAGGCAGGAAAAGAGACCCCAAGTGGCCCACCCCAATCCCAGCCCAGCCCCCAAGTCAGACGGTTGCTGCTTCAAGATGGCCTCTGAGGGCGGTGACTCTCTTTTGAGCATGGGTCTTCTGAGCTCACTGAAGCAGGGAGAACACGGTCAAGAAGGAAAGGTCCAGAGAGTTCTAGAAGGCAGGACTTTAAGAAGGCCCTCGGGTTTAAAGGCACAGCTGGATTTGAAAGGCTGGGTTCAGGTCGGAGATGTTTTGGGTACATATTCTGATTGGGTTGGGATGTTAAGAAAGGGATTATAGTTATGAGTAGGATTCAAGATGGGATTAAGGTAGGACCAGGAGAAGAGTTGCAGTTGAATTAGGAAATATGACTAAAATTTGAGTTGGATGAGTTGGGTGAGGGTTAAAGCCCAGGTTAGAAACACAATTGGGATAAAGACAGAGGTCAAGATCAGAATAATTAAAGTTAAGCAAAAGTTTGGGTCAAAACTAGACAGTAGGGGGTTCAGGGGACGCAAATGTATATTTCAGTGTGAGAATTAAACTTGGAGTAAAGGATGGCTTAAGGATCAGAATTGGTCTGGGGATAAAGTTCAAGTGTCAGAACTTTCAATGGGATAAAAATCAGAGGAAGAGGCCAGGCCTAGTGGCTCAAGCCTGTAATCCCAGCACTTTGGGAGTCAGAGGCAGTGGATCGCTTGAGCTCAGGAGTTTAAGACCAGCCTGAGCAACAAAGAGAGACCCCTCCATCTCTATGCAAATTTTTTTTTAAAAAATTACCCTGGCATAGGCTGGGCGCGGTGGCTCACGCCTGTAATCCCAGCACTTTGGGAGGCCGAGATGGGCGGATCACGAAGTCAGGAGATCGAGACCATTCTGGCTAACATGGTGAAACCCTATCTCTACTAAAAATACAAAAAATTAGCCAGGCAGTGTGGTACGCCTGTAGTCCCAGCTACTCAGGAGGCTGAGGCAGGAGAATGGCATGAACCCGGGAGGCAGAGGTTGCAGTGAGACAAGATCATGCCACTGCATTCCAGCCTAGAGGACAGAGCGTGAGACTCCATCTACAAAAAAAAAAAAAAAAAAAAAAAAATTAGCCTGGCATGCAGGCATGGGGGCTCACGCCTGTAATCCCAGCACTTTGGAAGGCCAAGGTGGGTGGATCACTTTAGGTCCGGAGTTCAAGACCAGCCTGGCCAACATGGCAAAACCCCATCTCTCCTAAAAATACAAAAAAGTAGCCAGGCGTGGTGGCAGGCACCTGTAATCCCAGCTACTCAGGAGCTGAGGCAGGAGAATCGCTTGAACCCGGGAGGTGGAGGGTGCAGTGAGCAGAGATTCCGCCATTGCACTCCAGCCTCGGCAACAAGAGCCAAATTCTGTCTCAAAACAAAACAAAAAAAAATTAGCCTGACATAGTTGTGTGCCTGTGGTCCCAGCTACTCAGGAGGCTGAGGTAGGAGGATCACGAGAGCCCAGGATGTGGAGGTTGCAGTGAGCTGTGATGGTACCACTGCACTCCAGCCTGGGAGACTGAGTGAGACCCTGTCTCTAAAAAAAAAAAAATGGGAGAAGAAAATGCATAGAATTATACAACACAAAAAGTGAACCCTAATATAAACCACTAATTAATAATAATATACCAATATTGGTTCATCAATTGCAACAAATATAATGTAAGATGTTAATAATGAGGAAACTGAGGTAGAGGACAGTACATGGAAACTCTGTACTCTTGCTTGTTTTCTATAAACCTAAAACTACTCTAAAAAATAAAGCTATTAATTGTTTCTTTAAAATTAAGAGAAAAAGGTGTTTTTGTTTTTTTGTTTTTGTTTTTGTTTTTTTGAGACAGCGTCTCGCTCTGCCACCCAGGCTGGAGTGCAGTGGCGTGATCTCGGCTCACTGCAAGCTCCGCCTCCCGGGTTCACATCATTCTCCTGCCTCAGCCTCCCGAGTAGCTGGGACTATAGGCACCCGCCACCATGCCCAGCTAATTTTTTGTATTTTCAGTAGAGATGGGGTTTCACCGTGTTAGCCAGGATGGTCTCTATCTCCTGACCTCGTGATCCGCCCTCCTCGGCCTCCCAAAGTGCTGGGATTACAAGCGTGAGCTACCACACTCGGCCAAGAAAAACTTTTTTAAATTGGGACGAAGATAAAATCCGTGTTAGGATAAAGGTTAGAAATAGGCTAGGCATTGGTTTTGGGGTGCCCTCTCTGGCCCTTCACTCATACCCTTTTCATGCCATCCTGGGATGCACAGACCCAGGGCAGCCTTTGTCCTTATATCTAGGCCTCCACTGGCCGAGTGGCAGCTCAAATTGTGGATTTATCTATAGCTCATGGAGCAGGGCAATGGGTCTGTCTACACCCACAAAGAGCTCCAGGCTAGGGTTCCCCAGGCCACACCCAGCAGGAGGCACACCAGGCCCTGCCCAGACGGGCCACCCATTCTGACGGGCCAGAGATGGGCTGAAAGAGGCCAACCCTGCTGACCATCCCAGCCTCCTGGAGGCTTGTCAGAGGACCCCAGCTTCCAAGGGCAAGAAGGAATAGGGAAGTTGCTGCCTTTGTGTCTTCTCTCCTGCCCACTCCTTCCTCTGCTTCTACCCAAAGTGCCTGTCTCCAACCATCCAGTCTGGCTTGACCTCCACCCTTGCTGTACTCCAGGTGGTTTTGCTGCTCGCCCTGCAGGGAGGGGGAAGCTGAGTTTCCTCCCTGACTCCTCATGACTTTGGCCCTCCATTCCCAGATGAAACCTCACTCAGTGGCAGGAGGAATGACTCATAGGAATAGAGTAGAGTGAATGAGAGAGTGTTGGGAGCCAGAGGTTGTCAGGGTTGCTAGGTCTGTACCAGAGATGGTGAAATCCAGGGCTGAGGGAAACTGCCCTGGATAGGGAGGCAAGATCTGCTGTTAACTTGCTCTATGACTCTGGACTAGCCCGGGCGCTTTTATTCCTCTCTGGATCACCGTTTCCTCATCTCCAAAATGAGTGACGTTTTGACGCTGATGTAGGGTTTAGGGAGGCTCCAACGGGTTGGGTTGGGGTTGAGGAGTTCCCCCTTCCTGAGATCTCCATCCTGGACCATCCTGCGGAGAGGCTGGGAATGCCCCAGAGCTGAGGCCAGGGGCAAGGCCAGGGGCAAGCCAGCGGGAGACAGAGACCCACCTGCTTGGGGTGGAAGTTGCCGTTGCGGTCGCAGTTGGGGATGGGAATGATGTAGAGGTCCTCGTGGGTGCGGCTCTGTGAAGCGGCCAGCCGCTCCAGGGCCCGGTGCAGCTCGCTCTGGCAGGAGCCCTGGGGCTGGAGGAGGGGAGAACAAAATTGCTCAGCAGAAGGAAGAGAGGCAGGAGGCCCAGGCCTGGGGTCAGAGCTAAGTGGGAACTAAAGGCCCCAAAAGGAGGCCCGAGCCCCGGGGGCTGGGCAGGACCCAGTGAGGTGAAGAGAGGGGCCTGGGTCCAGAGGACACAGTGGGGAGAGCAGACACATGAAGGAAAGGGTCTCGAGCCAAGGAGCTTCTTCAAAGGAGGGGTGGGAAGTGAGGGGACACTGTGGGGAAAGGGGCTATGGGAACCTATGCAGAAAGCCAGGGAGGGGGTGATTTCTATGCAGAAGGGACAGATAAAACTTACAACTGACAACTTGTAAGACCTTCAGAAGGGACATTAGCCAGACCCTGAAGCAGGGTCCTCAGGCCCCCTGCTATGGCCAGCATTTATCCTTTGGTTACTGAGAAGGTCTGGGGTGGGGAATCCAAAAAAGGTCAAGAAACCCCAGGGCACTTTGGGCAACTGCTTTTTACCAACTGGTATAAAAGTTTTTCAGTATTTAATAATACTGAATAATATTTTCAGTATTTTTCAGTATTTAATAATCACTTAAGCGTCCCAATGGATATAACTGATGGGCAGGAAAGGAATCCCAAGGAAGGGAATGAGTGCTTTCTCTGGGTCCTGATGACTCACACTAGTTGTACCTTGCACACGGTAGTCACCCTAGAATGTGTGCTGAATGAACACACCACAGATCTGGTGATGATGGTGTATGTGTGTGTGCCTGCTTGGGGGCGAGGGGCGTGTGTGTGTGTGTGTGTCTATGCACATGCACATTTGTGCATCGGAGGTCCTTACCACAGGCCGGGCATCCTCCCGGGGTGCCCCATTGACCTTCATCTTGCCCCCACTGGTGCTCCGGTCTCGAATTTTGGCGAAGTGTTTCTGCAGGCACCTGCGGTCATGGGCACTGCAGGGGCTGAAGCTGTTGTTGGGGTGGTCGCCCTCATCCTTGTCTGCATTCAGGTCACGATAAGGAGAGGTCAGCACCGGAAGAGGTCAGAGCATCACACCAACCCAGCCTCCCACCCACGTTCTCCTTCCTGGGGATTCTCCGGCTTGGAGCTGGAGAAGAGCAGGGGACCTGGGGAGCAGGAAGAAACAAAAGCAGCCCCCTACCTCCTCCCCTCTCCCCTGGATCTCTCAGAATATTCCTCTTGAAGTCCTTGACTTGTCCCTCACCCCACCCAGGCCAGTGCTCAGATGAGTCACCAGCTGCAGCTGCCCAGATGGCAGGAGGGTCCCCTGGGCCCTGCAGGGAGGTCTGAGGCAGGCAGGGGGGCCCCCTGCTGGATCCTGTCCCCTTTCCATTGAGCTCCTCCCGCCATCCCCCTCTCCATCTGATCGTTCTCCCTGTCGCCTTTCCTGATTTTTTCGGTGGCTGGCTGAGCCAGCCAGGGGATCCCCAGGGCTGTGGGCTCTGCTCACCCTCTTCCAAATGGCCAGAATCAGAGTTTCCATGAGCAATGAGAACTCTAGCCCAAAAGGCTCTCCCCATTGGCTGGGTGGGAGAGAGTGGGAGTTAGTGTATCCGCCTGCATGAGGAAGAGTGAGTGTGTGTGTGTTTGTGTGTGTGTGTGTGTAATACAACCTGTGTGGTCCCAGGACCACAAGAACAGCCTCACACATTCCTTCAGTCCCCCACCTGGAAGTTTCCCTTCTTAGACTTCAGACTCCATCCAAAGTCCATAGGGGTTGCCCAGAACCAGGGCACCTGGGATCTGGAGACAGGAGTGATGAGGCTGGACCTTCAACCCCTCTGTGGGATCTCCTGAAGGCTCTATCTGAGCTCAAGAAAAACTTCATCTAAACAGGGCATTGTGGCTCATGCCTGTAATCCCAACACTTTGGGAGGCTGAGAAGGGAAGATTACTTAAGGCCAGGAGTTTGCAACCAGCCTAGGCAACATGGCAAGGCCCCATCTTTACAAAAAATTTTTTAATTAACCGGGTATGGTGGCATGTGCCTGTAGTCCTAGCTACTCAGGAGGCTGAGGCGGGAGCATCACTTGAACCCAGGAATTCCAGGTTAACAGTGAGCTATGATCACACCACTGCACTCCAGCCTGGGTGACAGAGCAAGACCCCGTCTCTTAAAAAATAAAACAAAATACATTTTTTTTAAAAAGAAAAACCCCATGCTCAAGTCCCAGAACTGTAACCACTGCTCCTCCCTCCAGGCAGTCAAAACCAGATTACAGGGCGAGCTGGAGAAAGAGGTTGAAAGACCTCTCTACAGATCAGAGCCACCTCTGAAATGCTCAGGCTTGGCAGCTCTCTGCCGGCCTGAGTGCAAAGCCCCTGCCAGCATTCCAGATGTTGGCAGCCGGACAGGAGGTTACATCTGGTTTGCGTCAGGATTTTTTTTTCCTGAGGAGTTAGCAGGTTCCTCCATGCGTGGCAGCGATCCCAGAGCTGCCTCTGGGTCAAATGGTATTTTTCTGCCTAGCCAAAGTTTGGGGGTTGGTTCTCTTTTCATTCTCCTAGTTTGGGGGGTGTAGGGAGAAATATGTGGATAAAATCTAACAAGGCAAGGAGGAATCTAACCAGAAAGTCTTTGTCAATAACCTTCCACACCAAAGGTTATTAATAAAATTCACTAAGGATGGAAGAAGATTTTTGTCACGGTGGAGGGCTGGCTTAGAAAGAGGAATAAAAGGAAAGAAATAAACAGAGGAGACAGATATAATCCATCCTTCTGCACATTTAAAATCCCAAGGACAGTCCAGAGGGGACTCCAGTCCTACATCAAGTTCCTAAGAGTCAACCAAAGAGAAGACACTATGGCAAGACCCCCCGGCCAAGGTAGGCAGCAAAAGAAGAAGCATAAACTTCAGAAGATGAGGATTGTGCCAAGGAGCCCATAAGAAGATGGATCCTGAGCCCTCGGTTAGGAACCAGAGAAAGATCTGGGATCTAGGCCATTCCTTGGAGACCCTCCCAAGGAATTCCTCCAGCCAAAGAAACCTAAGCTGGCCCAGTGATCACCTCCCTCCATGCCTCCACCTTGCACAAAGCCATAAGGCTTGAGGATGGAGTCACAGTGTTTCAGGGGTGTAAGCTGGAGCTGGGGAGTGGAGAGAAAGAGGAAATGGAAGACCTCAAAGAATTAGAACCAGGCTGGGTGCTCACACCTGTAATCCCAGTGCTTTGAGAGGCCAAGGTGGGAGGATCACTTGAGGCCAGGAGTTCAAGACTAACGTGGGCAACATAGCAAGACCCTGTCTCTACCAAAAAAAAAAAAAATAGCCAGACGTGGTAGCACATGCCTGTGGTCCTAACTACTTAGAAGACTGAAGTGGGAGGATCGCTTGACCCCAGTACATCAAGGCTACAGTGAGCTATGATTGCGCCACTGCACTCCAGCCTGGGTAACACAGCGAGACCCTGTCTCTTAAAACAAAAACAAACAAACAAACAAAAAATTCAAGAACTAAAGAATCAGAACCAAATGTCAGAAGGACAGAGGCTGAGCTGAGATATGAACAAAGGCCCCACCATGTTACTTAGGTACGACTGGAGGAGATCACGTAGACTTGTTTGCCACAGCCCAGGACACTAACACCAGGGGGCACCCTTCCAACCTGGAAAGCCTTTGTTTTTCCTGAGTTTGCTTTCTTGTAATGACCATAAAAGAAAGTACTAGGGGCCAGCCGGGGTGGCTCATGCCTGTAATCCCAACACTTTGGAAGGCCGAGATAGGTGGATCGCTGAGCCCAGGAGTTCAAGACCAGCCTAGGAAACATAATGAAACCCTATCTCCACAAAAAATTAGCCTGGTGTGGTGACGCACACGTGTAATCCCACCTACCTGGGAGGCTGAGGTGGGAGGATCACCTGAGCCCAGGAGGTCGAGGCTGCAGTGAGCAGTGATCAAGCCACTGCACTTCAGCCTGTGCAACAAGTGAGACCCTGTCTCAATTTTTTAAAAAAGCAAGCACTATTTTGTACAGTGATTCATTCCTCTCAGTAAATGGGCAGAATATTCTTTGGTTCAAGGAGTAAGGAAGGGTTTTCAGGAGTTCAAGGAGCAGGGAAGAGTTTTCAGGAGCGAGCTCCCATCCTGGAGGTGTGGAGCATTAGGGTAGCAGCAGCCTCAAAAATCTCAAGAGATATGGAATAGAAGCATGACCACAACTATGCTTTCCATGTTGAGTTTCTTCTTCTCGCTCTCTTTTTTTTAAGAGACAGGGTCTCACTATGTTGCCCAGGCTGGTCTCAAACTCCTGGCCTCAAGTGATCCTCCTACATAGACTTCCCAAAGTGCTAGGATTACAGGTGTGAGCCACAACGCTGAGTTTGTATGAGTCAAAGTTCACAAACAACTAACCCTCAGAGGATTGTTAATGGATATTTGGGATGTTTACCATCAAGGAGGATTAGGTATGCTCATTGAAGCCTAGGGCTGCATGGGGCACAGGGTGAGCCCAGAGGCATGGCTCATGCTCTTGGGTTAGTGTGGCCCCATGTCACATCAGGGGTTACCTGGGAAAAGCTGAGCCAGCAGCCTGCCTGGCTTCTCCCTTGTTAGAGTCCCCATTAGCCATCCTACTTATCCCCAGTTCTTGTCTACACGGAGTAGAACCCACCAGATAGGGAGAGTAGTTCCCTCCCTAGTCTCATGGGGACACAGGGTAAATCTGTATTTGCCTACTCACACACAGACAGGCTGGGGCTCAAGAATCGCAAATGTATACAAACAATCACGTGTCCAGACACACACTCATCCACATGTGCCTTACCCACATGCACTTGGGCACTCTGACCCTGCCCTGGTCAGAGACACAGAGCCAGGGCAGGGCATGCTGACTTCAACAGCTTCTCTGCACCGTGGTTTGTTGACTTTCCATGTAATCTGTAACTTTTCCTTGCCCGACCCTGCTTAACTGGCAGACTGAAGAGCCACCCCAGGATCCACCCCTAAGCACTAGGTTTTTGTGGGGGTAAGGGTTACAGCATTGAGTCTCTTGATAACATTAACCTTCTCATCTCCAAAACTGGCTAAATACTTGCTATTTTCCAGCCACCTGGTGCCACTCATCCTGGTAGTGCCCTCTGGAGAAATTTCAGTGCCTGTGGGTTCCCCTCTGAGCAGGAGTGGAGTCAGACCTATTCCCCTGAAAAGTCTGACCTCCAAAAAGCTTGTTTGGGAGATGGGACTTCCAAGCAGGCTTGGTCCTCCTATAGCCCCCAGCTTGGAGCTAAGCCAGCTGACATCTGGCTATAGGGGAAACTTCGGTCTTTGCTCCAGCAGCAGAGGAAAGGAAGGCGTCAGAGAGAGAAGAGGCCACACAGCTGTGGCACCACCGGCTGCAAAGTTTGTGGCAAAAGTCAGAGGATTTCCTCTTTCCTGTTGCCTGATTTTACCCTCACGATTTCTCCCCAACACCACCCCCTGGCCCCTGAGAGACACCTAGGCTATGTACTGAGTGGGCCCATCCATCCCGACCAGAAATTTCAGCTGTGATCCAGAGGGTCACCTACCTGTCCTGCTAGAAGGGTCTTTTCCCTCTTCCCCTAGACTCTGGCTGGAGAAGCCAAGACCACTGGTGCTGGGTACCAGGCCCTTTCTCTGAGGTCTGGCTCAAGGGGTATCCCCCCAACAGCTGTGTCATGCTGCCAGCCTCAGAATAAAAAGTCAGATAAGACAACTTGGCCTGTTCTTCCCATGGTGACAGCAGCAAAAAGCACCAAAGGCCACCCCACCCCTCTCAACTCCTCTGAATGTTGCCCCAAATTTGCTCCCTTGTCCTACTGTTTCCCTAAGTCCTAGCATTGGCTTCTTCTTCATCACCATCTTCATCGTCACTTCAATTATTGAGCTCTTACCCCATGCCAGACACCCCAACATTGTGAGGCAGGTCCTGTTGCCCTCCCCACTTTGCAAATGAGGAAACTGAAGTAGACTTGGTGGAAGGGGAGGAGGAGAGACTTAGCTCTGCAGCACTCTGTCTTTAAGTGGAAAGACTCCTGATACCCGAGGCACCAATACTGCTGGCTTTGCCAGCACTAAATTAAAAACGGGAAGCGGCCATGCTCCTCCCTCCCCCTCCCCACAAGGCACAGAATTTCTGGGAATGCCCTTGTTCCCATGACATAACTGGATTCCCAGTACTGAAGTAGGGGGGCAGTCAGTATTTGCTGCATTGACTAAAAATTAACCCAGCCTGCCTGTTCCCTAACCCTGTCCCAAAGGGACTGAGAGTCCAGCTTAGGAACTGCCCGTCCAAACGCTGATCTTTCCGCTGTCCACTCCCCTAGATTCCATGAGTCGAGGATCAGTACCAAGATGGAGAGTTGTGGACTTTTGACGCACATACCCCGCCTCATCTCTGATGGCCTCAGTGGTGTTAAGCCACAACCTGGCCAGCTCATGGAAAGCTGAGACAGGAGGGCGGACGGGGGTGGCTGGAGATGGAAAGGGGAGATCTGCCCCTGGGGCAAACAAGAGGCAGCTGGACCATAGCAGCCAAAGAAGGAGGCATGCCAAGTGGCCACCCTCCCCCAGCCACCTGCTGACACTCAGCCTCAAAAAGAAAAGGCAGAAAGAATAGACGGGTAGCCTCGATCAAGCTATTCGCAGGCCAGTGGGCCCAATCCTTGGGACCTAAAGCGGACAGTGGCCTACTGACTGTGTAAGGCTAAAAAGATGGGTGGGTAGGGGCTTGGTCACCTTATCTCACCCACAGACCCTGCAGGGCTGCAGCAGAACTCTAGAGAGTGCCATTTACATGGTGCCATGTGGCCCAGGTCACAGCAAGGAATTACTTCTATGATGACTAGGAGGTGTGGGAGGGCACGGGCATAGCTTGCTCAGTAGGTACCTCCAGGCTTCTCCTGTCTCTCTCCAGATACCTGCATCCATTGCATGGCTGGAGGACAAGACAAGGAGGAAAGGAGAAGGGGCATTACAGACCTTGGCTGTGTCATCCAAAGGGGACTTAAAGCTGCCCCATTCCAAGACACTGTTGTTTGTTTGTTTGTTTGTTTGTTTTTTAGACAGAGTCTCGCTCTGTCACCCAGGTGAAAGCACAGTGGCGCAATCTTGGTTCACTGCAACTTCCACCTCCCAGGTTCAAGTGATTCTCCTGCCTCAGCCTCCCGAGTAGCTGGGACCACAGGCGGGCACCACCATGCCCAGCAAATTTTTGTATTTTTAGTTGAGACGGGGTTTTACCATGTTGACCAGGCCTCAAATTCCTGACCTCAGGTGATTCACCCTCCTCAGCCTCCCAAAGTACCGAGATTACAGGCGTGAGCCACTGCGCCCAGTCTACCCCTTTTTTTTTTTTTTTTAACGAAATAGAGAAATAGAGTCGCCCAGGCTGGAATGCAATCATGTGATCATAGCTCATTGTAACCTTGAGCTTCCCATCTCAGACTCCCAAGTAGCTGGGACTACAGGCATAAGCCACTGCAGTTGGCTATTTTTTTTTTTTTTTTTTTTTTTTTTTTGTAGAGATGGGGGTCTGGCTATATTGCTCAGGCTGGTCTCGAACTGCTGGCCTCAAGTAATTTTCCCAAAGTACTCGGATTACAAGCATGAACCTCCACACTCAGACCCTAGACACTCCTGGAGACTCCTGGAGGCCAGTTTGCATTACATCCAGAGGACAACCAAGGACTTTTCATGCCATGCCCTCCCCAAACCCCTAGAGGATCTTATTTTCTTCCACTACAGGATGGAGTATTCCAACCCAACCAGAGGATGAGGTATTCCTATGCAGCCCTTTGAGGGCTCTTCTGTCTTGCATTCAAAGTGCTGAGAGAGGAGGAGGCTAGCAGCCATCCTTATCTGGTGTCAGATACCCTCTGGCTGGTGGAGGATGGAGATTCAAAGGGAATGTGACCCTGTTGTACCCTGAGAACCCAAGGGCTCAGCCTTGCTCCCAGTCTCAGTACCCCTCCTCTACTACTGCCTCCAGCATCTCTGCCCCAAGATTAGCGACTTTCTCCCCCAGGACCCCCCTTCTCAGATATGCTGGGTGCCAGGCTGGCATTTCTCCGAGAATGTTTTCTGCTAACCCATCTCTCCCTACCCAAGGGCAGGAAGGGCAGAGAGGCCCGAGGCCCAGACCCCTGGAGTCCACCTCCTTCCTGTTTTCCCTGCATCCTGCTCTCCTCGGCTGACAAGCTGCAGAGGATTGAGGAAGTAGAGGGTTTGGGACCCAGGACAGGAAGCTTGGGGCTGGAGTCCCAGTATCCGGACTGCAACAATGGAAGCTTCAAGCACCAGGAAAAGAGACAGAGACAGACAGAGGCACAGGAGAGCAAAACAGAGCCAGAGATGGAATGAGAAACAGAGGCATAGATACAGAAAGGCAGACAGAGAGATTCCCAAAGTAACAGAGAAAGACAGAAACAGTGACAGAGACACAGAGAAACAGCAACAGAAAGAGAGGAAGAGAAGCAAAGCAACTGAAACAGAAACACGGAATAAAGTGGAGAAAGAAAGGCATGATGAGCAGAAGACACTGAGGAAAACAGAACTGGAGAGCATGACTAGTGAAACTAGAGGCTGAGAGACAAATCAGGAAGAACAAAAGAGCAAGAGAAAGAAGGAAAAGACACTGAGAGTCTAAGAAGAAACTGAGAAAGTTCACTGAGAAACAAAAAAAGAAAGTGTAACAATGAGGTTAGGGCAAGGGCCTTCTCAGAGTCTCTCTCTCTCTCTCTCTCTCTGTCTCTCTCTCTCTCTCTCTGTCTCTCTCTCTCTCTCTCTCTGTCTCTCTCTCTCTCTGTCTCTCTCTGTTTTTCTCCCCTGGCCCCCCATCCACTTCTCTATTCCCTAACCCACACACATGAGGTTTCTGCAGCTCTGGGCTGGGAACCAAGACTTTTCTGCCACCTCAAATCATACCTGCCTGGAGAGAAGAACAGGGGGCCTGTATACCAGGGCAGGCAGAGGTGCCCAGGCCTGGCAGAGGGACCCCTGTCTTCCCACTGCCTCTCAAACAACAAGGTGACCTGGTTCTGGGCTTTGGGGAAGGGCAAGTCTAATGCCCCTCACCGCCAAAGTCCCTCTAATTTGTATGTCCCACTCCACCACTGGACCATGTAAAAAAATAAAAAAAGTTCAGGCTCTAGCTCCCCAGACCACTGGGATTTCACCCTCGGCCTGGATCAGGAACAGAAAGCTTTCCCCCCTCCCCCATCCTCCCCAACACACACCCCACCACCATCCTCCAGTTCTCTGGCCCTGGACAGCTGACTTAACTGGACCTTAATCTGCCACTCTTGCACCAGCAGCCAGGCCTCCCACTGGGACCCCCTTATCAAATAGACAGCCCTTGGAGGTTTCAGATGGAGCGATGGGACAGTCTCCCTTGGTGATGGCAACAGGCTGCTAGGGACTCGGTAGCAGTTTCCTTGGTGAGCCCGTCCCATGCCAGTCGGGCCCTGCCACGTACCTGCCTTCTCTTCAACTCACGGGGGATTTTTAAGGGCCTTCCAGGGTGGCTGGAATGGGGAAGAAGCCGCTGGGAAGGGAGTGCACTCAGGAGGGAACTGGGAGGCCAGGGGTACCTTACCAGAGGGCTGCAGGCTTTCCTGGATGGCCTCGATCTCCGCCAGCTCCATGCACACGCCTTGCCCGTGCATCAGTGTGTGCAGGGGCTTCTCCACCCCCCGGGGCGGGTAGCAGCGCAGGCCCGAGCCGCAGCGGGGGGTGTACACCCCGCAGGGCATCCCCAA
>NW_012106252.1:3095365-3096821 GCF_000951045.1 Mandrillus leucophaeus
GACATTCCCACACCTCAACCCCAGCCCCTCAGTCCCGAGGGGGAGAGGGAGAGGCGGCCGTTAGGGGGAGGGGGCGCTGTCCTGAGTCGCCGCCGCCGCCGCCGCCGCTACATCTGAAAGTCCTTTTCTGCCGAAGAAGGAAGCGGCGCAGTTTGGAAGCCGTGGCAGGCGCCCAGAGCGCCTCTGAACCGGAGCCCCGGAGGGGAGGCAAGGGAGAAGGGAAGCCAAGGGGCTGCTGCGGGGCCCCCTCTCCCGACCTCGGAGGAGTCTTGTCCCGCCCCGCCAAGGCGGCCTCAGTCTCCCACCGAGAAAGGGACCTCCTAGCCCGAACTCGGCTCTGCGGATCTGGTCTCCCTGGACAGAACCCTTTCCACCCCACCCCGGTGCTTTCAGCCTCAACCGCTGGAGACCAAGCCTTGTGAGGTGCGGTAAAGCGTACAGGCACTTAGCTTGGGGCACAGAAAGGCTTGGTGGCCCTAAAACGTTAACAGGCTTCTTCCCACTTGCCCCTTGCAACCTCTCCCACCCCCGCAATCTCCCCAGGGCTCATCTGGGCCCTGGTCCACTCTGCTTCCCCAGGATGGAATCAGCGGAACTCCCGGGGAGGGAGGTGCCACCGAGCCTCTTCCTCCTTCCTGAATGTTCGCCTCTCAGGCCCACTCAGACCCACTCGTGGAGGGAGGCAGGCCTGGGAGATTGCCATTTGCAGTGTGCAAGTTTTGCGTTGAACAACTCCAGTGGGGCCCCATTCCTTGTAGTCATTATGTATTTGTAGAGCTGTTGTGATTATTTACCAGATGGCAGTGAAGGATTTTTGAGGGGCCTGCAGCAGTGGCTCACACCTGTAGTCCCTGCATTTTGGAGGCTGAGGCGGGAGGATCACTTGAGCCCAGGAGTTCAAGACCAGTCTGGGCAATGTAGTGAGACCTTGTCTCTATAAAAAAAAATTGTAAAATTAGCCGGGTGTGGTGGCGTTCGCCTGTGGTCCCTGGTACTCGGGAGCCTGAGGCAGGAGAATCACTTGAGCCGAGGAGTTGGAGGCTGCAGTGAGCTAGAATTATGCCACTGCACACCAGCCTAGGTGAAAGAAGGAAACTCTGTCAAGAAAGAAAGAGAGGGAGGGAGGGAGGGAGGGAAGGAAGGAAGGAAGGTAAAAGAAGGTCGGGCGTGGTGGCTCATGCCTATAATCCTAGCCCTTTGGGAAGCCAAGGTGGGCAGATCACCTGAGGTCAGGAGTTCGAGACCAGTCTGGCCAACATGGTGAAACCTCATCTCTACTAAAAATACAAAAATTAGCTAGGCGTGCTGGCGCATGCCTGTAATCCCAGCTACTTGGGAGACTGAAGCAGGAGAATCGCTTGAACCCCAGGAGGAGGAGGTTATAGTGAGCTGAGATCGCACCACTGCACTCCAGCCCGGGTGACAGAGCAAGACTCTGTCTCAAAAAAAAAAAAAA
>NW_012106252.1:3096946-3101094 GCF_000951045.1 Mandrillus leucophaeus
CCCAGCTACTGGGGAGGCTGAGGCACGAGAATCGCTTGAACCTGGAAGGCGGAAGTTGCAGTGAGCTGAGATTGCGCCACTGCACTCCAGCCTGGGCGACAGAGGGAGACTACGTCTCAAAAAAAAAAAAAAGAATTTTGAGGAAGGGATGCTTTTTTAATTCACCCAGTGTTGCTACTTGGGCTAGTGTTGGGCCTGGCTTGACCCTCTGTGAAGTCCTATTGATGCCCTTATTCCCCCAACCTTGCCCAATCCTGCCCAAATTGAGAAGAGCCCTGCAGTAGCATTTGGAGCAAAGATCCATCTCCTAGGTTCCCTTTCAGGACCCCCCTAATTCCCACCCATCCTCCCCTACAAAGGTTTCTGCTGTACTGGAGCTGGTTTCAGGATAAGGGTACCTGTCCAGGAATAATCAGTAACCCACCGTGGTTGGTTTGTTTGTTTGTTTTTGTCTTGGCCTGGAAAGCTGCAGGTCAACCAAGCTGAAATGCAGTTCAGAGACCCCCTTCCTGCTTCCCCAGGACAGGAGTCTTTCAGCCTCATGGGGGTTGGGCTACCTCCTACTTCCTGCAAGTGCAGACTGAGAGATGATTGCAGGGAGATTGGGACTGGCAGTCGGACCTGCAGGACAGACCAAAAAGTTGCAAACTGACGGCACCTACTGGCAACCATCAAGACTGCAGAAGGGCTGGAAAGTGATGGGGCCAAGATTCTGGGGTTCTCTCCATTCCATCTCAGAAATGAAGTGGGGACCCTTTTGCCCCATATGCCTTGGAGAAGGGCAAACAGAACCAGCTTCCTCAAGTCCCTGGGGAAGCCCAGCCTGTGCCTGATTCAGAAAACTGCCCCCAGGCCAGGCACGGTGGCTCACGCTTATAATTCTAGCACTTTGGGAGGCCAAGGCAGGCTCATCATGAGGTAAGGAGATCGAGACCATCGTAGCTAACATGGTGAAACCTCATCTCTACTAAAGACACAAAAAATTAGCCGGGCGTGGTGGCACGCGCCTGTAGTCCCAGCTACTGGGGAGGCTGAGGCACGAGAATCGCTTGAACCTGGAAGGCGGAAGTTGCAGTGAGCTGAGATTGCGCCACTGCACTCCAGCCTGGTCGACAGAGCAAGACTCCATTTCAAAAAAGAAAAAAAAGAAAGAAAGAAAGAAAAGAGAAAAGAAGAAAAGGAAAGAAAACTGCCCCCACCCCATCATCACTGGACCCTGTTCTACCACCAACTTGTGTGAACTTGGAGTTTGACTCATCTTAGCTGTAACATGAAGGCAGAGCATCTCCACCCATCCTACCTCATGAAGCTCTTGTGAGAATAAAATGGAATGGAAAAGAATAGTTCTGCTCCCAATGCCAGACATGTCCCCTGGTCAGCAAACCCAAGAGGAGAAAAGGTGCCGGGACATGGAGGCAGGAGTGCAGGAGAGGCTGGACAATGTCATGCAGCATGCCTGGGATGAAGCGTGAGTGCAGGTGAGTGTGGGAATCTGGAAAGGCTGCCAGACAAGACATTCCCACACCTCAACCCCAGCCCCTCAGTCCATCCTCTGGTGTCCTCTACCCCTCATCATTGGGTTAATTCCAAGGAGGCAGGAAGATGCACAGGAAGAGGCCTTCCAAGCTCCTCCCACCATTCATGCAACACACATTTACTGAATACCTAATATGCACAGGCTTTATGCTACATACCAGGGATGCAGAGATGACCAAGATCATCCTCTGTCCTCAAGGAGCTCACTGCCTAATGAGGGAAGATAGTATGTAAATAAAATAAATCTGAG
This sequence comes from Mandrillus leucophaeus, assembly GCF_000951045.1. Taxonomy (NCBI): domain Eukaryota; kingdom Metazoa; phylum Chordata; class Mammalia; order Primates; family Cercopithecidae; genus Mandrillus; species Mandrillus leucophaeus. Next base: position 3,098,733 of record NW_012106252.1, read on the forward strand.
AAGTGTGCAGGTGCCCTGGGAGATGTTCATATGGGGCACAATGGGGATCCAGAGCCACAGGTGGTCAGTTCTACATTCAGGGCATACAGGCTGAAAGCCTTCATTAGAGATGATCCTTTTTCACAAGATGGCACTGAAGGCGAAGAAGGAAGCTCCTGCGCCTTCTAAAGCCGAACTTAAGAAGGTAGTGTTGAAAGGTGTCCACAGCCACACAAAAAAAAGATCCGCAGGTCACCCACCTTGCGGTGGCCCAAGACACTGCAACTCCAGAGGCAGCCCAAATATCCTCGGAAGACTCCCCCAGGAGAAACAAGCTTGACCACTATGCCATCACCAAGTTTCTGCTGACCGCTGAGTCCGCCATGAAGATAGAAGACAACAACACACTTGTGTTCATTGTGGATGTTAAAACCAACAAGCACCAGATCAAACAGGCTATGAAGAAGCTCTATGACATTGATGTGGCCCAGGTCAACACCCTGATTCAGCCTGATGGAGAGAAGGCATATGTTGGACTGGCTCCTGATTACGATGCTTTGGATGTTGCCAACAAAATTGGGATCATCTAAACTGAATCCAGCTGGCTAATTCTAAATATATGTGTATCTTTTCACCATAAAAAAATTAAAAGAGAGAGATGATCCTTGAGCCAATGGCCCTCCGTGCTACAAGAATCAGCACAGTGCGAGCGTCAGGATGACCTGGATTCTGACCCCAGCTGTGCTCACTAGGCTCACTGGGCTCACTAGGAAACCTAAAACAAGTTGCTTTAGCTCTCTGAGCTTTAGGCCTTATCTGGAAAATGGGACTTTGCAGCAAGAAAGAGAGAGAGACCTATCCAAAGTGCCTGGCACGTAGTAAGCACCAAGTGTTTGCTCCCTCCTACCCCTCTTCTGCTGGGAACTGTAACTTCTCCACATGGCTGAGAGTCCCTGGTGGCAAGACCTGTCTCCCCCACTGAACTAGAGGCTCTCGGAAGACTGGATTTAGTGTCCGCCTTCAGCCTGCAAGTGTCATGTCTGGGAGAGGCTATATAAAGAGCATGGGGCCAGGCACGGTGGCTCACATCTGTAATCCCAGCACTTTGGGAGGCCAAGGCAGGTGGATTGCTTGAGCACAGGAGTTCAAGGCCAACCTGGGCAACATGGCAAAACATTGTCTCTGCAAAAAAAAATACAAAATCTAGTCAGGCGTGGTGGCATGCACCTATGGTCCTAGCTACTCGGGAGGCTGAGGTAGCAGAATCACTTGAGCCCAGGAAGTCAAGGTTGCAGTGAGCCAAGATAGCTTACTGCACTCCAGCCTGGGCAACAGAGTGAAACCCTGTCTCAAAAAAAAAAAAAAATTAGCCAGCTATGGTAGTATGTGCCTATAGTCCTAGCTATTCAGGAGGCTGAAGCAGGAGGATCCCTTGAGCCCAAGGGTTCAAGGCTGTAGTGAACTATGAGTGCCACTGCATCCCAGCCTGGAGAACAGAAAGAGACCTGGTCTTTTAAAAATAAAATATAAAATTGTTTCTAAAAAGAGCAGCCAGGCGCAGTGGCTCACGCCTGTAATCCCAGCACTTTGGGAACTCTGACTAGGACCCTCTCCAAGGCAGAAATCTGGCCCTCCTTCCCTGACATCTTTCTCAGCCCAGGGCTCTACCAGAAAATGAAACCTCCTCTCCCACAGCATCATTGTCTGCCCCTGCCTCCTGGGTACCCTAAGGACTGGGAAGACACTCCTCCTGATGAATGGATGAAGAAAATGACTACTCCCTCCCAGCCTCCTCTACCTGCCACCCTAGCCAGCTTGTTACTTAGAAGGTCTCACTGGTTTCCTTGTTTGTACAATTTCCAACCTCTGCAGCGTTCAGGCTGGGCGTCTTAGAGAATAGATAGGAAGAGGCCGGGCGCGGTGGCTCACGCCTGTAATCCCAGCACTTTGGGAGGCCTAGGCGGGCGGATCATTTGAGGTTAGGGGTTCGAGACCAGTCTGGCCAATATGGTGAAATCCCATCTCTACTAAAAATACAAAAATTAGTCAAGCATGGTGGCAGGTGCCTATAATCTCAGCTACTCAGGAGGCTGAGGCACGAAAATTGCTTGAACCTGAGCAGCAGAGGTTGCAGTGAGCAGAGAGAGCACCACTGCACTGCAACCTGGGCAACAGAGCAAGACTCCGTCTCAAAAAAAAAAAAAAAAAGAGAGAGACAGAATAGATAGGAAAAAAGCAAGCTCAGTTCTCAGGGGGAAAGACACAGTTCTGCCCTGAGGGAACCCCTGAGTTAATGGGCTTGCCCTAGGGATCATCTTGTCTGATTGAGTAGGCAAACCTTATGTAATAATGAAAGTTAAGCCAGGCATGGTGGCTCATGCCT
>NW_012106252.1:3101844-3115295 GCF_000951045.1 Mandrillus leucophaeus
AGTCCCAAAGCTGAAGAACTTGGAGTCCGATGTTTGAGGGCAGGAAGCATCCAGCATGGGAGAAAGATGTAGGCTGGGAGGCTAAGCCAGTCTAGTATTTTCACATTCTTCTGCCTGCTTTTATCCTAGCCGCACTGGCAGTTGATTAGATTATGTCCACCCAGATTAAGGGTGGGTCTGCCTTTCCCAGCCCACTGACTCAAATGTTGATCTCCTTTGGCAACACCCTCACGGACATACCCAGGATCAATACTTTGCATCTTTCAATCCAATCAAGTTGACACTCAGTACTAACCATCACAAGGAGGTAAAAGAGAAAGAGGAAAGGGCAGCCATGAAGAAAGGGACACAGGCCTCTTCTGTTCTCTCAGGGAGACCCACCTGAGCATAGATCACCTTTTCAGATGGACTAGAGGCTCCAGGAGGCCCCTCCAAGCCTCTCCCACTATGCAAGCCTTGCTCTCTCTTCTACCCTATATTTGGAAGGGGGGTAGAATACTGGATAAGATGAGCTCTCCAGCCCCTGGAGAACCCCCCAGGGGGAGATCCTAGGGGAGTGAGGTACAGGCTCAGTGAGCCAATAGGCATTACTGAGCATCTATTAAGCTTCAGTTTCTGACCACACAGGATTGTGTAGGACACAGTGTCAACCAAGTAGGCAGCATTTGTTGTAGGAAAACATGTAGGGAAGGATGGGGGATGGGGTGCTAAAGAAAGAGAAGGAAGGAAGAGACTGAAGAAACAAAGGGAAGGGGAAGAAAGAAAGACGCAGTTGTTAAATCTTTTTTTTTTTTTTTTTTTTTTGAGACGGAGTCTCACTCTGTCGCCCAGGCTGGAGTGCAGTGGTGGCATGAACTGCAACCTCTGCCTCCCAAGTTCAAGCTATTCTCATGTCTCAGCCTCCCAAATAGCTGCGACTACAGGCATGTGCCACCATGCCCAGCTAATTTTTTGTATTTTTAGTAGAGATGGGGTTTTACCATGTTCGCCAGGATGGTCTCGATCTCCTGACCTCATGATCCTCTCGCCTCAGCCTCCCAAAGTGCTGGGATTACAGGTGTGAGGCACCGCGCCCGGCCGTCAGTGTCTCTTAACTCATACTCTAGTTGTGGCAATCGGACATCTAGAGAAAGGGTGGCTAAAAAGCTCAGTGATAAGTGAGCAGTCACCTGAGCGAAGTTAAAAGGGGGGTGTCAAGGTTTCAGGAGGGCTTGGGACAGAGGAGTGGGTTGGCAGGGTAGGTGGCTTCTTCTCACCTATAGACCTGGCTGGCCTGGTTGTCCTTGAGGAAACCCTGGCCCAGAGGCTTCACTGGTCCTTGAACTCCATGGATTCTTAGGAGCTTGTCTGGGCTGGGCAACCCTGAAAGGCCCAGTGTCCACAGGGTTCCTGGCAGCCCCTAAGTTCCTGGGCATCCAGGGTGGTCCTGGGGCCCTCATGGCCAGAGTAGACCTAAGGTCCTAGGGGTCATAGAGATCCTGGGCTGCCAGGAGGTCCAGAGGCCCAATTCTACCTTGCAACTGGAAGAAGAGGCCGGAGCGGTGGATGTGAACCACAGAAGTAGGGGTGTGTATTCGAAGTTGGGAGTCTCTTATAGGGGCAGTCAGTGGGGCCAAGCCTGGGAACCTTGCTGGGACTAGAGCATGCACACAGGAAAGGGCCCATGGCCCTGAGATCACTTAGGGAAATCCAAGATGGTCCTGGGGGTGGGGCTACTGGATTCCAGGACCTATCCCAGCACTTGAGTGTAAATATAGAGATTGTCTCTATAGTTAGAGACAATATGGTTTCTTAGCTTGAGACTCCTGTCACCACCTTTACCCCAGACCCTTAATTCACAGGACCTTCAACCACCCTTCTACCCAAATAATGCCATCACCTGTCATTCACCCACCACCTACTTATTACCCACCCACTATTCATTCAGCCCCATCCACCATTCACCCTCCTCCCCACCCACTCACCATCCACCCATTTGTCTGCCCACTGTCAACTCACCACCCACTTCCTACCAACTGCATACCACCCACCCTCAGCTCTGGTCTAGCTGCTCCCTCCAAAGATAGTGCTAATCGGGGGCCACAGAGGGTACTGGGAGGCCAGGGTCTCTGAGGAGGGTCTGGGGGTCCCCTGGGGAGTTCCTAAGGAGCAGGGGATCTTGGGTTCCCTAAAGCTCCCTTTCACCAGGAAAGCCAGGGGCCCATTCTGTCCTGGGGCACTCCTCTGCCCCTGCTTTCCCTGCTGGAACAAACGGGGCAAGCAGTAGAGATGGAAGCAGGGAGGAGAGGGTTTTCTGTCTCACTCCAGCTCCTTAGTCTTCCTTTTGTTCACCCACCTCCCCTCCACTGCCAACCCAGGGCATCCCAAAGGCCCAGAGATTTCTCACCCAAGGTGGCACTTATTGATATTCAGGGAGCCCAGCAGGGCAGGCATATCCAGAAGGTGAGTTGGGAGCAGGATGAGATAGGCATGGAAGAGAGGTTAGAATCAGGCTGGCTTTTAGATTACTAAGTCCCACCTCCCCATTGTACAAATTGGAAAACTAAGGCCCAGAGAGAGGTGTAACCGTAGATGACTGCAATGGGGCAGCAAGCTGGCCTGGGGGATGCGGTGAGAAAGCCAGCGATGCCTCCTAATGTGGTGGGGAATGGGGTCACCTGAACCTGTCACTTTCTCCCTAGCTCTGACATTCCACATGAGGTCCTTGGGAGACACTAGGGTGGGGCCAAAGAAGAGAGGAGTAGGATGGGGTAGAGTGCTGTGTGCCTCTACCCGGCATCCATCTGTTTCCCTGACCATCTCACCTTTTCAGGCTCTACACCTGCTCTCCCTCCTCTATCCCATGCCTGCTTACTTGTTTGCCTGTATAGGAGCCAGATACTGAGGGGTACACATCAGTGTGGCCTGAAAGAGCCTAATGAAACTCCCATTCATTAGTGGGAGTCAGGGTGGGAGTGGGGGCAGGGGACCAGCATTCCAAGTAGCTGACCCCCGCCTCGGACTTTGGACTCAGAACCCAGGGGTCTGACTTGAGGAACCGCAGAAACCCATCCTCCAGTCCGTTGCCCTCAGAGGGCTCTTAGGTGATGCTGGGAGCAAGTCTGATGGGTAGATGTGGGCTCTGAGACTTGGTCTAGCTTGACAGCTACTACCTCATTCTTTCCTCTGAAGAATGAATAAATGAATGAAGAGGAAGGGTTTGGACCGGGATCTTTGATTTCATATCTGTTTCTAAATCTCTCCCATCTCTTCAAGTTTTTCATTTCATCACATCTATTCATCCTTCTCTGCCTTGCCGTCTCTCTGTCCTGTTCCCTGTTTCAACCCCTCCCTCTCTTGGTTTTTCGCTTGCTAGTACTCCCTCCTCTTCTCTCTTTCACTCCAAATCATCATAGAATCTTAGCATCAAAAAAGATCCAAGAGGGTCATAATAAGGACACTATCAATTTGTAACCTGCTTTCTGGTATACAAGCCTGTCATTTTTATAGACAGCCTCATTTGATCTTCCTTAACAGCCTGCCGGAGTGAAGTAGGGAATAGCATCTCCAGTTTGCAGATAAGGAAACTGAGGTTCACAGTGGTGAAGAGACAAGCCCACAGCTAATAAGGGCAGAACTGGGATCTGAACCCTTGGCTCAGACTGCAGGACCAGTGCAGACTGCCCCACAGTTTGTGCATCCCAAGCTGGGAGCAAAGCTCTTTTCCATTTCAGGCTGTCTGGCTTTCCCTGGCTTGGGGCCCAGCTTCTGCTGCTCTTTAGATCATCATGACTGGGTGGGGGTAAGGAACAGCCTGCACAGATCTCAAAGATGACTGGCTCCAAACATCAAGTCTCTGAAAATGGTGCAGGCCAAGGGAGTGAATCCAGGCTTCAAGAGAGGACATGGAGGCTCTGTGGATTAGGAGTTCCAGGCATGACAGGCCTTGTTGCTGGGCCTACCCAGCCCTGTTCCTCTACCGTCAAGTTCTCCCCAGCCGTCACCAGTCATCTTTACCTCTCTCAGGCCAAAGACAAAAGGAGACTGCAGTGAAAGAGGCCCCTGGTATGGAAAGCCTGCTGGGCACTGTGGCTTCCCTCTGGGATCCTCTCCTCCCACAGCTGAGGTTAGATCTGGGGCCCGGGATGCACCCTGACTGAGGGCACCAGAACTCTCAGGTTGGTGCTACAGCTGGGCCAGCAGGGAAAACACAACCGCCTCTGGGCACACAGAATCTGGCAACTGGAGTTGGAAAGACAAGGGCTTCAGTGGGTAGCAGGACCACTGGACAGAAGGAAAAGGTGCTGATTTGGGAGAAAAGTCTCCAAGGCTGTGCTGCCTCCGGAGGTGGGGAGGGGGAGGTGCCAATTAGAGGCTGGGTGTGAATGGAACACAGGCTCTGTTGTCCTAAAAATGAGTTTGAATGACATTTAGTTGCATGTGACCTTAAGCCCATGTTTTTACTACCTCGAGCCCCATCTATAAAATGGGTTTATAGGGTTACCATGGTGATCAATGATCATAACAACAGGCATTGAGCCTTACTCCATGCCAGGCACTGTGTTTAGTGCTTTACGCACATTGTCTAAGCAGGTTTCTGCACAGCCCTATTGGGTTGGGCTGGCATTTTCTCTCTTACAACTGAGGGCATTTGAGGATAAGAGGGAGGATGCCACTTTGCCAAAGTCACAGAGCTAGTAAATGGCAAATTCAGGATTCAGTGCAGGACTTTTGGCTCCAGGCTCTTAATCTCACTCACTTGGCTGGTCATGGCTAATAACTAACACTCATTGGGCACTTAATGTTTGGCAGGCAGCACTCTCAGTGTTTTATGCAGATTCATTCATTTAGTCATCATAGCCACACTATAATAATATTCATTTAATACGAAGAATGAGGACACTGAGGCACAGGCTAACTTATCCCAGTTTCTGCTGCCAGGAATCCAGCCCAGGCAGGCTGACTTGAGAGCCAGCACTCTTTGAAAAAAATAAACAGGAAAAGCCTTTTTTTTTTTCCAGTAAAAATGGAAGTATAACATGCATACAGAAAAGTGCAGAAATGAGAAATGTCTAGCTTAATAAATGTTCACTTAGTGAGGTTGTAACTAAATAATACTACCTGTACCCCAAAAGGCTACCTCCACTCCTCTCCCCACATGTAAACGTTATCCTGATTTCTAAAAACATAGATTAGTTGTCTTAGTCTGTTTTCTACTCTTATAACAGAATACCACAGACTGGGTAATTTATAAACAATAAAAGTTTATTTGGCATATGGTTTTGGAGGCTGCAAAGTCCAAGAGCATTGGACTGGGATCTGGCAAGGGTCCTCCCATGGTGGAAGGCAGAAGGGCAGAAGCAAGAAGTGTGTGAGACAGAGAAGGAGGCCAAACTTCATCTTTTTTTTTTTTTCTTTTTGAGATGGAATCTTGCTGTCACCTAGGCTAGAGTGCAGTGGCATGATCTCAGCTCACTGCAACCTCCATCTCTAGGATTCAAGTGATCCTCCTGCCTCAGCCTCCCAAGCAGCTGGGACTACAGGCATGTGCCACCATGCCTGGCTAATTTTTGTACTTTTAGTAGAGACGGGTTTCGCCATGTTGGCCAGGCTGGTCTCGAACTCCTGACCTCAGCTGATCCACCCGCCTCAGCCTCCCAAAGTGCTGGGATTACAGGCATAAGCCTCTGTGCCCAGCACCTTTTTGTTTTTTTGAGACCAGGTCTTACTCTGTTGCCCAGGCTGGAGTGCAGTGGTGCAATCACAGCTCACTACAGCCTCCACCTCCTCAGGCTCAGGTGGTGATTCCCCCACCTCAGCCTCCTGAGTAGCTAGGACTATAGGTGCACACCACCACACCCAGCTAATTTTTGTATTTTTTGTAGGGACTGGGTTTCGTCATGTTTCCCAGGATGGTCTCAAGCTCTTGGGCTCAAGTGATCCTCCTGTCTTGGCCTCCCAAAGTGCTGAGATTACGGTGTAAACTTCATCCTTTTATCAGGAGCCCACTCCTGTGATAACTAACCCACTCCTGTGATAACAGTATGAATCCATTCATGAGAGTAGAGCCTCCATGACCTAATCATCTCTTAAAGGCCCCACTTCTTAATACTGTCACAACGGTGATTACATTTCAACGTGAGTTTTGGAGGAGACATTCAAACCGTAGCATTAGTTTTGCCTGTTTTTGAGATTATATAGAGTGATACAGTAGTAATCTTTTGCTAACATATGATTTGTCTATATTGTTGGATGTATCAACAGCATATTCAAGTCGAGACTTAACTATTCTACTATTGGTTCCTTTTTTGGCTATTCTGAAGAGTGCTGCTATGACACTCTTGAACATATGTTTTGGAATACACACACACACACACACACACACACTTCTGCTGGGTATATATCTAGGGGTGGAATTATTGGTTGCTTCTCAGTGGTTGTACAAATTTGTTTTCTTACCAGCATTATATGAGAATCCCCTTACTCCACATTCTGGTATCGTCAGTATTTTAATTTTTTACCCATTTGGTGGGTATGGAGTGGTTTCCCATTATGTTTTTCCATATGTATTTATTAAATGAGACATAATCGGAAGCAGGCACTCTTACCACCCACTCTGTACAGTTTCTCATAAGAATCCCATGCACTGCGTATTCCGCAGATGAGGAAATGGAGGCATGCCTTTCCTCTCTTGTAATCCCTTCACCTTTCCTGGAGGCCCTTCCCTACTTTTCCAAGTGGGATTGGGATGTCTGGTCACCACCAATCTTGAGAGGCCCCTCAGGCCAGGATGTTCTTCTGGGAAGGGAGAAGAGGAAGTGGGCAGGGGTAAGGAGGAGAGAAAGGATGAGGCATAGACGCTGGCATGAAGGATCCTGGCTCTGGCGATGGAATGATGGGGACAGAAGAGAGTCTGGGCATATGCAGAAGGCATGACTGATGCTATCTGTGAGCTCCTACTGCTGGTGGGGAAAAGGGGGAGGCATGCAGCTGGGGGGTAAGTCCCTGTGTGCATGGGTGTTGGACATCACTCTGAAGGTCCAGCAAACTCTAGGGGCTCACCGAATCTAAAGTCTTATGCCCCCTCTGTGGGGGCGTCTCTAAGCCTAAAGCCCTTTTGGAGGACTCTCTGCGTTCAGAGGTCCCTTGGTCTCTTTAGGATTTCCTAAGGGGAAGGTGGCACTTTTTTCCCCAGGGTTGGGGAAGCAGGAGTCAGGGCCTGGAGGCCCTCTAGGAAATTTGGACAGGGTGTCTGCTGTGATTCTGGATCTCTGATCTGTCAGGCCACCTGCCCTTTGACTCAACAAGCATCAGGGGAAGCAGGGCAAACGATTTCCCAGCCCAATCTCTGGCTCTCTCTCTGCTCAGAGTCCCCTGTGTGTCATTGCTTTTGCAAATGTTCTCTGCAAGATTTTCCCAGGTTGCACTTTCTTCTTCTGCCCCTACCCCCATCTTCCTCGAGTTCTGAGTCCATAGCTCCCGGTCAAAGAAGGCTAAAATTGTAGGAGGCAGTAATTGTATTTGGCACAAGTCTTGGCTAACCCTAGCTGTACACTCTTGGTTTAGCCTCATCACTTCTCGGAATGGTGACAGAACGCTCATAGGGCCCAACATCATTCACTTGGCTTGTCTCCTGCTTAGGCTTTGGACAATGAGAAAGCGCTCCTGTTGGTGCCAATTGGCCTGGAAGCATTGCAGGCTCTGGAGCGTTGGAAGCCATGCCAGCATGGGGCCTTGGACCATGCAAAAGGAATCATCCTGAGGTCCTAGATTCCTAGATTGCCACAGCTGGAAGGGACTTCACAGTTCAGTGAGTTGCCTTCCCCCATTTTACAGATGGCCAAGCTGAAGCTGAGGAACAGGAAGTAGTCACAAAACTGGTAAGCAACTGAGCAGGATGGCCTGGAGATATGAAACCAGATCCTGGCCAGCCCAGCTGCCAATGGCTCTCCCCTCCCCTCCCCATGTCTTGCCTGGGTGTTCACCTCTGGAACCATGTGTGCCCAGGGAAGGACCCAGGCTCCACAGTCTGGGGCTGGGCTGGATCAGGCCTCCCTTTGCACTGTGTTTTCTCTGTGGAGATCCTGGCTCTCCTGATCCGGCCTCTCCAAGTATGGCACCCTGGTGGGCAGGAAGGCAGCTGTACTGATGCAACATTGCTCAGCCCACACCGGCGGTGACTGTGGGGTGCCCCGTCTGGGACCAGATGTCAGTCGACATGGAGGGAGCTGAGCTCCCTGACTCGGTGTGGGCACCGTGCCCAGCCACACATGTCAATTCTCATATGTCAGTGAAGCCTATGAGAATGTGTTTCTCGACCGGGCGCGGTGGCTCACACCTGTAATCCCAGCACTCTGGGAGGCGGATCATGAGGTTGGGAGATCAAGACCATCCTGGCCAACATGGTGAAATCCCGTCTCTACTAAAAAATACAAAAAATTAGCCAGGCATGGTGGCAGGCACCTGTAGTCCCAGCTACTTGGGAGGCTGAAGCAGGAGAATGGCATGAACCAGGGAGGCGGAGCTTGCAGTGAGCTGAGATCACACCACTGCACTCCAGCCTGGGTGACAGAGCGACTCTGTCTCAAAAAAAAAAAAGAAGAAGAAGAAAATGTCTTTCTCTTCTCAGAATAAATAATTCCAGATGCCAGATGCCTCCCCTGCCCTCTCTTCTCTCACCTATCTGTTCATAATTTAAGTCATTGGCCATACCCTGCCACTCCCCTCGTTGTTTCATCTGCTCCCCTTCTCTCAAAGTTCTCTGGCAGAAGTGGATGCTCTCCCTCCTCCCTACTGCCTCTAATGCCACCATCATTACCCCTAGCACCTTCTGCCTCCAGGTGTTCCCCTGGTAACAGAAGAAGGAAGGTATCTACAGAGACACTCTATCACTGTCCCCTGTGACTGTTTTGCCTCCGCTTCCAGAGGACAGACATAACCTGGTTCCTCAATCAGACCCCTGCTGACACTTTATCCACTTCCCAGCTAGGAGCAGGGTTCTTAGCTCTAGTGGAGAATTCCTTTCCCCCTGTACCTATGAGATGCAGCCCTACTCAAGAGAAGCTTTCTATGAGACCCTTGCAACTGACCCCTTCTGCCCCTTCTGGGTTTTCTTTCCTGCAGCTTTCTCACTGGGTGTCTTAGTCTGTTTCATGCTGCTATAACAGAATACCTGAGATTGGGTAATTTATTTAAAACATGGATTTATTTCTTATAGTTCTAGAGACTGGGAAGTCCAAGATCAGGGGGCCTTCATCTGGTGAGGGCCTTCATGCTGTGTCATCCCATGACAGAAGGCAAAAGGACAAGAGAGCAAGACATCACACTTGCAGCCTCAACTCCTTTTATAATTGTAATTAATCCATTCATGAGGGGGGAGTTCATGACCTACAAACCTCCCATTAGGCCCCACCTTCCAACACTGTTGCATTGGGTGTTAAATTTCCACACATGCTTTTTGAGGGACACATTCAAACCGTAGTCCTGGGTCTTTGAGTCCAAGGTACAGATGTTCCTTCATAGCCCCAGTGTCCACAAGGACAGCCCAGCTGATGTCAGCAATGAGTACTGTACCTTCCACTGAATCCCAAGAGGATGGAACAAACTGCTGATACAGTCATCCATGGCTTCTACCGGGGCATAAGCAGAGGCTTGTGTGGACATTTCCCTTCACTTAGGAGTTTGACAGCCCAGCCTCGTGGCCAGAGACCTGGCTTTCCTACACGAGGGGCCTGTAGCTGGGTGTGCTGCCCCCAGGTGGACAATGATAGTGCTAATAATACCATTCACAGAAGGCCTCCAATGGGTGGGCATTGTACTAGGTGTTGAGGGTACCAAAGAAGTAAGCAAATCCCTGCCTTTAGAATAGCTTGTGGTTTGAAGTGGAAGACTTGTGGGTTAACACACAGCGCTGTGTAATAGAGAGAAATGCACAGGAAGCCAAGAAAACAAAGATAAACCAAGGGTGGTTAGAGCAATCTTCAAAGGAAGGTGATATTGAGCTGGGTGTGTTGGGTGACAATCCCAGCTACTCTGGAGGCTGAGACAGGAGGATCCTTGAGCCCAGGAGTTTGAGGTCATCTTGAGCAACATAAGAAGACCCCATCTCATAAATAAGTCAATAATTTTTTTTTAAAGGAAGTGACATTGGATCTGTGTCTTGAAAGATCAGTAGAAATTCACAATCTTGGGGACATTGCCTAACTCTTGCAAGCCTGAGTTGCCTCAGTTTGAAGGATTGTTGTAAAGATTAGGGGAAACGTTATGTTTGGCATAACGTTATAATTGGCATTCAAGAAACTATCATCAGCAAAACTATTGTTGGAAATAGAGTGTGTATCGGTCAGGGTTCCCATCTTCCTGCTCCTGTAGCTTCTCTCCTTTCATGATCAGGAAGGAAGACAGAAAACCACATAAGCAGAACTTAACTGCAGGCCTTTGGGAAACATCATTATTTTCTTCAATCCTAAACAGAAAGATCTAACTTTCTATTTTCTTCATGTGAATAATTTGCTCCTAGCACCACTCCACCCCTTTCCAAACTGCCTGGTGTCTCAGATCATCAGTGAAGGGACCCCTACAGATATAAACTGGCCCTGATTGCCTTGGAGATAGCAGCAGAGGGGACAACTGTTGGATAATGGAGGGAAGACACTCCAGAGATGTACGTTTTTATTCTTCTTCCAAGGTAGAAGATTCCAACACAGAAGTTCCTCGGTGATGACCTTCTGTGTTCCACAGTGACCAAGTAAAACATACTGGGGGTGACCATTCAAGTAGCCTGAGGACTAGCAAGATACTCAGTCTGGTTCTGCCTCCCTTTCCTGGTGTGAAAAGCTGAGAGAACAGAGAGGCCCAGCCCTGGCCTCTGCTGTCAGATAGGAGGGCCACTTTACCACTTCCATTCTGTGGGCTACAGAGGAAGGATGTGGGGAGCTGGAGAGTTTAGGGGTGAGGAAGCAGCAAGGGGCTCATTATGTTTGCCCAGGTCTTGCTGATCAAGTCTCCAGTAGGCATGAAACTAAGGACAAGATCCAGTTCCAGCAGCTGCCATCAGCAGCCACTGATGCCAGAGAGGGGCAATGGGGATGTCTTAGGGAGCTGGCAGAGCCCCGGCCATACCACTAGGCCAGAAGATGGGGAAGGGATGTCACATAAAGAATGAAAAGAATCTGCGGCCCTGCTCTGCCTCCCCATATACCAGGGTTCAGCCCCAATGGGCTTGAGTTCCTCTGCAGCCTGGCTGGGCACTGTGGGGGGAAAGGAAAACAAAACTGCAGGCATACCCTGATTTAAACCAACTCAATAAATGAAAAGTCATATTTGGAATTACAGTGTCAGAACCTGAAGAGCCCTTAACAATCATTTACCCATGAATTTAAAAACTCTAAGCAGTGGATCCCTGTGTTTAATGAAGTCTTACACAGAACCCAAAATATGAAAAGATGAAGGTATGGCTTCATCTTTGGTTTGGTTAACTGGGCCTCACCTCCTCCAAGTGCTCTCACTGTCACCTCTCTAAGACTGTAAGGAAGGCATTTTGCAACCCACTCCTCTAACTGGGGTACCTCAACTTCAGTTTACAGATGGGGAAACTGAAAACTAGAGAGAGAAGGGGATTTACCCAAGGTCACGCAACTAGGGACAGCAGAGCTGGGCTGGGACTTCTCGCCACAGCACAGTGTCCCTTACTTTGGTCCAAAGATTTAATTTTTCTGTAGAGTTCTTACCACTGAGTTCCCAAGTCTACTGAGAATCTATCTTTATCTACAAAAATTACATTCTCACACAAACTTGTATAGACAGGTATGCCTGCCTTCAGTGAGGTGGGGGAAAGTGACAGGGGTGAGAAGGGTGACCATCCTTTTAAATTTTCAAATAGGAGGAAAAATACAAAAAAGCAAGTCTTGGCTGTGTGCAGTGGCTCACACCTGTAATCCCAACACTTTGGGAGGCTGAACTGGGAGGACCACTTGAGCCCAGGAGTTGGAGACCAGCCTGGGGAAACATAGCAAGATCTCGTCTCTACCAAAAAAAATTTTTTTTTAATCAGCCAGGCTTGGTGGCACAGGCCTGTAGTCCCAGCTACTAGGGAGGCTGAGACAGGAGAATCGCTTGAGGCCAGGAGTTTGAGGCTGCAATGAGTCAAGATGGTGCCACTACACTCCAGCCTGGGCAACAGAGCTGAGACTGTGTCTCAGAAAAAAAAGAAAGAAGAAAAGAAGTCTTCCTTTTCCCTCCACCTCCTTACAATTCCTTCCAGATATTCTCAATCCATATATATATATGTATATGTGTATATGTGTGTGTGTGTGTATATATATATAATTTTATTTACCCAAATGGAATTATGCTCTACACAGTATTTGCCTCACTTTTTAAAAAACTTAACGGTATCTCTTAGAGAGACCTCCATATCAGTACACTTAGACCAACGTCCATCTCTTTAATAGCTGCATATCATTTCATTCCATTAGCTTGCTGCCAGTTATTTTCTATTAAAAACAATATTGCGATAAATAGGCTGGGTGCAGTGGCTCACACCTGTAATCCCAGCACTTTGAGAGGCCAAGGCAGGTGGATCACTTGAAGTCAGGAGTTCGAGACCAGCCTGGCCAATGTGGTGAAACCTCATCTCTTCTAAAAATACAAAAATCAGCCAGGCGTGGTGGCAGGCACCTGTAGTCCCAGCTACTTCGGAAGCTGAGCCAGGAAAAATCACTTGAACCTGGGAGGCGGAGGCTGCAGTGAGCCAAGATTGTACCACTGCACTCCAGCCTGGGCAACCTAGTGAGACTCCGTCTCAAAAACAAAAAAGAAAAAAGAAAAGAAAAAGAAAACCACCAACATTGCAAAAATCCTATACATATGTACATACATCTTTGCACAATTCCACAACTGATTTGAATTGATTGAATTCAGTATTCCTAGAAGTTCAGTTGCTGAGTTACAAGGTGTGTACACTTTTAAATTTTTGATGGTTAGGGAACTTCTGTGTAGACTTAGGGATTACTCATCTCTAGTCCTGAGCTGCTGCCCTCTGTAACCTCCCTTGCTCTCCTCCCAACTTTGTCCACATTTCTTTGCCAGGGGCCACCTATAGGCTGGGCTCTATGGGACATTTTGGGTTTTCTTGGCCTCCTCCAACTGGAGGCTGGTATCCCTGGTGAAAATAAATAAATAAACATAAATAAATAAATAAACTGACCAGACTCTGCCAGTTGTCAACCTCAAAGTAAACAGAGCTTCTTGGCCCAGCCCTAACCACCTGAGTACTCTGGCGCCGGCCCAGCCTCATCCAGGAATTCCCAGTGGGGTCCAGTCTAGCCAGCTCCAAACCCCAAATCCAGAGCCACAGTTTCAGTCTAGCCTCCTTCTGCTGGGAAAGCCTGCAAAAGAGAAGAAACGCTGCTCTTTCTAGGGGACCTTCCAGATCCAAGAAAGGGACACTATGCCTCTAGGACCTTCCCCAC
>NW_012106252.1:3115955-3118063 GCF_000951045.1 Mandrillus leucophaeus
TCTGTCTAAAAAAAAAAAAAAAAAAATTATGGAGGTCATTGTTTTAAACTGGGCTCCTGCACTAGGCCCCAAAAGACCAGACCAAACCAAGATGGAGTCATTCATGCTAAATGCCACATAATCCAACTGAAACTTTAAAGAAGCAGATAGATTCCAAAATGGACCACTTTTTCCTGAAAACAGGAATCCAATCTACCTAAGTCAGTTTAATAAGGAAGTCCCCTCTGCTTTAACTCCACAAAAAAGTAACTTGAAGTACCTGATGTTAACCAATCAGGTTTTTTTCTATTGCTGCTTCCTGGTTCCCACCTTACAAAACCCACTGTTCTGCTATTGCCCAGTAGAAGCTTTCATTCTATTTTGTAGAATGGGGGCTGCCCCAATTCATGAATCACAATAAAAGTCAATTTGATCTACAACTTAACTTGTAATTTTGTCTTTTGATGAGAAGAAATGGAGGCACAGAGAGACTGAGTGACTTGCCCAAGGTCATATATCCAGCAAATACCCTAGTCAGGGGTCTGCCTTAAGTACTCAACCACATATTCAAGTACAGGTTGGGGGAGGGAGGGGGGTAATGTCCAGGTAGCTACTTTGGGCCCCTGCAGAGTGGGGGCAGGGTGAGTGGATAATGAGGATGGCATCTTTCCCCTCCCCAAACCACAGCCCCCTGGAATTACCCCCAACCCCTTCTTGCCTCCCAGGACTAGTGTCTGGCAGGCACCTGCAGTTCCCTCTTTGTGTACGATGCCTTCTAGGCCCGCCCATCCCAGACCCCCACCCACTTCTTTCTTCAATAGTCCCCACAAGTCCTGCAGGACCCCCTGCAATAGGCTCTGGGAAGAGGGAGGGGCTGGCAGAGAAACAGTTTGTACCCAGAAGAGAAGGGGGGTGGGCCAGAGCAAGACCACCTTGTGCTAGAGAGCTGGACAAGGATTGTCCCAGACACTTGCATATCTCATTTTGCCCTCTGTGCCTTCGATGAAGGATAATGGCATGGGGAAACCAAAAGACCCAGGAAGAATTCTAACTTAGGTGTGTGTGGCCCCAAAGTCCTTTTGTGTTTGTTTGTTTGTTTGAGACGGGGTCTTGCTCTGTCGCCCAGGCTGGAGTGCAATGGTAGGATCTCAGCTCACTGCAAACTCCGCCTCCCGGGTTCAAGCTATTCTCCCACCTCAGCCTCCCAAGTAGCTGGGATTACAGGCACCCGCCATTAGGCATGGCTACTTTTTTTTGTATTTTTGTAGAGATGGGGTTTCACCAAGTTGACCAGTCTGGTCTCAAACTCCTGAACTCAGGTGATCCACCCACCTCGGCCTCCCAAAGTGCTGGGATTACAGGGATGAGCCACCACGCCTGGCCCCCAAAGTCCTTTTGACTCCACAGTACTGCTTCTGGGTTTTTGGAACAAAGACACACAGGATCAGGCTAAACTGCAGGAGAGATTGAAAGCTGGGCCCCCAAAAAATAGGGCTGGAGCTGCTTGTTAAATTCCTGTTGCCTCATCGCCAGGTGGGTCACTGCAGGCTAGGATGAGCTACAGGGTGGAGGCCGGGAGCTGCAGAGACTGAGCTGCCATTCTTGAGGAAGCATGCCCACCATCCCCACTACCTTGGAGGCAGTGTGTCTCAGGAGGTAGAAGCCAGCGTGGCTGGTTTCTGTCAGCGCCCTCGGGTGTCCTGCAGAGAGTGGCATCTTTCCCCTCCCCCCACCGAAGCCCGAGAGGCTTCCTCCATCGAAATGATAGGAATGGCAAATTGCTGAGGTGGGACTGAAACCCAGGTAGAGGAAGGAAGCAATGAATGGAAGGAGGCGGCTCAGTTGGAATTAGTAGGCACTCAAATTGTGCAGTTTTGTTTTGTTTTGTTTTGTTTTGTTTTCCAGGCATCTTGTAAGGGCAGTAACTTTGCTTAATCCACTCAAACATTTATATGTAAGAGTAATTTGGCCGGGCGCGGTGGCTCAAGCCTGTAATCCCAGCACTTTGGGAGGCCGAGACGGGCGGATCACGAGTTCAGGAGATCGAGACCATCCTGGCTAACACGGTGAAACCCCGTCTCTACTAAAATACAAAAAAAATTAGCCGGGCGAGGTGGCGGGCGCGTGTA
>NW_012106252.1:3118408-3122700 GCF_000951045.1 Mandrillus leucophaeus
TACACAGGAGGCTGAGGCAGGAGAATCGCTTGAACCCGGGAGGTGAAGGTTGCAGTGAGCCGAGATCGTGCCATTGCACTCCAGCCTGGACAACAGAATGAGACTCCATCTCAAAACAACAACAACAACAACAACAAAAACAAACAAATAAAAAACTTTCAGTCTTTGGCATTTCCTTGTCAAATTGGAAGAGCTGTTCTGGACTGCATGGTTCACGGAGGTGAGCAAAAGTAGCCAGTCGGAGGGCATCTGGCCAGCTGGCTGCGGAAAAGGTTTCAGCCTCGGACGGCTGAGCCCACCCTCAGCTCAAGAGGCTACGACCACAAGTTATCCCTTTCCACTTACCAGCTGCAGTCCAGCGTGGCTCTACTGGGGACCCGAATGCTGCTGCCCTCCATTTTGCAAAGCCTTTCTACATCCTTCCATTATATGGTACCCCCAAACCACAACTGTAGCACTTTTATTTTGATTATTTGTATTATTTATTTATTTATCTCTTGATATGGTCTCCCTCTGTCACTCAGGCTGGAGTGCAGTGGAGCGATCACAGTTCAAGGCACCTCGATCTCCGGGGCTCAAGCGATCCTCCCTCCTCAGCCTCCGCAGCTGGAGTTACGGAGGTGCACCGCCTCGCCCGGCTATTTTTTTTTTTTTTTTTTTTCCCTTTTTGGGTAGAGACAGGGTCTCGCTATGTTGCCCAGGCTGGTCTCCAACTCCTAGGCTCCAGCGATCCTCCCACCTCGGCCTCCCAATGTGCTGCGAATACAGACGCCAGCCACCGCACACAGCCTACTTTTATTTCTTTGAAAAATAAATTCGAGGGGAAAGGGGGCGGGGTTGAGGCAGATGCCAGAATCCGTTCGCTTCAACCAGGCTGCCTGTCCAGAAAGCCGGCACTCAATTTCCTCAGGAAAACGAAGCTAAGGCTCCCATTCCCCTCGCTAACAACGTCAGAATAGAGGACAGTTTTTAGATTTGAGGGATCTTAAATAGATTGGCAGTTCCTGAGAATAAACATCCTTTGCTTTTTTCACCTGCACGCTTTTGCCTCAGGCAACCCCTTCCCACTTCCAACGCCCATCTCTTTCAAGCTTTCCGCTCTAGAAAACAAGTGAGCCCTTGTCATTGGCCAGAATCCCTGTCAATCTCTCCGCTACATCGCCGAGTGGTGCCTTTTGAAGCCTCTCTAGTCCCGCCTCCCTAACCTGATTGGTTTATTCAAACGAACCCCGGGCCAACTCAGCCGTTCATAGGTGGATATAAAAAACCAGTTACGATTGGTTCTCCTGGAAGGAGACGGTGAGAGCGAGTCAGGGATTGGCTCGTCTGCTTCGGGCGGGCTAAAGGAAGGTTCAAGTGGAGCTCTCCTAACCGACGCGCGTCTGTGGAGAAGCGGCTTCGTCCGGGGTGGTCTCGTGGGTCCTGCCTGTTTAGTCACTTTCAGGGTTCTCGAGCCCCTTCACGACCGTCACCATGGAAGTGTCACCATTGCAGGTACGGCTCGCGGGAGGGACTGGCGGTGGAGCCTCAGCGCGGCCCGGGCATCTCTCTGGCCGCCCGTGACGAGTGAAGCTCCGGGGCTGCGGTCAGGCCTGCGACAGGCTTGGGAGCCCATATTCTCCATTTCCCGGTTCCGGGGTGATCGTGGAGAGGCGGAAGCCCCTTCTGGTGCTAGTAGTGAAGTATGATCCGGCTTCCAGGGTGTAGTGCGTTGTTGCTCTGTTTCTAGGGGCAGGAGTCCGTTGGTCCCGTAGTAGATCCATGTTACAGCGGCCTGGGTGCGACGTTATTGACTCGCGCGGACAGATGCTTTCCCCTCCTGCCCTCTGCTTGAAAACGGTCTTGAATGTCCCCGATCTTGGAAAGGGCAGAGCCTGGCACAGTGTTCCCCTGGAGCAGCTGGCCAGCTTCCAAAAGCGCCCCCTTCCTGAGTTCGCGAGGCTCATGTGGCCGAGGGATTGAACTGATAGCCGCCCCAACTGCTGCTGCCGACCTAGAATCTGTCGTGTGCTCGGGACACCGTGGTTTATAATAATAGGCACTCGGTAAATAATGTGTGCAGGAACTGAAAGAAATCGGTAAATAATGTGTGCATTTTATTGATGACATCTACCACGTTGCTCAAGAAAAGAGGTTTCCAGACAGACCCACTTGGTGAGACAGTATGTGTCTGTTTCACCTGACACCTGAGGACCTGGCCGCAGCGAATTTAAATTGTCCTCTTTGTACACAACCCCACCACTACCTACTAACAGATTGCAATGTGTGTTGACGTCTCACTATCGTAGGCATTTTGTTCCTAGTTTGGGGTAAACTTATGATTAAAAATCCCCTTTCTTCTCTCTCTCTTTTTAATTGCTAGCCTGTAAATGAAAATATGCAAGTCAACAAAATAAAGAAAAATGAAGATGCTAAGAAAAGACTGTCTATTGAAAGAATCTATCAAAAGAAAACACAATTGGAACATATTTTGCTCCGGCCAGACACCTACATTGGTTCTGTGGAATTAGTAACCCAGGTAAAATCAAGCTCATCAAAGGCAGTTACCTAGTAGTTGAAATGGATACTCTTCTTTCTGTACCTCTTGGGTACTGAGTGTCACTGGAACTGGCCTAAATATGGTAACATTTAATACGAAGACTTTACAGTAATCGTGATAACAGAACAATGAATATAGAGTAAAAATAACAGTATTTCTTTGCCTTATTTCTAGCAAATGTGGGTTTACGATGAAGATGTTGGCATTAACTATAGGGAAGTCACTTTTGTTCCTGGTTTGTACAAAATCTTTGATGAGATTCTAGGTGAGTAAATCCTTTAACATAAAGATCTGCTGGTCAAATCTTTCATAAGAAGTATCATTCCAAATAAAAATAAAAAAAGATAAAAGTAAAAAAAAAAAGTATCATTTCTAGCAAACCTGCTGTAGCCAGGGCTCCTGTCATTTCAATTAGTTGACAAAGGTGCGGTAGTTTCCTGGAGCCCAGGAGGTTGAGCTTTCTCCTGGAAACAGTACTATGAACAAAAATTCCTAAATTAACACCTTATTAATGCCACTCCTGTGCTGTTTAGGAACTTTTTTTTCTATATCTTACTTAGAGTTACAGAATGTTTTTTTAAAACACTAATTTCTTACAAATGTATATTTTATTTTCTTTCAGTTAATGCTGCGGACAACAAACAAAGGGACCCAAAAATGTCTTGTATTAGAGTCACAATTGATCCGTATGTCTTTTGCTTAGTTTTTGTTTGTTATGTAGCTCATTGCTATTGTTAGTTGCATATATTTTGATTACTGGTGAAGTTGGTTTTTCTTAAACAGAAATTCACAAAAGTACACAAAAGCAGAATGCTAAAATGAAAAACCTGTGAATACCCACCACCTAGATCCAACAGTTGCCAACGTTTTTCCATATTTTCTCCATCTTTTTTTTAATTAGTTCTTTTTTTTTTTTTTTTGAGGAAGTGCCTGGGCTAGTCTTCGAACTCCTGGCCTGAAGCAATCCTCCAGTGTTGGCATTATGGGTGTGTGCCATGGCACCCAGCCTATTTGCTATGGATCATTTCAAAATAAATTACAGGCCTTATGACACTTAATCCCTAAATATTTGAGCAAGCACCTTCAGTAATGGCCTTAAGTATTCTGGCATCCAGAGTTTTAACTTTTTCTCATGATGCTATTCAAACAGTAAACCAGTAGGTGGTGGTAGAGAATAATTTGATCTAACATTTCTGCTTATAAATACGGGGTGTCCCTTTGTGGGTGATCAGGGTGCTTATTTCACTTTTTTGTTAGTCTGATTAATTAGGACAAAGTATACCTGGATTTTCCTAAGAACTCAATATCATAGTCTTTAAAAAATGTTGAGCTAGTTTTAATTAGTTTTTTTATAGATAATAAGTACTATGTAGAACAAGAACCATAACGCATATCTAGTTATTAACTAAAATGTATTACCATCCAAGAATTAACCAAAATAAGTCCAAATAAGTTTTCAGCATTTTATTTGAGAGCAAGGCAGTTTATGATTGATAGAGTTTTGCTCTTGTTGCCCAAGGCTGAACCCGCCTTCCGGGTTCAAGCAATTCTCCTGCCTCAGCCTCCAGAGTAGCTGGGATTACAGGCACACACCACTACGCCCAGCTAATTTTTTATTTTTTTGATAGAAATGGGATTTCACTATGTTGGCCAGACTGAACTGGAACTACTGATGTTGTGATCCGCCCGCCTCGGCCTCCCAAAGTGCTGGGATTACAGGCATGAGCCACCACGCCCAGCCAACAAATGAATT
>NW_012106252.1:3122848-3125643 GCF_000951045.1 Mandrillus leucophaeus
AGCTGGGACTACAGGCGCCCGCCACCATGCCCGGCTAATTTTTTTGTAGTTTTAGTAGAGATGGTGTTTCACAGTGTTAGCCAGGATGGTCTCGATCTCCTGACCTCGTGATCCACCCTCCTCGGCCTCCCAAAGTGCTGGGATTACAGGCGTGAGCCACCGCGCCCGGCAGCAAATGAGTTCTTAAGCACAGACAGTACCATATCTTTCTAGGGTTCTCTCTCATTATTCTACAGCATACCATAGCTGCTCAGGAGTCACTTGTTGAATTGAACAAAAGTTGGTCAGGCTGGTCTCCAGCTCCTGACCTCAGGTGATCTGCCCGCCTCAGCCTCCCAAAGTGCTGGGATTGCTGGGATTATAGGCATGAGCCACCACACCCAGCCTGTTTTCCCTTTTATGTTTGTTTTGCAATGTACTTTGTTGGGTGGGAACAAGAGATGTATAGATGATCCTCTTAAAAGGGGCATAATAGGCATGGTGGCTCACTCCTGTAATTCCAGCACTTTGGGAGGCCAAAGTGGGAGAATCAGTTGAGCCCAGGAGTAGTTTGAGACCAGCCTGGGCAACACAGTGAGAACCTCATCTCTACAAAAAATTTAAAAATTAGCCAGATGTAGTGATGCACGCCTGTAGTCCCAGCTATTCGGGAGGCTGAAGTGGGAGGATTGCTTGAGCCCAGGAGGTCAAGGCTTCAGTGAGCTGTGATCCTGCCATTGCACTCCAACCTGGGTGACAGAGCAAGATGCTGTCTCAAAAAAGGAGTGGGAGTGGTGTATAATGTTTCCAGATTGTTCTTTTCTTTCCATTGGGCATAAATCATTTCCCTTTGTTTATTCTAACATTTTAAAATTTTATATTTTTTCAACATTATCAGTGTCTATTCAGGTGTTGGAAAGTTTTTTTTTTTCCTCTTGACTCCTATTTCAGGAATGTCAGGAACTGAGCATGGTGGGAAATGTTGTTCCTGCTGAATTTCAGAACGTATATATGAAAAGAGTAAAAAAAATTGAGGGATAGGCGTGGTGGCTCACATCTATAATCCCAACACTTGGAGCAATTCTCCTGCCTCAGCCTCCCAAGTAGCTGGAATCACAGGCGTGCGCTACCACGCCTGGCTAATTTTTTTATTTTTAGTAGAGACGGTCTCAACATGTTGGCCAGAACTGGCCTCAAGTGATCCGCCCTCCTCAGCCTCCCAAAGTGCTGGGATTACAGGTGTAGGCCACCGCGCCCAGCCTGAATATACATATTTTAGAAATAATAGTATTTAAATATTTTAAAATGGTAAGCATTCGTTTAATGTGTTGTACAATACAATTCTCAATCTTGTTTTCTTAGGGAAAACAATTTAATTAGTATATGGAATAATGGAAAAGGTATTCCTGTTGTTGAACACAAAGTTGAAAAGATGTATGTCCCAGCTCTCATATTTGGACAGCTCCTAACTTCTAGTAACTATGATGATGATGAAAAGAAAGTGACAGGTAGAGTATTGAGGGGAAATAACATATTTGTTACTAAAAATATATGTATTTTAAATGACTGTCTGTGGCATCAGGGTTAAAAATATGGAAATAAATCTCTATAATTGAATAGCTCTCCCAGTGATTAAGAAATAAAGCTGTCAATGAGATAATAACAATAAAATAGTGTTTCATATTTGTTTGCCCAGGTGGTCGAAATGGCTATGGAGCCAAATTGTGTAACATATTCAGTACCAAATTTACTGTGGAAACAGCCAGTAGAGAATACAAGAAAATGTTCAAACAGGCAAGTAAAAAAGTGTCTTGTACCTTAATGATAAATGGTAGTAGTATAGCCATTTATAATGGCATTAATGGTTGGTTTAATTTAACATAATTTATAAGCTATTGAAGTATGAAAAATTATTCATAAGCATATATTAGGTTATTAGGATGCATAAATTTATGTTATTTACTTCTAGTTTGTGAGGTGACTTGAATTTTTCATCTTTCCTATTCTTTACTTCCATAGACATGGATGGATAATATGGGGAGAGCTGGTGAGATGGAACTCAAGCCCTTCAGTGGAGAAGATTATACATGTATCACCTTTCAGCCTGATTTGTCTAAGTTTAAAATGCAAAGCCTGGACAAAGATATTGTTGCAATAATGGTCAGAAGAGCATATGATATTGCTGGATCCACCAAAGATGTCAAAGTCTTTCTTAATGGAAATAAACTGCCAGTGAGTATTTTCCTGGATGTTAACGATAATAAGGGATTTTGTAATCATTGTCAAATGCAAAATTGATTTTTTTCCCCTCGCATATGTTTTTTTTTTTTTTGAGACAGAGTCTCACACTGCTGCCCAGGCTGGAGTGCAGTGGCACGAACTGCCTCCCAGGTTCAAGCGATTCTCCTGCCTCAGCCTCCCGAGTAGCTGGGATAACACGCCCACCACCACACCCAGCTAATTTTTTATGTTTTTAGTAGAAACGGGGTTTCACTATGTTGGCCAGTCTGGTCTCGAACACCTGACCTCATGATCCGCCTGTCTTGGCCTCCCAAAGTGCTGGGATTACAGGCATGAGCCACTGCACCCGGCGCCACCATATGTATTTTCTTACCACTTCTCACATATGTTCTTGAAAAGAGAATGGTATGCCACATTTTTTAATCAGCTCATTTTAAATGTATTGAAGGAATTTCTTTCTCAAAGAAACACCTAATCAAGCCTGTAATCCCAGCACTTTGGGAGGCCGAGACGGGCGGATCACGAGGTCAGGAGATCGAGACCATCCTGGCTAACACGGTGAAACCCTGTCTCTA
>NW_012106252.1:3126088-3128823 GCF_000951045.1 Mandrillus leucophaeus
TTTTTTTTTTAATAGAGATGGGGATCTCACTATGTTGCCCAGGCTGGTCTTGAACTCCTGGGCTCAAGTGAGCCACCCACCTCGGCCTGTGTCCTTTAATGACCATTCTTTTATGTCTATCAGTGAATATCATTGCATTGGTTTTGGAAAGTCCTCATAGTCTATCATTGAAACTATTTTTTAATAACTTTCTTAATACTATTACCTTTAATTCTTGTACAGGTAAAAGGATTTCGTAGTTATGTGGACATGTATTTGAAGGACAAGTTGGATGAAACTGGTAACCCATTGAAAGTAATACATGAACAAGTGAACCACAGGTGGGAAGTGTGTTTAACCATGAGTGAAAAAGGCTTTCAGCAAATTAGCTTTGTCAACAGCATTGCTACTTCCAAGGTAATTTTATTCTTAAATTATTAATCATGTTTTAGCTTTACATATATGTGTTCTTATTGTTTTTAATATATGAAGTAGACTTGAATATTTGGCTAGCTAGTATAAAGGAGGTTAAATTAGTTTTTTTAATGTTTGATGATTATAATTTTGAGGATACTGAGTTTTATGGTTTGGTGTTTTTCTTTATTAGGGTGGCAGACATGTTGATTATGTAGCTGATCAGATTGTGACTAAACTTGTTGATGTTGTGAAGAAGAAGAACAAGGGTGGTGTTGCAGTAAAAGCACATCAGGTAAGTGCTTTTGGCAGTTTTCTTTTTCTAAAGTCAGGGAAGAAGAGAAAGGCTATAAATAAAGCATGAGTACATTTTTAGTGACTTATTATCAACTTTTATTGCAGGTGAAAAATCACATGTGGATATTTGTAAATGCCTTAATTGAAAACCCAACCTTTGACTCTCAGACAAAAGAAAACATGACCTTACAACCAAAGAGCTTTGGATCAACATGCCAATTAAGTGAAAAATTTATCAAAGCTGTAAGTACTTAGAGGGAAATAAAAATAGAAACACCTGACTTTATTTTCCATTGCACTTCTCAGCTCTGCAGAAACTGATTCTTCCCACAGTGCACTTCTCCAAGTCTTCCCAATCTGAAAAGGAAGTAAAAAAGGGCTTTTCTTTAACTGATTTTACCAAGGACTTAATTACCATCTATATTTCAGTATTTCCCAATTACATATCACCATTAAGCTTAGATCACTTTTGAATTAATCTAGCTGTTCAACAAACACCCTCACTTAAATGCCTAAGACTTGCTCTCAATCATCCACATCTAAAATTGAATTCTTTACCTCCATACTCACTGATTTGCCCATACAAGCAGCTCCCCACGCTCCAACAAAAAAACAACTTCCTATCTTTGTAAAAAGCCCCAACCAACCTCTAGGTTGTGTAAACAAAGCTGGGAGCCTTCTCTTTATTTCCCCTCCTCTCTAATCCAGTCAATAAGAATCATCTCTTGGATGTCGCAGTAGCTTCTCACCATTATCTCTTTTTTGGTTTGCTACAGTAGGTTCTTAACCTTCATACTGTTCAAGTCCTTTCCTTGCAATGCTTTTGAGTGACCTTTTTGTGTGAAAGCACACATTTTTGTCTTCACTCTCATTTGAAATCTTTCAATGACTTCCACTCAGGGAAAGTCCAAATTCCATAATTTGGCCAACAAGAAAGATCGGCTGTAATCTAATTATACCTACTTCTCCAACTCATCTCAGTGCCAGTTTTTCCTGTATGGTCCTGTTACTTTTAAATTACTGAAAAGCACAGTACTCTTCCCCTCATCAGAGTTTGTTCACATGCTAATCCCTCTGTCTGAAATACATCCTTTTCACCTGGCTACTTTAGGTCTTGTCCTTTCCTCAGGAAAGCCTTTACTTTCTACCCTTCCCACCACCCAAGTTGGTTCCAATATAATATCGAACATACCTTATTAGCAAACTTTTTGCTTATCCATAACACTTATAACACTGTAACTTACTTTATTTCTGTCTTTTTTTTTAGGCGGAGTCTCGCTCTGTCACCCAGGCTGGAATGCAGTGGCCTCCTGGGTTTCAGTGATTCTCTTGCCTCAGCCTCCTGAGTAGCTGAGATTACAGGCGTGGCTACTTTTTTTGTTGTTGTATTTTTAGTTGAGACAGGGTTTCACCATGTTTGTCAGGCTGGTCTCAAACTCCTGACCTCAAATGATCCGCCCGTCTCGGACTTCCAAAGTGTTGGGATTACAGTTGTGAGCCACCATGCCCGGTCTTTTTTGAGACAGAGTCTTGCTCTGTTGCCCAGGCTACTGTGCAGTGACGTGATCCCGGATCACTGGAATCTCTGCCTCCCAGGGTTAAGCGATTCTCCCTGCCTCCTGAGTAGCTGGGATTACAGACATGCACCACCACGCCCAGCTAATTTTTGTATTTTTAGTTAGAGATGGGGTTTCACCATGTTGGCCAGGCTGATCTTGAACTCCTGGCCTCACTTGATCCACCATCCTCAGCCTCCTAAAGTGCTGTGATTACAGGCATGAGCCACCGCACCCACCTATGTCTGTCTTCTGTGTTGTGTCTTAAACTTCATGAGGATAAGTGTCTCAATTTGTTTTATTTGTGTCTAATTTTATTTATTTATAATTTGTGTTTGAGACAGCTTCTCACTGTTTCCCAGGCTGGAGTGCCGTGGCTTGATCTCAGCTCACTGCAACACCCGCCTCCCAGATTCAAGCAATTCTCCTGCCTCAGCCTCCAAAACAGCTGGGATTACAGCCGTTTCACACGTGGCTATTTTTTTTTTT
>NW_012106252.1:3128874-3142387 GCF_000951045.1 Mandrillus leucophaeus
ATGGTGCGATCTTGACTCGCAACCTCTGCCTCCCGGGTTCTAGCGATTATCCTGCCTCAGCCTCCTGAGTAGCTGGAATTACAGGTGCCTACCACCATGCCGGCTAATTTTTGTATTTTTAGTAGAGATGGGGTTTGGTCATGTTGGCCAGGCTGGTCTCAAACTCCTGGCCTCAGGTGTTCCACCCACCTCGGCCTCCTAAAATGCTGGGATTATAGGCGTGACCCACCGCGCCTGGCCTAATTTTTTTAAACCACTATATCTCCAACAAGTAGCTCAGTGCTAGCACAATATATGTACATAGTAAATATTTATTGAACGAATGAACCAAAAGGAGCAGCTCCCTGAGCAGTGATAACCTGACATGGAAAGATGTGCCATCCTCTATCCAGAAATTATTGTTCTACATCTTTTTAATTTTTGAATCGTTTTTATTGAGGCTCATTTGTATTCTAGGTTCTGAAAGATCCCTTCTTCTCTAATATGAATCTTCTCATTTTCAGGCAATTGGCTGTGGTATTGTAGAAAGCATACTAAACTGGGTGAAATTTAAGGCCCAAGTCCAGTTAAACAAGAAGTGTTCAGCTGTAAAACATAACAGAATCAAGGGAATTCCCAAACTTGATGATGCCAATGATGCAGGTACATATTTAATAATGTTTCCAAACTTTAAGTCTTATAGTTGTTATTTTATTCATTAATGGCATACCATGGATAGTTATTTTTCCCTTGACAGAATAACTATATTCAACAGAATAACTTGTTAAAAATCAACCTGTTTCCTATTGTGGAACATTTAGGTCATTTCCATGTTATAAATAATATTGAGGTGATTATTTTGGAGTATAAAACAAGAATGTTTACATCATGATCTATTACCTAACAAATAATTTTACTTGATATATAATAAATTATTTGTGTTTTATCACAAGGCTATAAACAGCATATCCAAGTTAGTATATTTGAGGTTGAACTGAATGAGCTAATATTAATTTGTGTATTTTTATTTTAGGGGGCCGAAACTCCACTGATTGTACACTTATCCTGACTGAGGGAGACTCAGCCAAAACTTTGGCTGTTTCAGGCCTTGGTGTGGTTGGGAGAGACAAATATGGGGTTTTCCCTCTGAGAGGAAAAATGCTCAATGTTCGAGAAGCTTCTCATAAGCAGGTAGAATATAAAACTATCTCTGGAATCTGAATCTAGTTTATAATACAAGACTTCATGCTTATATTTAATTCCCTCATTAGGCATTTTAAAATATATTTTAGACAGTTTGTGATTATTTTGAGAAATTAGGTACACTATAGCCTATTTTAACAGACCTTTCTGATGTAGTAAGTTATAAGCTAATAGCTCAAAATATTGGAGCTCAAGAAAATTCAAGCAACATATACTGATACATTTCTTTGTTCTTTTCAAATTCATAAACAAGACACTTTTTTTTGGTATATGTCCATTTCAGATCATGGAAAATGCTGAGATTAACAATATCATCAAGATTGTGGGTCTTCAGTACAAGAAAAACTATGAAGATGAAGATTCACTGAAGACTCTTCGTTATGGGAAGATAATGATTATGACAGATCAGGTCAGATTTGTTATTAAATTTTTAGATTGTTCAACTAAATTAAGCATGTCTTAATTTAATTGCATTGTGGGTTTTTTGCCATGAAAATAAATTATTTAAATAGGAGCTTTATTCATTACCTCTAATCAACATCTAATCAGATAAGCTCATATCATATGTATGTTACAAATACAGGTTAAGTGAGCCAGGATTTGAACAGACCTTTTTTGATTCCCATAGAAAATTTGACAAATTGCCAGTAGGTCAATCATAATTTTTTTTTTTTTTAATTTCTAAACAATTCTTTGTTTGTTTGTTTGAGATGGACTTTCGCCCTTGTCGCCCAGGCTGGAGTGCAATGGCACAATCTTGGCTCACTGCAACCTCTGCCTCATGGGTTCAAACGATTCTCCTGCCTCAGCCTCCTGAGTAACTGGGACTGCAGGTGGATGCCACCACACCCAACTAATTTTTGTATTTTTAGTAGAGACAGGGTTTCACTATGTTGGCCAGGCTGGTCTTGAACGCCTGACCTCAGGTGATCCGCCTGCCTCGGCCTCCCAAAGTGCTGGGATTACAGGTGTGAGCTACCAGGCCCAGCCTAACAATTCTTTTGAACTTTGGCTTTCAAATATTTCTAGGACCAAGATGGTTCCCACATCAAAGGCTTGCTGATTAATTTTATCCATCACAACTGGCCCTCTCTTCTGCGACATCGTTTCCTGGAGGAATTTATCACTCCCATTGTGAAGGTACACTAATTTCTAAGATACCATCATGGATCTTTTAAGGCCCTACTCCTCAAACCTGGATATACATATAAGCCCAGTCACATGCAGAGGTATACAGGGGACCCCACAGTGTGCAAAGCCACAGTCATTGTTTTTTATCACAGGTGTCCAAAAACAAGCAAGAAATGGCATTTTATAGCCTTCCTGAATTTGAAGAATGGAAGAGTTCTACTCCAAATTATAAAAAATGGAAAGTCAAATATTACAAAGGTTTGTAATGAAACCCATATAGAACTTCTCATTTTATTATACACCCTGTACAAGACTATATGAGGGAACTTGGTATTCTTGCTTTTATAGGTTTGGGTACCAGCACATCAAAGGAAGCTAAAGAATATTTTGCAGATATGAAAAGACATCGTATCCAGTTCAAATATTCTGGTCCTGAAGATGATGCTGCTATCAGCCTGGTACGTTTGAGTTGTATTTTATATATACATTCTAATTTTAGAAATCATTACTTTAGTCAATTGAAACATTTACATTTTTGTATAAGACTCTGTCTCGGCCAGGCATGGTGGCTCACGCCTGTAATCCCAGCACTTTGGGAGGCCGAGGTGGGCAGATCACGAGGTCAGGAGATCTAAACCATCCTGGCTAACACGGTGAAACCCCATCTCTACTAAAAATACAAAAAATTAGCCAGGCATGGTGGCGGGTGCTTGTAGTCCCAGCTACTCGGGAAGCTGAGGCAGAAGAATCACTTGAACCAGGGAGGCAGAGGTTGCAGTGAACCGAGATCAGGCCACTGCTCTCCAGCCTGGGCAACAGAGTGAGACTCCATCTCAAAAAAAAAGAAAAAGGCCAGGCGCAGTGGCTCACGCCTGTAATCCCAGCACTTTGGAAGGCTACGGTGGGCGGATCACAACGTCAGGAGATCGAGACCATCCTGGCTAACACGGTGAAACCCTGTCTCTACTAAAAATAAAAAAATAAATAAAAATTAGCCAGGCGTGGTGGCGGGCGCCTGTAGTCCCAGCTACTCGGGAAGCTAAGGCAGGAGAATCACTTGAACCCGGGAGGCAGAGGTTGCAGTGAGCCGAGATCAGGCCACTGCTCTCCAGCCTGGATGCCAGAGTGAGACCATCTCAAAAAAAACGTAAAAGAAGAAAGGTCGGGCACAGTGGCTCACGCCTGTAATCCCAGCACTTTGGAAGGCTAAGGTGGGTGGATCACAACGTCAGGAGATTGAGACCATCCAGGCTAACACAGTGAAACCTTGTCTCTACTAAAAATACAAAAGAAAAAACAAAACAAAGCAAAAAAAACATTGGCCAGGCGAGGTGGCGGGCGCCTGTAGTCCCAGCTACTCTGGAGGCTGAGGCAGGAGAATGGCGCAAAACCCGGGAGGCGGAGCTTGCAGTGAGCCGAGATTGCGCCACTCACTGCACCCTAGCCTGGGCGACAGAGCAAGACTACGTCTCAAAAAAAAAAGAAAAGAAAGGTCGGGCGCAGTGGCCCACGCCTATAATCCTAGCACTTTGGGAGGCCGAGGCGGGCGGATCACCTGAGCTTGGGAGTTCGAGACCAGCCTGACCAACATGGAGAAACCCCGTCTCTACTAAAAATACAAAAAATTATCCAGGCGTGGTGGGGCACGCCTGTACCCCAGCTACACGGGAGGCTGAGGCAGGAGAATCACTTAAACCCGGGAGGTGGAGATTGTGGTGAGCCGAAATCGCACCATTGCATTCCAGCCTGGGCAACAAGAGTGAAACTCTGTTTCAAAAAAATACAAAAATACAAAAATTAGCTGGGCGTGGTGGCGGGCAACTATAATCCCAGGGGCTGGTGAGGCTGAGGCAGGAGAATCGCTTGAACCTAGGTGGCGGAGGTTGCAGTGAGCCGAGATGATACCATTGCACTCCAGCCTGGGCAAGACAGCAGTAACTCTGTCTCAAAAAAAAAGGAAAACAGGATTTTTGTTGTTTTTTTGTTGTTTGTTCCTTCTTTGTAGAAGGATATTTTGGAGCCTATTAGTATCACTGACATCTTTTTCATCCTTTAATTTATAGGCCTTTAGCAAAAAACAGATAGATGATCGAAAGGAATGGTTAACTAATTTCATGGAGGATAGAAGACAACGAAAGTTACTTGGACTTCCTGAGGTAAAAGTATTAAATATATCCCACAGAATGGACTGTTAGACTGACCTTTTCGTATTGATACTATAGCAAATTAAACTTACTGAATAGTTATTTTAGTAAAAAATTTGATATGATAGAATTGTGCAGCAGTTAAATTTGCTTTATCTTTAAAACATAAAATATTTATGTATTATTCAATATTTCTTTAAGACTTCAGAATTACAGAAATAATTCTTAGTCCTGAAAGGTTTCTGTTTGATTTTTGTGTTGAGCATTGTTAAGACTGGTGGGCTCATGTAATATTATTTGGTCCTTCAGGATTACTTGTATGGACAAACTACCACATATCTGACATATAATGACTTCATCAACAAGGAACTTATCTTGTTCTCAAATTCTGATAACGAGAGATCTATCCCTTCTATGGTGGATGGTGAGTTCCAATTTGTTCGTCTGTTTTCATTGTAAGATGGAAATCAAATTCCAAAAATGGTTAAATTGAAGATACTTATGTTTTTGCTCTTATTTCATTTTAAAGGTTTGAAACCAGGTCAGAGAAAGGTTTTGTTTACTTGCTTCAAACGGAATGACAAGCGAGAGGTAAAGGTTGCCCAGTTAGCTGGATCAGTGGCTGAAATGTCTTCTTATCATCATGGTGAGGTAAACATACAATCCATGTTTCCAGAAAGCATTATGTCAGAAATCCCTGCAGAGTCATTCTCAAAATAGATTTGGTGAAAGTATAAGCTCATATATTCATAGTAAAGAACAAGTTGGTAAAATCTGTCAAACAATAAAACTGCTTGCTCTTTGATTTCTGAAAGTAGTATTCCTGCAAGGATACTCATAAGTCTGCAAAGGTCTACATTAAAAGATACTTAGTATGTTTATTATAACTTTGTGATGTCAAAATTTAGACCTCCACTGATTTGAAAATTGTTATAATAAATTGTGACACATGTATGCATAGAATCAGTGCTATAGCTTCAGTAAAACTGTGTACACTGACACTGAGGAATATTCACAGTCTGTTGTCAGGTGAGGAGAAAAAGAGGCAGAACAATAACTAAAAAGGTCTACAAGGATATGTTCCAAATTGTTCACTTTAGTTACCCCTGGGAATTGGAAAGGGCAACTTTCACTTTTTATGTGTGTCTGAATTGTTTGACTTTACACCAATGTTTTGTGATTGCTTTTTGCATTAATTAGGTAAAACAGTTTTAAAGCACTAGATTGCCTACAGGTTTCTAGAATTTTAAATATAATGGTTGTCTTTTTGCTTTCAATCAAAATATAGTAGGGATACAATAAATTTTCACCCAACGAACATTTGTTGAATGCCTACCATGTACCAGGTATACAAAGATAAATAAAAATAAAATATGTTCCTTATCCCCAAGATATAACAACTTAGCCAGAGGGCCAATACACACACAGCTATAGAATAAAGTGATACATGCTAGAATAGAAATGAGCACAGCATTGTAACACAAAGGAGGAAGTATTTCGTTTTGCTGAGGATAAGGAGAGGAGCTATGCCTTCAAAGTTGAGTGGGACTTAGTAGAAATTGTTGGACGGCAGCCCTAAACTTGGAGCCAGAAGTTGTAGGTTCAAGTACTACTTCTGCCATCTATTAATCTGAGGAAAGTCACTAAACAACTAAACCTCACAAAATGTTACAGGATTATAGTGAGATTAAGTCATAATAATGTATTTGTATTAGTAAAAGCCTCAACTTAATGAATCTTTTTTCCCCACAGATGTCACTAATGATGACCATTATCAATTTGGCTCAGAATTTTGTGGGTAGCAATAATCTGAACCTCTTGCAGCCCATTGGTCAGTTTGGTACCAGGCTACATGGTGGCAAGGATTCCGCTAGTCCACGATACATCTTCACAATGCTCAGGTAGGTATGCTTTCACTTTCACCATTCCAGTTTTGAAACAATGTGAGATTTAGTTGACCAAAAAAACAAAAACTCAGTTAATCAGAAGATACTGGCATCTAGTGGGCAGAGGCGGGGGTGAGGCTTATAAATACCCTAACATATACAGGAAAGCCCCGCCATAACAAAAAGAATTATCCAGCGCAACATGTCGATTATGCTAAGGTTGAGAAATCTTGATGTAGAGCTTGGGACTGAGTAAAGGAGACTTTGATTCTTCCTAAATATCACAATTGAAATTTTACTCCTATACAAGCCTATGGAAAGTATATTATGAATGGTCAATTTTCAGCTGTCATCCCAGTCACCCTTTCAGTGGCATTCAAACAGTTACTAATCACTCCATCCTTCTTGAAACTATTTGGCCTCTATGACTGTAGACTCTTCTGGTTCTCTCTTTCCTTATTAGCTGTCTCTGCTGGGTCCTTGTCACCTTCCCAACCTCTAAATACTGGCCCATTCTAGGACTCCTTCGTCAGATCTCTTTCCAATATCTCTACACTCAATTCCCAAATGATCTCCCATTCATCTGGTCTATACCTTTAAATCTCCAGTCCTGATCTCTCCCCTGAACTCTCAACTTTTATGTCTGACTGCCCTCTCAACATTTGTCACT
Organism: Mandrillus leucophaeus; assembly: GCF_000951045.1. Lineage (NCBI taxonomy): Eukaryota > Metazoa > Chordata > Mammalia > Primates > Cercopithecidae > Mandrillus > Mandrillus leucophaeus. Next base: position 3,135,888 of record NW_012106252.1, read on the forward strand.
TGGATATCTAGTTAAGTATCTCAAACATAAGTCTGAAACCAAATCCTTAGTTTTCCTGTCTCAGTAAATGGAATACCATCCTTCTAACTGCTCAGGCTAAAAACCTTGTCACCTTTGACTCCTTTGCCTCGATACTTACGTCCAGTTCCTCAGCCAATCCTATAGGATCTGCATTGGAAAAATACTAAGCCACCCCCATCTCATCTAAACTATTGTGATATACCATCTTATAGCAGCCAATTATTTTTTAAAAAAATAAGTCACTCTGATTCAGAACCTTCAACTGCTCAGAGTAAAATCTAAATACCTATTTTAGCTAACTAGACATTATGTGATCCGTGTCCCCACCTTCCATATCTTTTGATTCCTTCTCATACCATCTCTTCTCCAGCCGCACTGTCCTCGGCCTATACTCAACTATACCAAGCACATTTTCTCTGCAGGGCCATTTACTTACTGGTTCCTTTTCCTGCAACGCTCTTTCTCTAGACATCCAAATGGCTCAGTCCCTCAGTTTCTTTTTTCTTTTTTTTTTTCTTTTGAGATGGAGTTTCGCTCTTTTTGCCCAGGCTGGAATGCAGTGGCACGATTTTAGCTCACTACAGCCTCTGCCTCCTAGGTTCAAGTGATTCTCCTGCCTCAGCCTTCTGTGTAGCTGGGATTACAGGTGCACGCCACCATGCTCAGCTAATTTTATATTTTTAGTAGATATGGGGTTTCACCATGTTGGCCAGGCTGGTCTTGAACTCCTGCCCTCAGGTGATCCACCTGCCTCAGCCTCCCAAAGTGCTGGGATTATAGGCACGAGCCACCGCACCTGGCCCCCTCAGTTTCTTTTCTCTGCTCAAATGTTATCCTATCAGAAACGGCTTACCTTTCCTTAGCAACTCTTCAGTCACTTTCCTACTTTTTCTTCTCAGTGTTTATCCCACCACCTAACAAAATGTATGTTCAGTGTCAAACCTCTACTGGAATGTGAGCTCCTTGAGGATTGAGACTTTATGTCCATGTGCCTGACACATAGAAAGTGCTCAATAAATAGTGTTAAATGAATATTAGTCGGCAAGTAAAACCAAGATAATTTTCATGTATAACACATGTCCTTTCGATAAAAGTTAAGTGTCAAATTCAGTATTTTTATAAAATAACATTCTTTGATTCTTTTCTTTATTTAGCTCTTTGGCTCGGTTGTTATTTCCACCAAAAGATGATCACACATTGAAGTTTTTATATGACGACAACCAGCGTGTTGAGCCTGAATGGTACATTCCTATTATTCCCATGGTGCTGATAAATGGTGCTGAAGGAATCGGTACCGGGTGGTCCTGCAAAATCCCCAACTTTGATGTACGTGAAGTTGTAAATAACATCAGGCGTTTGATGGATGGAGAAGAACCTTTGCCAATGGTAAGTATTCTGTGTGCGTTAAGAGCCTTAACTTTTCCTTGGGTTTCAGTTGAGTAGACTGTATGAATAAAGAGGATGCAAACATAAAATTTAATTTCATACTTTATACTTAGATTTTTTGTTAAACGCTGTTGTGATTTCTGTCTAGTATCACGTTTAAAAAACATTGTTTTTTAAAATGCCAATTTAGCTTCCAAGTTACAAGAACTTCAAGGGTACTATTGAAGAACTGGCTCCAAATCAATATGTGATTAGTGGTGAAGTAGCTATTCTTAATTCCACAACCATTGAAATCTCAGAGCTTCCCATCAGAACATGGACCCAGGTAAATAATTGTGGATTTCTTTTTCAGTTTTGTATCAAAAGAAACACTTTTTGTACCATTGCTGTTGACTATTCAGGAGCCTGTATTTTAGAAATTTCAGGATTATTTCTTTCTTTAGACATACAAAGAACAAGTTCTAGAACCCATGTTGAATGGCACTGAGAAGACACCTCCTCTCATAACAGACTATAGGGAATACCATACAGATACCACTGTGAAATTTGTTGTGAAGATGACTGAAGAAAAACTGGCAGAGGCAGAGAGAGTTGGACTACACAAAGTCTTCAAACTCCAAACTAGTCTCACATGCAACTCTATGGTATGTATTTGTTTTGTGAGATGTACATATGTTTCCATTTATATTAAAGATTAATATCAATTTTAAAAGTATATCTTAGTCTACCTTTATAAAGTTTAACCAATTTGTCTATTCTTGGCTCTAATCTTGTTTTCCTTTTCCAGGTGCTTTTTGACCACGTAGGCTGTTTAAAGAAATATGACACGGTGTTGGATATTCTAAGAGACTTTTTTGAACTCAGACTTAAATATTATGGATTAAGAAAAGAATGGCTCCTAGGAATGCTTGGTGCTGAATCTGCTAAACTGAATAATCAGGCTCGCTTTATCTTAGAGAAAATAGATGGCAAAATAATCATTGGTATGTTTTGGGAATAATAACTGCTTTACTAAAACTCTAGTTACACCAAACTTTCTTTAAATATTTTTGGTGAGGGTAATGGTGGAGAAAGAGGCAAAATCCATTTAATTCACCTGGTCACTTATACAAGCATTTCTTTTAAATATCTGATTAGGTATTTATAGTTTGAAAGAGATGGTGTTTCCTTGACTGAGCATCTTGAGAAATCAAGATTTAGTTGACAATTAGACATGAGAATAGAGAGCTAGAAGACCTTGCATAAACTGATTGATCAAGCGAATAGATACACCAATTATGTTTACAGGAACAGAAAATAAAAGAGACCAAGAGAGAATAGATAATAAGGCTGATGGTTTTTAAAAAAAAAAAAAAAACAGGAAGATTACAAATGACTTACACTGTCTGGATGCGATGGCTCATGCCTGTAATCCCAGCACTTGAGCTGGGGAGGTCAAGGCTGCAGTGAGCCTAGGTAGTGCCACTGCACTCCAGCCTGGGCACAAGAGTGAGAGAGACCCTGTCTCCAAAAAAAAAAAAAAAAAAAAAAAGATTTGATCGTAGCCTCATATATGATTTGACTGCCCTCTTGTGGTAATTTACATTTGTCAGTAGTTTAGGGAGACTTGCCTGTATACCAGGATATACAAATTTATGCAAGTACCAAGACAGTTTAATTTCCAGTTTTAAACTTTTCACTTGTGGTAAAACCTTATCCCTTTCCTAAAATATTACTCAAAATCATTATCTCTGTTTACTTTTTTTAAAATAGAAAATAAGCCTAAGAAAGAATTAATTAAAGTTCTGATTCAGAGGGGATATGATTCGGATCCTGTGAAGGCCTGGAAAGAAGCCCAGCAAAAGGTAATCTTGAGTGGCACTTTTCTGTATTGTTAAAGACTATGTATTGTATAATGTTTACGTTTCACATTTTCTAATAAAGCTAGATTTTAATTCATCCTTTAGGTTCCAGATGAAGAAGAAAATGAAGAGAGTGACAATGAAAAGGAAACTGAAAAGAGTGACTCTGTAACAGATTCTGGACCAACCTTCAACTATCTTCTTGATATGCCCCTTTGGTATTTAACCAAGGAAAAGAAAGATGAACTCTGCAGACTAAGAAATGAAAAAGTGAGTTGATGGTAGGATGGTACATGCTGCTTAGTTTTGTTCTAATGGTAAAAGTAAAATTTGTATATTGCATGAAAATGCTGCTTGTGTACATATATTAACTCAATTTTGTAATTATGAAGGAACAAGAGCTGGACACATTAAAGAGAAAGAGTCCATCAGATTTGTGGAAAGAAGACTTGGCTACATTTATTGAAGAACTGGAGGTGTGTAGTTTATAATGCCCATGTTAGAATTTTTATTAATGAAATAGTATATTCCAGCAATACCTTTGTCAACATAGTTAACAATTGGCAATAAAAAGAAAATGAGAGGCATAAGGACAAATTCAAAATAACATATAAAAGAACAGATTATTGGCCAGGCACGGTGGCTCACGCTAGTAATCCCAACATTTTGGGAGGCTGAGTTGGGCAGATCACTTGAGGTCAGGAGTTCAAGACCAGCCTGGCCAACATGGTGAAACCCCATTTCTACTAAAAACACAAAAATTAGCCAGGCATGGTGGTGCATACCAGCTACTCAGGAGGCTGAGGCAGGAGAATTGCTTGCACCGGGAGGGAGAAGTTGCAGTGAACTGAGATCGCACCACTGCACTCCAGCCTGGGCAACACAGCGAGACTCTGTCTCAAAAAAAAAGAAAAGGCCAGATTGTTAAATACTACTTAGAATACAAGGCCAGGCGCGGTGGCTCACACCTATAATCCCAGCACTTTGGGAGGCCAAGGCGGGCCGATCACCTGAGGTTGGGAGTTTGAGACCAGCCTGACCAACATGAAGAAACCCTGTCTCTACAAAAATTGCAAAATTAGCCAGGCGTAGTGGCACATGCCTGTAATGCCAGCTACTTGGGAGGCTGAGGCAGGAGAATCACTTGAACCGAGGAGGCGGAGGTTGCGTTGAGCTGAGATTGCGCCATTGCACTCCAGCCTGGGCAACAAGAGTGGAATTCCATCTCAAAAAATAATGCTATTTAGAATACCGTAAATGATACCAGGAGACTGCCCAGACGTTTTTGGACAAAAAAAGGAAAGAGCAGGAGTTGATTTTTGATAAAGGGAAGAACATATTAGGACTGAGAAGATAAAAAGAGCTTAAATGTGGAAGAAGACCACCAACCCAGTCCCCCAAGTCAACTTAAAAGAACAAAGCCGGCTGGGCATGGTGGCTCATGCCTGTAATCCTAGCACTTTGGGAGGCCGAGGCAGGCGGATCACCTGAGCTCAGGAGTTCAGGACCAGCCTGGCCACTATGGTGAAACCCTGTTTCTACTAAAATACAAAAATTAGCCGGGCATGATGGTGGGTGCCTGTAATCCCAGCTACTTGAGAGGCTGAGATGGGAGAATTGCTTGAACCCAGGAGATGATGGTTGTGGTGAGCCGAGATAGCCTGGGCAGCTGAGTGAGACTCCATCTCCAAAAAAAAAAAAGAACAAAGCCACAGGGCATGGTGGCTCATGCCTGTAATCCCAGCACTTTGGGAGGCTTAGGTGGGCAGATCAGTTGAGATCAGGAGTTCGAGACCAGCCTGGCCAACATGGTGAAACCCTGTCTCTACTAAAAATACAAAAACTGGGCGTGGCGGCATCCGCCTGTGATCCCAGCTACTCAGGAGGTTGAGGCACGAAAATTGCTTGAACCCAGGAGGCGAAGTTGCAGTGAGCTGAGATGGCGCCACTGCACTCCAGCCTGGGTGACAGAGCAAGACTCCATCTAAAAAAAAAAAAAAAAAGGAGAAAGCAGGGCTATCCAGATGGTTTCCGAAGAGTCTTTGTTACTTAAATCTTCCTAATAACATTTGTTTCTCAACATTATTTTAACGTAAGAAAAAAGGCCAGCACTGTGGCTCACACCTGTAATCCCAGTGTGCTTTGGGAGGCTGAGGCAGGAGGATCACTTGAGATTAGGAGTTCAAAACCAGCCTGGACAACCTAGGAAGACCTAATCTCCACAAAAAATTTTTTTAAATAGCCAGGCATGGTGGTATGGGCCTATAGTCTCAGCTACTCCAGAGGCCAAGGTGGGAGGGTCACTTGAGACCAGGTGTTCAAGGCTGCAGTGAACTATGATCACATGCCACTGTACTCCAGCCTGGGTGACAGAGCATAACTCTGTCTCAAAAAAAAACAAAAACAAAAAACACACCAAAAACGTTATTTCTTAAATTCAACAAGCAAATTTGTATTATTGCACTTCAGTATAGATGCCTAGCTGATTGTAATCGGTCGGTTGGATAAGTATGCATCACTTCCTTTCATATTTTGTATGTGAGTTTACAAATATATATGTATATACATGTTTTATTCTTAGTTTCTCCTTTGTTTTCCTCAAAAAGGTTAAGTGGTAGAACCAGGAATAAAACCCAGTCTTCTGTCTCCACACCTTCCTTTTCAAGGTGTGCTTTAATTACATCTTCACTATTATTGATAGTATACTAGGTTATAGAGCAATTTATCACAAGTTTTAAGATGTAACAAAGTGAAATCAGTTTAACTGTTGACCGTTTAGATACTGTAATGTTTTTGTTAACATATAAACTTGCTTTCTTATATCCCTTCTGTAGGCTGTTGAAGCCAAGGAGAAACAAGATGAACAAGTTGGACTTCCTGGGAAAGCGGGGAAGGCCAAGGGGAAAAAAACACAAATGGCTGAAGTTTTGCCTTCTCCACGTGGTCAAAGAGTCATTCCGCGAATAACCATAGAAATGAAAGCAGAGGCAGAAAAGAAAAATAAAAAGAAAATTAAGGTAATACTCTCGCTGTGGCTCACACCTGTAATCCCAGCACTTTGGGAGGCCAAGGTGGGTGGATCACTCAAGGTCAGTGGTTCAAGACCAGCCTGGCCAACATGGTGAAACCCTGTCTCTACCAAAAATAAAATTAGGCGGGCATGGTGGTGGGTGCCTGTAATCCCAGCTACTTGGGAGGCTGAGGCAGGAGAATTGCTTGAACCCAGGAGGCGGAGGTTGCAGTGAGCCAAAG
>NW_012106252.1:3142937-3147327 GCF_000951045.1 Mandrillus leucophaeus
TTTTTTTTTTGAGATAGAGTCTCGCCGTGTCACCCAGGCTGGAGTACAATGGCAGGATCTCAGCTTACAGCAACCTCCGCCTCCCGTATTCAAGCGATTCTCGTGCCTCAGCCTCCCAAGTAGTTGGGGGCACATCACCACACCCAGCTAATTTTTGTATTTTTAGTAGAGGCGGGGTTTCACCATCTTGGCCAGGCTGGTCTCGAACTCCTGAGCTCAAGAGATCTGCCCGCCCCAGCCTCCCAAAGTGTTGGGATTACAGGCGTGAGCCACAGCTCCCGGCCAAAAATGTATAAAATTTTTAATCCCATAGTTCAGAATTTATTCTATATCCAACCCTAACTTTGCTATCTTTTAGAATGAAAATACTGAAGGAAGCCCTCAAGAAGATGGTATGGAACTAGAAGGCCTAAAACAAAGATTAGAAAAGAAACAGAAAAGAGAACCAGGTATTACAACATTTTTAGGAAAATGGTATAAAGCGAAGATTAAATTAATTGTTACCTAGTACATTCCACATAGATGTTCAAAACCTTTTTGTTGAATTGAATTGAGAAATGTGAAAGAGGACTGTATCTGAATTCTACTTGGACATCTTTTTTTTATTTGAGACAGAGTTTCGCTCTTGTGGTCCAGGCTGGAGTGCAATGGCACAATCTCGGCTCACTGCATCCTTTACCTCCTGGGTTCAAAGGATTCTCCTGCCCCAGCCTCCCGAGTAACTGGGATTACAGGCATGCACTACCACGCCTGGCTAATTTTTGTATTTTTAGTAGAGACGGGGTTTCACTATGTTGGTCAGGCTGGTCTTGAACTCCTGACCTTGTGATTCGCTCCCCTCCGCCTCCCAAAGTGCTGGGATTATAGGCATGAGCCACTGCACCTGGCCTGGACCTCTTTAATACTGTCCTTGGGATTTGATTCATTGTAGAAAATATTTTGTAATGAAGTAGTTCGTTAATTTGAATTCCTGAACTGGGATCTAAGAAAATACCCAGTTTATTAGATTTCATTTTCTAGCCACTTATGAGGTTCTAGTATACAGTTTCTTAAGGAAAGTGACCACATATTAGTCATGTTTGTATTATATTATCTCTAGAGTTCAACATCATGCTTCGGATATAGGTAATGTTCACTCAATGAACTAAATAGAATTAACAATTCTTTTAATCATTTGATAATGCCTTTACTGTCTACTTTTTTTGAAACATCTTTATTGAGATATTCGCATGCCATATTTGCCCATTTAACGTATGCCATTTGGCTGGGCGCCATGGCTTATGCCTTAATCCCAGCACTTTAGGAGGCTGAGGCTGGCGGATCACTTGAGGTCAGGAGTTTGAGACCAGCCTGGCCAACATGGTGAAACCCCATCTCTACTAAAAATACAAAAATTAGTTTGATGTGGTGGTGTGTGCCTATAGTCCCAGGTACTCGAGAGGCTGAGGCATGAGTTTCACTTGAACCCAGGAGACAGAGGTTGCAGAGAGCCAAGACTGTGCCATTGCACTCCAGCCTGGGCGACAGAGCAAGACTCCAACTCAAAAAAAAATAAAAGTAAAGTATGCCATTCAGTGGTTTTAGTATAGACACAGTTTTAGTACAATTTATCACCCCCCAAGAAAACTGAACTCATTAACATTCATTTGCCATTTGCCACCAACTCCTTGCCCCACTAGGCAACCACTAAAAAATCTACTAAAAATCTGCTGTCTCTAGATTTTCCTATTCGGGGCATTTCCTACAAATTGAATCATATAATATGTGGTCTTTTGGAGATGACTTATTTACTTAACATAATATTTTCAAGGGTAACCCATGTAGTAGCCCATATATTAGTACTTCATTCTTTTTTTTTTGAGACAGAATTTTGCTCTGTCGCTCAGGCTGGCATGCAGTAGTAATGAGATCTCGGCTCACTGCAACCTCCACCTGCTAGGTTCAGGCAATTCTCCTGCCTCAGCCTCAGGAGTAGCTAGGATTACAGGCACGCACCACCATGCTAAATTTTGTATTTTTAGTAGAAACAGGATTTTACCAAGTTGGCCAGGCTGGTCTAGAACTCCTGACCTCAAGAAATCCGCCCACCTCGGCCTCCCATTTTGCTAAGCCCATGAAGGTAGACTTCTGTGTTTTATTCTAAGCATTTTATAGTTTTAGCTCTTACATTTAGGTCTGTGACCCACTTTGAATTAGTTTTTGTATATGGTGTAAAGAAGGTGTCCAACCTGATTCCTTTGCAGGTAGATATCCAATTATTTCAGTACCATATGTTGAAAAGGCTTCTTTCCGCAATGTTTGTCTTCACCCTTGTCAAAAATCAATTGACTATAAATGTTAAGGTTTACTTATGGACTCTCAATTCTGTTCCATTGATTGAGCTATGTATCTGTCCTTGAGTATCTACTTTTTTTGAGACAGGGTTTCACTCTGTTGCCCAGGCTGGTCTTGAAATACTGGCTCAAGCAATCCTTCTATCTCAGCCTCCCAAAGAGCTGAGACTATAGGTGCTCACCACCATGACTGGCTAATTTCTAAAAATTTTTTGTATTTTGTAGAGATCATCCTTTTTTCTTTTTTTTTTTTTTTTTCTTTTTTTCTTTTTTTGAGACAAGATCTCACTCTGTCTCCCAGGCTGCAGTATAGTGGCATGATCATAGCCCACTGTAGCCTCGACCTCCTAGGCTCAAACAGTCCTCCCACCTCAGCCTCCCTAGTGGCTAGAACCACAGGCACACTCCACTATGCCCACTAATGTCTGTATTTTTTGTAGAGATGGTGTTTGGCCATGTTGTCTAGGCTGGTCTTGAGCTCCTGAGCTCAAGCGATGCACCTACCTCACCCTCCCAAAGTCCTGAGATTATAAGTGTGAGCCACCGCACCCAGCTAAGACAGGGTCTTCTATCTTACCCCAGCTGACCTCAAACCCCTGGGCTCAAGTAATCCTCCTGCCCCAGCCTCCCAAAGTGTTGGGATTACAGGCATGAGCCACTGTGCCCGGCCACATTGTATTTATTTATAAGATTAAGTGACCAAGCTATATGCACCACAAAAACAGGGACCATATCTGTTTCTTTTCACGATTGTATTCTCAGAACTATCACAGCGGTTAATAAATTTGAAGCATAGATGGATGATAGATGGAGAAAAGTGAGTCTAAGAATATATAAAGGTGGTTGATTTCTATCTCTCCTCTAGGTACAAAGACAAAGAAACAAACTACATTGCCATTTAAGCCAATCAAAAAAGGAAAGAAGAGAAATCCCTGGTCTGATTCAGAATCAGATAGGAGCAGTGACGAAAGTAATTTTGATGTCCCTCCACGAGAAACAGAGCCACGAAGAGCAGCAAGTAAGGAAAACTAAAGAACATTATAGATAAGCTGTAAGAGTGGAATGGCCCATATACTTCAGGGTACTTTGCCCCAGAAATTACTGTGTCTTAATAGAGCAGTAAATTAAAGTAAGTTAAAGCTTTGAAACACTGAAGCATCCTTCAGGAGATTAAAAACTAAAATATTCATGAAATGTTATATCAACCTATGAATTAAGTGTTTCTCCTACTACCCTCTTTGATATTTTTGTATATGATTTTTTTACTAGCAAAAACCAAATTCACAGTGGATTTGGATTCAGATGAAGATTTCTCAGATTTTGATGAAAAAACTGATGATGAAGATTTTGTCCCATCAGATGCTAGTCCACCTAAGACCAAAACTTCCCCAAAGTAAGTATCTTATCTAATATGGGTTTTTGTCATGATTGTTTCTAATATATTGTTTTTTGCTTAACACCTTTAGAATTGGTTGTCAGGATTTTTTTTTTTTTTTAATTCTAGACTTACTAACAAAGATCTGAAACCACAGAAAAGTGCTATGTCAGGTATGTATTTAAGTAAAAGTAGTGAGACATCTGCCTTACTGGGACACTCAGATCCAACTGGGTTCTAATCCTGGCTACATTATCCAAGTACTTCCTTTGGAAATAAATTTGAGTTCTTAATAACATTATGTTGACACTGTTTGTTGGGTTTAGTTTCACATGTAAATAGGTACTGCATTCAGTATACTAAAAGTAATCATAGTGCTTGCCAGGTACTTTGCTAGGTGCTAGAGATACAAAAAATAAAAACTGTTCTTGCTGATAAAAAATTCAGAAATTAGAACAAAGTTTTAAGAGTATGTTTTAGGCTGGGCATGGTGGCTCACACCTGTAATCCCAGCACTTTGGGAGGCCGAGGTGGGTGGATCACCTGAGGTCAGGAGTTCGTGACAAGCCTGGCTAACACGGTGAAACCCTGCCTCTACTAAAAATACAAAAAATTAGCCAGGCGTGGTGGCGGGCACCTGTAGTCCCAGCTACTCGGGAGGCTGAGGCAGGAGAATGGTGTG
>NW_012106252.1:3147472-3152137 GCF_000951045.1 Mandrillus leucophaeus
CTTAAATGTACTATTTTCCTTTCCATTTGAAATGATAGACCTTGAAGCTGATGATGCTAAGGACAGTGTACCACTGTCTTCAAGCCCTCCTGCTACACATTTCCCAAATGAAACTGAAATTACAAACACAGTTCCTAAAAAGAATGTGACAGTGAAGAAGACAGCAGCAAAAAGTAAGCCTAAATCTTTGAGATGGGTTAATGTTGCAATTAACTAACTGGTTTTCACGTGGCAATTTCAATTTTTTATTGCCAAAACTTACTGTTGATATTACAAATTAAACCTTTTCCAACTGGAAGCAATTTCTTTTAGATCTTTATAATCAAAATTAGTAGTCAAGGCTGGTCCTGATTGTTCATTCAGTTACAGATCAAACTCCTTGTTCTACTCTTTTCCCTCCTTCTCACTACTGCACTTGACTAGTCAAAACACAAAACAAAACAAAAGCCAGACAGAGTGGCTCATACCTGTAATCCCAGCGCTTTGGGAGGCTAAAGCAAGAGGATCGCTTGAGGCCAGGAGTTCAAGGCTGCAGTGAGCTATGATCAAGCCACTGCACTCCAGCCTGAGTGAGAGAGTGAGACCCTGTCTCCAAAAATAAGGTAGTCCAAATGTTTAAAATCAGCGTGTTTCTCTCAGTACCAGGCTTCATCTAGTTCATTTCTATGACAAGGATAGGATTTATAAGCAATTGCAAATGTTTAATGTAAAACATATTCTTAAAATTGAATGTTTAAGGCTGGATGCAGTGGCTCATGCCTGTAATCCCAGCACTTTGGGAGGCCAAGGTGGGTGGATCACCTGAGGTCAGGATTTCGAGACTAGCCTGGCCAATATAGTGAAACCTCGTCTCTACTAAGAATACAAAATTAGCCAGGTGTGGTGGCACATGCCTGTAGTCAGCTACTCGGGAGGCTGAAACGGGAGAATCGCTTGAACCCAGGAGGCAGAGGCTACAGTGAGCTGAGATCGTGCCACTGCATTCCAACCTGGGCGAGATAGAGCAAGATGCTATCTCAAAAAAAAAAAAAAAATAGAATGTTTAAGAATACTTTGATTCTCTATTTTCACCTCGCTTAGATTGTCTTTTCCTATGTTAAATATACACAGTCATCACATTGCTGAAGAAAGTTCACAATGAGAACAATTCATCTAAGAGTGGCTGTGACTAGGTCGGGCGCAGTGGCTCATGCCTGTAATCCCAGCACTTTGGGAGCCCAAGGCAAGTGGATCACCTGAGGTCAGGAGTTTGAGACCAGCTTGACCAACATGGTAGAACCCCATCTCTACTAAAAATACAAAAAATTAGCCAGGTGTGGTGGCACGTGCCTGTAATCCCAGCTACTCAGGAGGCTGAGGCAGGAGAATCACTTGAACCCAGGAGGCAGAGGTTGCAGTGAGCCAAGATAACGCCATTGCACTCCAGCCTGGGCGATAGAGTGAGACCCCATCTCAAAAAAAGAGCGGCTGTAACAAATGCCTGTATTGAATTGCAGGTCAGTCTTCCACCTCCACTACCGGTGCCAAAAAAAGGGCTGCCCCTAAAGGAACTAAAAAGGAACCAGCTTTGAATTCTGGTATCTCTCAAAAGCCTGATCCTGCCAAAACCAAGATTCGCCGCAAAAGGAAGCCATCCACTTCTGATGATTCTGACTCTAATTTTGAGAAAATTGTTTCGAAAGCAGTCACAAGCAAGGTGAGTGTTGATTCTAGTCAGTCCTTTTGCTGTAGGTGTTCTGAAACACGTAACTAAGCCATTGCTCTTAATAATTTGGCATGTCTTTAAGAAAATTAACTTTCATAATCTGTTAGCTTTTACTGTACATATTTAGTTTTAACAAAGTTAAATAATGTCACTTATTTGGGCAATGGAAGAGTTGGCTTTAGATCTGCTTTTTATTACTTAGTAGAAAGTAGAAAACTCCTTGAATGTAGTGTCTTGATACATTTTTTTAACATTACAATTATGTCGTCAGATTTACGTTGTACAAGTTACCTGGGCTTTTCTCTTTTAGAAATCCAGAGGGGAGAGTGATGACTTCCATATGGACTTTGACTCAGCTGTGGCTCCTCGGGCAAAATCTGTGCGGGCAAAGAAACCTATAAAGTACCTGGAAGAGTCAGATGAAGATGATCTGTTTTAAAATATGAGATGATTATTTTAAGTAATTATCTTACTGAGCCCAAGACTGGTTTTAAAGTTACCTGAAGCTCTTAACTTCCTCCCCTCTGAATTTAGTTTGGGGAAGGTGTTTTTAGTACAAGACCATCAAAGTGAAGTAAAGCCCAAGTGTTCTTTAACTTTTTATAATACTGTCTAAATAGTGACCATCTCATGGGCATTGTTTTCTTCTCTGCTTTGTCGGTGTTTTGAGTCTGCTTTCTTTGGTCTTTAAAACCTGATTTTAAGTTATTCTGAACTGTAGAAATAGTTATCTGGTCACTTCAGCATAAAGCAGTGTGTTTATTAACCATCCACTGTGCTAAAACTAGAGCAGTTTGATTTAAAAGTGTCACTCTTCCTCCTTTCCTACTTTCAGTAAATATGAGATAGAGCATAATTCTGTTTTATCTTAGTTTTATATATAATTTACCATCAGACAGAACTTTATGGTTCTAGTATAGATACTCTACACTCAGCCTCTTATGTGCTAAGTTTTTCTTTAAGCAATGAGAAATTGCTCACGTTCTTCATCTTCTCAAATCATCAGAGGCTGAAGGAAAACACTTTGGCTGTGTCTATAACTTGACACAGTCAATAGAATGAAGAAAATTAGACTAGTTAGGTTATTATTTCAGCTCTTGACCTGTCCCCTCTGGCTGCCTCTGAGTCTGAATCTCCCAAAGAGAGAAACCAATTTTAAGGGGCACTGGATTGCAGAAGACTTGGGGACAACATTTGCTCCAAGATCTTAAATGTTATATTGATAACCATGCTCAGCAATGAGCTATTAGATTTATTTTGGGAAATCTCCATAATTTCAATTTGTAAACTTTGTTAAGACCTGTCTACATTGTTACATGTGTGTGACTTGAGTAATGTTATCAGTGTTTTTGTAAATATTTACTATGTTTTTCTATTAGCTAAATTCCAACAATTTTGTACTTTAATAAAATGTTCTAAACATTGCAACCCATAGAATGCCTCTTTTAAAACACACACTACACCCTTTTCCTTATTCTAAAATATAGTCTTCACTTCCCTTTCAGAAGCATTCCAATCATATTCTGACAGACCTTACGGCCTCTGGCTATGGTGATAGGTCCAAGAGATAGGCATTATGACCTAATTAAGGCCAATAAGGCTCTTTCCTGAGATTTTATACATGAGTACTAAGTTCTTCATCTGCACCACACTTGATCAGTAAATATGCATGTATCTTTTTTTTTTAATGATACCTTCCTTTAACAACTATATTGATAACCTAGTCAACTACTTCATGGTATTAGTAAGATATATTGAGGCAACTGGCTAATCCATTTAGAAAAAAAATCAGATCTCTTTCTTCACACCTTACACCAAAATTAAGCTCAAATAGATGAAGTATTTAAATGTCAAAAACTATTTAAAACTATAAAAAAAGTAATCTTGAGTTACAGAGAGATAAACTAAACTAAACCCAAGATTAGTGTTGACAAAGATATGGAGGAATTAGCCCTTTCAAAGAATCTGGGCCAGGAGTGCTGGCTCACACCTGTAATCCCAACAGTTTGGGAGGCCAAGGAGGGAAGATTGCTCGAGCTCGGGAGGCAGAGGTTACGGTGACCAGAGATTGTGCCACTGCACTCCAGCCTGGGCAACAGAACAAGTCCCTATCTCAAAAAAAAAAAAAAAAGGAATTTCATTTGACAGAAGAAACAGACATGTGCAAAAAACTGTAAACACACAAATATGAGTACAAGTAAATCTGAATAAAATCAGTAGGTTGTTTCAATGTAACTATTCTGGTTACTATATAACTTTGCAAAATTGGGAAATGGGCAAAGTATACAATGGATTTCCATCCTTTTATTTTTTCCTTTCAGAAAGAGTCCTTGCTTCTGATCCATTTCTTTTTTTGAGACAGAGTCTGGCTCTGTTGCCCAGGCTGGAGTGCAATGGCGCAATCTTGACTCATTGCAACTTCTGCCTCCCTGGTTCAAACGATTCTCCTGCCTCAGCCTCCCAAGTAGCTGGCATTATCGGTGCATGACACCACGCCCAGCTAATTTTTGTATTTTTAGTAGAGACAGGGTTTCACCATGTTGGCCAGGCTGGTCTCAAACTCCTGACCTCATGATCCGCCCACCTCAGCCTCCCAAAGTGCTGGGATTACAGGTGTGAGCCACCGCACCCGGCCTGATCCATTTCTTAAAACTACCTGAATGTACAATTATCCCAAAACAAAACCACATGCAAAGATGCTTATTAAAGTTTCTGTAATAATAAACTTTATATTTTAAAATAACCTAAATGTCCAAAAGGTTAAAATGGTAAATATGGAATACCAGGTGCCTATTAGGAATAGGAATGATCATGTAGGCCAGGTGCAGTGGCTCACACCTGTAATCCCAGCACTTTGGGGGGCCAAGGCAAGTGGATCACGAGGTCAGGAGTTTGAGACCAGCCTGGCCAACATGGTGAAACCCTGTCTCTACTAAAAATACAAAAATTAGCCAGGCATG
>NW_012106252.1:3157397-3157965 GCF_000951045.1 Mandrillus leucophaeus
ACTCTGTTGCCCAAGCTGGAGTAAGTGGCGCGATCTCGGCTCACTGCAACCTCTGCCTCCTGGGTTCAAGCAATTCTCCCGCCTCAGCCTCCCGAGTAGCTAGGACTACAGGTGCCCGCCACCATGCCTGGCTAATTTTTTTGTATTTTTAGTAGAGATGGGATTTCACCATGTTAGCCAGGATGGTCTCAATCTCCTGACCTCGTGATCCACCCACCTCGGACTCAAAAAGTGCTGGGATTACAGGTGTGAGCCACTGCGCCCGGCCTTCAGCCTTCATTATTTCTTAAGCTACTGACACATTCAAGGAGATAAAGATTTGCTAATAAACGTGATGGTTTTATGTATTTAGACCCTTTATAGAATGTGGTTATTTCCTATGTGTATGAAACATTCCTTAAAGACGTATTACATAAGTTATGAATTACAAAAGAATGGTTATTGAGAAAAGATTCAAAAGTTGCATTAATTGGTAAAGGATTCAACAATAAGTTTACTGAGTCTTTTCTTTCTTTTTTTTCATGAGACGGAGTCTTGCTCTGCTGCCCAGGCTAGAGTGCAGTGGCAC
>NW_012106252.1:3158015-3159150 GCF_000951045.1 Mandrillus leucophaeus
CCATTGCACTCCAGCCTGGGCAACAAGAGTGAAACTCCATCAAGAAGAAAAAAAAAAAAAAAACCATCAGGTAGGCCAGGCACAGTGGCTCATACCTGTATTCCTAGCACTTTGGGAGGCTGAAGTGGGAAGATTGCTTGAGTTCAGGAGTTTGAGACTAGCCTGGGCAACATAGTGAGACCCCCATCTCTACAAAAAAAAAGTAAAAATCAACTGGACATGGTGGTGCGTGCCTGTGGTCCCAGCTACTTGGAAGGCTGAGGCAGGAGTATTGCTTGAGCCCAGGAGGCTGCAGTGAGCCATGATGGCACTGCACTCCAGTCTGGGCAACACAGCAAGACTGTCTCAAAAACAAAAAAAAGAATGATCATGTATACTGTTTATTGACATGAAAAGATAGATGATCACGACATTGCCAAGTAGAAAAAAGCAGCTACAAATCGAAGATGAAATCCCCATCTGGAGTGGGAGGAAAGTATGTAAATCCTTTTTAGAAGGTAAAAGAATCAAATATTTTTCCTTTTTTTTTTTTTGGAGATAGAATCTCGTTTTGTCACCCAGACTGGAGTGCAGTGGTATGATCTCAGCTCACTGAAATTCTCTGCTTTCTGCCTTCCAAGGTCAAGCAATTCTCATGCCTCAGCCTCCCAAGTAGCTGGGACTACAGGCGCCTGCCACCATGCCTGGCTAATTTTTTGTATTTTTATTTGTGGGTTTTTCTGGGGTTTTTGGTTTTTTGGGGAATAGAGTCTTGTCTTGCTCTGTCATCCAGGCTGGAGAGTGCAGTGGCGTGATCTTGGCTCACTATACTCTGCCTACCTGGTTCAAGTGATTCTCATGCCTCAGCCTCCCACGTGGCTGGGATTACAGGAGTGTGCCGCCATGCCCAGCTAATTTTTGTATTTTTAGTAGAGATGGGGTTTCACCATGTTGCCCAGGCTGGTCTCCTGAGCTCAGGCAATCCTGCCTCGGCTTCCCAAAGTGCTGAGATTACAGGCCTGAGCCATCGCGCCCAGCCAATAGTTCTTTTTTAAAGTAGAAGTTTTACATTTCCTGATGAGTAAACACCTTGCTAACTAAAAGTGGATAACATTTCCTTGACTCTTTTTTTTTATTCTTTCTTTTTTTTTTTTTT
>NW_012106252.1:3160505-3161616 GCF_000951045.1 Mandrillus leucophaeus
TTTTTTTTTTTTTTTTTTTTTTTAAGATTGAGTCTCGCTCCGATGCCCTGGCTGGAGTGGAATGGCACAGCCTCGGCTCACTGCAAACTCCACCTCCCGGGTTCAAGCGATTCTCCTGCCTCAGCCTCCCGAGTACCTGGGATTATAGGCACACGCCACCACACACCCAGCTAATTTTTGTATTTTTAGTAGAGACAGAGTTTTACCAGTTTGGCTGGGCTGGTCTCGAACTCCTGACCTCAGGTGATCCACCCATCTCAGCCTCCCAAAGTGCTGGGATTACAGGTATGAGCCACCATGCCCAACCTGACCCTTTTTGTTTTTAAGATACGTTGCATCCCACTGTTTCTGCTGCAATGGATTTTTTTTTTTAATGATTTCTAGCCATTTTTCCTGAAACCCAAACAGAAAAAATGTAATTCATTAACTTTTTATTCTTGAGTAATGAATACCTGTTCTTGCCTCTCCAGTACCCTTTCCTTAGTAATTTAGCTGTGGAAAAAGTATGTTAAAGTCCAAACGAAAACATTTAAGTCCAAAAGCATTCACTGAAGCATTCACTGGTGAGAAATTGGAAACAACATAGATGTCTCACAATAGAAGAATTTGTTGAACTGGGACGGGCACAGTGGCTCATGCCTATAATCCCAGCACTTTGGGAGGCCTAGGCAGGCAGATTGCCTGAGCTCAGGAGACCAACCTGGGCAACATGTCGAAACCCTGTCTCTACTAAAAATACAAAAATTACCTGAGTGTGGTGGAGCACACCTGTAGTCTCAGCTACTTGGGAGGTTGAGGCACAAGAATCGCTTAAACCCAGGAAGTGGAGGTTGTAGTGAGCCACGATTGCACCACTATACTCCATCCTGGGCGACAGCACAGGCTCTCTCAAAAATAAATAAATAAAAGAAGAATTGGTTAAACTTTAACATCCTTACCTACAATGTATTGTACCGCCATTAGAAGTCACATTTTTCCGGCCGGGCGTGGTGGTTCACGCCTGTAATACCAGCACTTTGGGAGGCCGAGGCAGGCAGATCACGAGGTCAGGAGATCAAGACCATCCTGGCTAACACGATGAAACCCCATCTCTACTAAAAATACAAAAAAT
>NW_012106252.1:3161996-3165165 GCF_000951045.1 Mandrillus leucophaeus
AGAGAGAGAGAAAGAAGTTTTGGCCAGGCACAGTGGCTCACTCCTGTAATCCCAGCACTTTGGGAGACTGAGGCAGATGGATCACTTGAGGTCAAAAGATTGAAACCAACTCGGCCAAGATGGTGAAACCCTGTCTCTCCTAAACATACGAAAACCACCAAGGTGCCGGGCACGGTGGCTCACACCTACAATGCAGCACTTTGGGAGGCTGAGGCAGGCAGATCACGAGGTCAGGAGTTCAAGACCGACCTGGCCAATATGGTGAAACCCATCTCTACTAAAAATACAAAAATTAGGCATGGTGGCACATGCCTGTAGTCCCAGCTACTTGGGAGGCTGAGGCAGAAGAATCGCTTGGACCCAGAAGGTGGAGGTTGCAGTGAGCTGAGACTGCACCACTGCACTCCAGCCTGGGCAACAGAGGGAGACTCCGTCTCAAAAAAAAAAAAGAAAGAAAGAAAACCACCAATGTATCTTTTCTTGCCGGATGAAATAGAGGAGCTTGAGCTGGATGGAAAAATGGTTGCCTTACCATCTGTGTGGTTGTAGAATCCAGGGAGTGCAAACTCAAATTATGTGCTTTATAATTGTCTCTGCCAGACAAGAGAGTCTATGAAAAGACTAAAAACGAGAACATAAAAACCTATCTTTGATAAATTACAAAGTGAAAAGGTGGAGCGCTCTGGCAGACACCATATTAACTAAGTGATCAAACTTGGCACACCAGTAATGAGACCAAATGCCATAATGTGCTCCTGATGTGATGCAATGGGAAGCGTACATCATCGCTCATGGAGTATCCTTGCTAAAAAGACTTAACTGGAACCTGATCATGAGTGAACAATTAGACAAATTGAGTTATAAAACAAATTCCAACTGAAAGGGGTGAACTTGGGGACTGCTGCTGATAAAACAGACAGGCTCAACTACAAGAAAAGAAACAATCTGGGCCGGGTGCAGTGGCTCACACCTGTAATCCCAGCGCTTTAGGAGCCTGAGGTGGGCGGATCACAAGGTCAGGAGTTCAAGACCAGCCTGGCCAATATGGTGAAACCCCATCTCTACTTAAAAAAAAAAAAAAAATACAAAAATTAACCAGCCGTGGTGGCACATGCCTATAATCCCAGTTGCTCAGGAGGCTGAGGCAGGAGAATCGCTTGAACCCAAGAGGCGGAAGTTGCAGTGAGCCAAGATTGCACCATTGCACTCCAGCCTGGGCAACAGAGCAAGACTCCATCTCAAAAAAAAAAAAGTAACCTGGTCCCAAATCTCAGCCTTGAATCACTAACCCTAAATCTCAGCCTTCATTTATTTTTAATGTAGAAATCCTCAGTCCACCTGACACAGTCAAACTGTTTAGAGTGGGGTAGATGACTTTACATCCTTGAGGGTAAAGAAATAATATGGAAATGATAAGGTAATCAAACCCATAATATTTACAATTTAGTGTTAAAAGTCATCAGGATAATGTGTCTGTACTGCATATTTTAAATGTCCCTAATGTTTAAGAGAATGTAACATTCTTTCAACCCGTCACATTAGAGAATCTTTCAGATTTGTCTTGTAATTTCAATTTTTTTTTAAGAGACAGAATCTTGCTCTGTCACCCGGGCTGGAATGCAATGGCACAACTATGGCTCACTGCAGCCTCTAGTACCTGGGCTCAAGTGATCCTCTCACCTAGGCCTCCTGTGTAGCTGGGACTACAGGCACATGCCACCACACCTACACCCAGCTATTTGTTTTGGTTTTGGTTTTGACTCTCCCTCAAATCTTGTAACCCAGCTGTTTTTTTCAATTTAAATGCACAATTTTGTAGGTATGATTTTACATTGGAAGGCTTAAGGAATTTGATTAAATTTGTAAACATTATAACATTATTGTAAAATTTAAAAGAACCTGAATTAGGGCAGGGTACGGTACGGTGGCTCACACCTGTAATCCCAGCACTTTGGGAGGCCGAGGCGGGAGGATCACTTGAGGTCAGGAGTTCGAGACCAGCCTGGCCAACATGGTGAAACCCCATCTCTACTAAAAATACAAATATTAGCTGGGCATGGTGGCTCATGCCTGTGGTCCCAGCTACTTGGGAGGATGAGGTAGGAGAATCGCTTGAACCCGGGTGGCGGAGGTTGCAGTGAGCTGAAATTGCACCACTGCACTTCAGCCTGGGCAACAGAGCAAGACTACTCCACCTCTAAAAAGAAAAAGGAACATGAATTACTAAATTTGTAAATTTGGTTTATTCGGTTTACAAGAGTTGTTTCAATGCATAGGAAGATATTATTTTGTTAGAGTTGCACGTCTGTCCCATCAGGCATTAGAAGTGTTTAGAAATGTAATCAATTAGGTGTTCATTGCTTAGGCAAATTTGACTTCTCAAAAGTGTGAGATAATTAAAACTTAAATAATGCATGAAAGTGAGTATTCTTATTTTTATTATTCTTATTTATTATTATTTTGTGTGTTGGGGGAGAGGGGGAGACGGAGTCTCACTCTGTTGCCCAGGCTGGAGTACAGTGGTGCGATCTCAGCTTACTGCAACCTCTGCCTCCCGGGTTCAAGCAATTCTCCTGCTTCAGCCTCCCGAGTAGCTCGGACCACAGGCACCCGCCACCACACCTGGCTAATTTTTGTATTTTCAATGGAGATGGGCTTTCACCACATTGGCCAGGCTAGTCTTGAACTCCTTACCTCAGGTGATCCGCCCACCTCAGCCTCCCAAAGTGCTGGGATTACAGGCATGAGCCACCGCGCCCAGCCATAAAATGCACTCATTCCAAGTGTAGAGATTGATGACTTTTTGGCAAAGGTAAACTCCTCCCTTTCAAGTGCTAACTAGGCCCAACTCTGCTTAGCTTCCAAGTGCAGGGTGGTATGGCTGTAAACAATAAATGTATCCACTTGAATAACTGTTTTAATTTAATTTAATGTAACTTAATTTAGGAGAGCTAAGTAATTAAACATGAGGCCAAAGTACATAAGAAAGTGTCAGTCTTTTATTGCAAATATGCACACACTCTTGGGCGAGGTTCTCTGGTCCTCAGGTGTGGGGGGCCAGGGAAGTCGCGCCGGCGCTCTCGGGTGAGGTTCCCTGGTCCACGAATGCGGGGGCCGAAGAAGTCACACTGGCTCCTGCCAGTGGCAGACTTTTATGCATTGGTACTGG
>NW_012106252.1:3172170-3176360 GCF_000951045.1 Mandrillus leucophaeus
GTGATGTTCTCCGATCCATGAATGTGAGGGGCCGAAGAAGTCACGCTGGCTCCTGCCGGCAGCGGACTTTTATGCATTGGTACTGGAAGGGGGAGGGCAGTGGGCAGGATAAGGGCGTGATAGGGGCGTCTCCGTAGGCGTGGCCGGGTAAGTTTTGATCTCTTCGGATTGACATCACCTGGCACCTGGCGCATGCTCGGTTGATCTGCATCTTCCCGGGGCAGGCTGCATTTTCCCGCGCGCGGGAATGTTGGTGAGGAAGAACCCGGAAGCAACATGGATTGTGCCTTCTTGTTCACCTTCCTCCATCTTGTCCTTTTTCCTTCACCCAAACAATAACCACAATCACAATCAAGATATAAAGCATTTCTATCACCCTAAAAAGTTCTTATGGGCCGGGCGCGGTGGCTCAAGCCTGTAATCCCAGCACTTTGGAAGGCCGAGACGGGCGGATCACGAGGTCAGGAGATGAGACCATCCTGGCTAACACGGTGAAACCCCGTCTCTACTAAAAAATACAAAAAAACTAGCCGGGCCAGGTGGCGGGCGCCTGTAGTCCCAGCTACTCGGGAGGCTGAGGCAGGAGAATGGCGTAAACCCGGGAGGCGGAGCTTGCAGTGAGCTGAGTTCCCGCCACTGCACTCCAGCCTGGGCGACAGAGCCAGACTTCCTTTCAAAAAAAAAAAAAAGTTCTTATGTGCCTCTTCAACCCCTGCCCCAGAAAAACACTAATTCGGTTTCCAGCATTACAGATTACATTCACCTATTCTAGAACTTCATATACATGAAATCATAGTACGTATGCTTTTGTGTCTGGCTTCTTTCATTCAGCATGTTTTAGAAATGCATCCATGTTGGCCGGGCGCAGTGGCTCATGCCTGTAATCCCAGCACTTTGGGAGACCAAGGCGGGCAGATCACAAGGGCAGGAGATCGAGACCATCCTGGCTAAGACGGTGAAACCCCGTCTCTACTAAAATTACAAAAAATTAGCCGGGCATGGTGGCGGGTGCCTGTAATCCCAGCTACTCAGGAGGCTGAGGCAGAAGAATGGCGTGAACCTGGGAGGCAGAGCCTGCAGTGAGCTGAGATGTCACCACTGCACTCCAGCCTAGGCGACAGAGCAAGACTCTGTCTCAAAAAAAAAAAGAAAAAGAAAAGGAAATGCATCCATGTTGTTGTATGTATCAATCATTTTTTTTTTTTTTTTTTTTTTTTGAGACAGAGTCTCACTCTGTTGCCCAGGCTGGAGTGCAGTGGCGTGATCTTGGCTCACTATAAACTCTGCCTCCTGGGTTCACACCATTCTCCTGCCTCAGCCTCCCAAGTAGCTGAGATTACAGGCACCCGCCACCACGCCCAGCTAATTTTTTTGTATTTTTAGTAGAGACAGGGTTTCACCGTGTTAGCCAGGATGGTCTCGATCTCCTGACCTCGTGATCTGCCAGCCTCGGCCTCCCAAAGTGTTGTGATTACAGGCGTGAGCCACCACACCTGGCCCTTCTTTTTTTTATTTTTGAGACAGAGTCTCGCTCTGTTGCCCAGGCTGGAGTGCCGTGGTGCAATCTCGGCTCACTGCAATCTCCACCTCCCAAGTTCAAGCAATTCTCCAGCCATAGCCTCCTAAGTAGCTGGGATTACAGGCATGTGCCACCACGCCCAGCTAATTTTTGTATTTTTAGTAGAGACAGGGTTTCACCATGTTGATCAGGCTGGTCTCAAACTCCTGACCTCGTGATCCGCCTGCCTAAGCCTCCCAACGTGCTGGGATTACAGGCGTTAGCCACCACCCCAGCCCTTTCTTTTTTTATTGCTGAATATTATTCCATGGTATCATCTTGTTTCTCCATTCAGCTGTTGATGGACATCTGGGCTGTTTCCAGTTTGGGATCATTATCAATAAAGCTGCAATGAGCATTAGAGTACATATCCTTTTCTAGACATAACTTGTCATTTCTGTTGGGTAGATACATAGGAGTGGAATTGTCGAGTTACATGTTAAGTGTATGTTTAGCTTCATAAGAAACTGAGGAGCTGGTTTTCAAAGCAGTTGCATCACGGTACATTCCCTCTTACTTGCTTGGTACTGTCAGGAGGCAGATTTGTGTTCTCTTGGGTAAGACAATGTATTAGTCACGGTTCTCTAGAGGGACAGAACTCATGGAATAGATATATATAAAGGGAAGTTTATTAAGTATTTACTCACATGATCACAAGTTCCCACAATAGGTCATATCTGCAGGCTGAGGAGCAAGGAGAGCCAGTCCAAGTTCCAAAATGGAAGAACTTGGAGTTGCGGGACAGGAAGCATCCAGCATGGGAGAAAGATGTAGGCTGGGAGGCTAAGCCAATCGCTCTTTTCACATTTTTCTGCCTGCTCATATTCTAGCTGTGCTGGCAGCTAATTAGATTGTACCCACTCAGATTAAGGATGGGTCTGCCTTTCCTAGCCCACCGACTCAAATGTTAATCTCCTTTGGCAACACCCTCACAGACACACCCAGGATTGATTCCTTCAATCCAATCAAGTTGACACTCAGTATTAACCATTACAGACGATATCTTCATTAGGCTCAGGGTAGCTCCAATATATCATGGTGAGTGTAAAAAGATATTATACCCATAAATGTCGTTTTTGTCAGGCCTCTGAGCCGAAGCTGTGAGCTGCACATACACGTCCAGATGGCCTGCAGGAGCCAAGAAGTCTGGGGCAGCTGAAAAACCACAAAAGAGGTAAAACAGCCAGTTCCTGCCTTAACTGATTAACCAACATTACAACATTCCACCATTTTGACTTGTCCCTGCCCTACCTTAACTGATCAATCGACCTTGTGACACTTTTCTGGACAATGAGTCTTATGATCTCCCCGCCATGTACCTTGTGACCCTCTCTTCTGCTAACAATAGATAACCACCTTTTACTGTAATTTTCCATTATCTACCCAACTCCTATAAAGCAACCCCTTCCCCATCTCTCTTCGCTGACTCTCTTTTTGGACTCAGCCCATTGCACCCAAGTGAATAAACAGCCTTGTTGTTCACACAAAGCCTGTTGGTGGTCTCTTCACACGAATGCGCTTGACAGTTTTTAGGTGGAAGAAAGGAAGCTCCATCCATAGATGACCTTGTCTTCTGCCCCTAGTAACTTTCCAGGTCCTGTGCCAAGCACAGCCCTTTGGGTCCAGAATTGCTTTCAGGGAGGGAGCTTCAGTGGTCTGTGGGTCCACTGATCTTGAGCTGACCTGATTGCACTACTGACCTGCTCAGTCCCCCTTGAGAGGCTCTGGAAGGGAAGGGACCTCAGAGTACTCTATCCAGCCCAAGTCCAGGATCACGAGGCTGGGGTGATGGAAAGAGGGTCGGGCTCCCAGGCTACAGGCAGTGATAGTGATTGCTTACACATCTTGACATGTACAAAAACACAGGCCATTCAGAGCTGCACGGCAAAGGGGTGGGGGTGGGGGGTGCAGGGGAGGGACTCTGAAAAATGCCTCTTGTTGACTCAAATCCTTCCCCTGCCCCAACCCCAATCCCAAAGCAGTTTCTCTCACCTGTCAGTTCACTCTTTCAAGAAAAAGAAGGGCTTTCAAGAAAAGGAAGAGAGGGACTCCCAAGCCCCTTGGTCTCTAAGAAGAGGCTACTGCAGTCCCCAGCCACCTTCAGGTCCAGTCATTGTCTTTCCAGAGCAAGGTTGCTACATGTGCAACCTAAAAATGGGTGAAAACTCAGGGGCTCCCCTTGGAGGAAATGACCCATCTGCCCAAGGACGGTAAAGAAGGGATGAGGCTTGGCAGAGGGGTGTGAAGGACAGCCCAGAGGTGCAATGGTTTGGAAGGGCCTAGGGACAAGGTGACAGGCAAGACTGTGGAGGCTTCCTTCTTCCTCCAGAGCAGCTAATGGGGGCAAAGACTTGGGAGGAACCCAGTGCGTCCAATGCCCCATGTCAACGTGGGGGACCAATGCCAGAAGCAGATCTATGACAGTGAGGGAGTCTCCCTGCTCCCTCCTGGGCACAAGAATAAAGACTACATTTCCCAGCATCCCTTGCGGATAGGTGTGGCTGTGGGGGCTCATCCTACCCAATGACATGTGAGCAAATCGGTAACTGTGGCCATTTCCCGGCCCTTTTCTGAGATGGGGCGGACTTGGGGAAGACAGCGGGATGTTGTGGGGGGGATAGAGGAGGAGAGG
>NW_012106252.1:3176535-3181938 GCF_000951045.1 Mandrillus leucophaeus
TGCCACCACGCCCGACTATTAGTGGAGACGAAGTTTCACTATGTTGGCCAGGCTGGTCTCGAACTCCTGACCTCAGGTGTGAGCCACCGTGCCCGGCCCTTTTTGTTTTTTTAAGGCCGTGTTTTGCTCTGTCACCCAGGCTAGAGTGCAATGTCGTGGCTCACTGCAACTTCCACCCCCGGGTTCAAGTGATTCTCCTGCTTTAGCCTCCCGAGTAGCTGGGATTATAGGCATGCACTACCACGCCTGGCTAATTTTTGTATTTTTGGTAGAGATGGGGTCTCACCGTGTTGGCCGGGCTGGTCTTGAACTCTTGACCTCAGGTGATCCACCCCTCTAGGCCTCCTAAAGCGCTAGGATTACAGGCGTGAGCTACTGCACCCAGCTGAGGCAGAGTTTTTGTGTGAGAGAGAAACAAACTTCTCTCTTGCTTAAGCCACTGTTTCGAATTGTTGTTCCATCCAAACCTAATCTTTTTTATCTTTTTTTTTTTGAGGCGGAGTCTCGCTCTGTCCTCCAGGCTGCAGTGCAGTGACGCAATCTCGGCTCACTGCAAGCTCCACCTCCCGAGTTCCCGCCATTCTCTTGCCTCAGCCTCCTGAGTAGCTGGGACTACAGGCGCCCGCCACCGCGCCTGGCTAATTTTTTGTATTTTTAGTAGAGACGGGGTTTCACCGTGTTAGTCAGGATGGTCTCGATCTCCTGACCTTGTGATCCGCCCGCCTCGGCCTCCCAAAGTGCTGGGATTACAGGCGTGAGCCACCGCGCCCGGCCTTTTTTTTTTTTTTTTTTAAGATAGAGTCTCACTCTGTGGTCCAGACTGGAGTGCAGTGGCGCAATCTTGGCTCACTGCAACCTCTGCCTCCCGGGTTCATGCCATTCTCCTGCCTCGCCTCCCAAATAGCTGGGACTACAGGTGCCCGCCACCACGCCTGGCTAATTTTTTGTATTTTCAGTAGAGACTGGGTTTTACCGTGTGTTAGCCAGGATGGTCTCAATCTCCTGACCTCGTGATCCGCCCACCTCAGCCTCCCAAAGTGCTGAGATTACAGACGTGAGCCACCTCACCCGGCCCCAAACCTAATATTAAATAATCATGGAGCCAAAGGAGGGAGCAAAGGCTAGATGTGAAGGCGGGTCCCAGGTGTTGAAAATGCAGGGCTCCAGGAGTCTGTAGGGAGCCAAAGGCAAGCTCCAAGGCAAGAGCCAGCAGGTGGGGCCACCCTGGGGCGGCAGAAGTCATCTGGTCTGGAGGGTTTTCAGGGCACTAGGAAGAATATAAAGGGTCAGAAGCTGCAGGCAGGTTGGGGAGGGTGCAGAAGGACTAGAAGGGACCAAGAAGAGCCAGCTCTGCCACCCTTCACCCCTTCCCTCTCCCACCCAGGCACGGACCCAAGGCCAGCAGAGCTGGATGCAGATGTTTAACATGAATCCATTTTTGAGTTCTTATTTCTGTCGAGGATGGGAAATTCTGATTGCTGACCTGAGACTGGATTGGCCACTTAAATGCCCACAGCCCTAGAGGAGACCAGAGCCAGCAGTTGAGACCTGAGATACACAGCATTCTTACCACCTTAGGGCAGAAAGTTCCACCCACTTCATTCATTCATCCACCCAACAAACATCTACTGAGCATCCACTGTGTGCCCCCAACCATTCTAGGTGCTGGGGATGGGACAGTAAGCAAAGGACCAAAAATCCCTTCCCTGGGGATCGCCTGTGCTAATGGGAGACATGGACGCTAAACAGGATACATAAGAAAAAGATAACATTGGCAGGGTGCGGTGGCTCACACCTGTAATCCCAGCACTTTGGGAGGCTGAGGTGGGTGGATTATTTGAGGTCAGGAGCTCGAGATCAGCCTGGCCAACACGGTGAAACCCCGTCACTACTAAAAATACAAAAATACGCCGGGCATGGTGGTGGGCGCCTGTAATCCCAGCTACTTGGGAGGCTGAGGCAGAACTGCTTGAACCTGGGAGGCGGAGGTTGCACTCCAGCTTGGGTGACAGAGCGAGACTCCGTCTCAAAAAATGTGTGTGTGTGTGTGTGTGTGTGTGTGTGTGTGTGTGTATAGTAATGTAGTGGTCAGTACAAAGGAAATAAAGCTGAGAAGGGACAGGAAAGAAAGGGGTAAATTTCTGCTAGGGCAGCTGGGGAAAGCCTCACGAAAAGACAGCATTTCTGTAAGGACTTTTTAAAATGTTAGGAGGGCACAGGAGACAAAACAGCAGTGTGATGGCTCAAGGATGTCAGTAAATAGAATAAATAAATAACAATAAAAATAAATAAGTGGCGAGGTGTGGTGGCTCATGCTTGTGATCCCAGCACTTTGGGAGGCCAAGGCTAGCGGATCAATTGAGCCCAGGAGTCCCAGGCCAGCCTGGGCAACATGGCAAGACCCTCATCTCTACAAATATATATATACACACACACATATATATATATATATTTTTTGTTTTGAGATAGAGTCTCCCTCTGTCGCCCAGGTTGGCGTGCAGTGGCACAATCTCAGCTCACTGCAACCTCCACCTCCTGAGTTCAAGCGATTCTCCTGAGTAGCTGGGATTACAAGCATGTGCCACCATGCCCAGCTAATTTTTGTATTTTTTAGTAGAGATGGGGTTTCACCATGTTGGCCAGGCTGGTCTCGAACTGCTGACCTCAGGTGATCTGCCTGCCTCGGCCTCCCAAAGTGCTGGGATTACAGGCATAAGCCACCATGCCGGGCCTTACAAATGATTTATTTTTATTTAGTTAGTTAGTTTTTATTTCATATTCATAAGCTTAATTCTGCAATCCAGCTAGGCATGGAAAGGAACAAGGAAAACATGGAACCCAAAGGGAACTGAGCGAGAGCACAAAGATTCTAGGATACTGTGAGCAAATGGGGTGGAGGGTGCTCTCCTGAGCTACAGAAGGAATGGGCTGGTGGTTAAGATAAAACACAAGTCAAACTCATGAGAGCTGTCCACAGTCAGCAATGCTAATCTTGCTGGTCTTGCCATTCCTGGACCCAAAGCGCTCCATGGCCTCCGCAATATTCATGCCTTCTTTCACCTTGCCAAAGACCACACGCTTGCCATCCAACCACTCAGTCTTGGCAGTGCAGATGAAAAACCGGGAACTGTTTGTGTTGGGTCCAGCATTTGCCAGGGACGAGATGCCAGGACTGTACGCTTCAGGAAGTAGTTCTCCTCATCCCATTTCTCTCTGCAGATGAACTTGCCACCAGTGTCATTATGGCGTGTGAAGCCACCACCCTGACCCATAAACCCTGGAATAATTCTGTGAAAGCAGGAACCCTTATAACCAAACCCTTTATCTCCAGTGCTCAGAGCATGAAAGTGTTCTGCTGTCTTTGGAAACCTGTCTGCAAAAGCTCGAAGGCGACACGGCCCAAGGGCTCGCCGTCAGTGGCGATATTGAAGAACATGGTGGGGTTGACCATGGCTGATAGTTACTGGGTACAAACAGATACGTGCACCCATGTGTGTCTGACATGAGCAGTGGCCCCACAATCCGATGGCCAGGGAGAGGTGTCTGGAACAGACTGGAGCGAGGCAGGATTGGCCTCTCAGCCCGGCCCCTGTCTTTGAGCATGGCCAAGAATGGGGCCGCCAGCTGCCAGATCTAAGCAGGGTCAGCAACACTCAGGCTGGATGGTGCTATCAGGGAAGGACGACGGGGCCTGAGGTTGTAGTCTCTGGGCCTGGCCCTGTGGCATCACAGGCTGCAGACAGCACAGGGGGACTGTGGGCCTTCCACTTCCTGCCCCACCCTGGCCCACCACCTCAGCTGCTTTCCACTCGCGCAGGCAGATGCGGTCTGATGGGCTTTTTCCAGGTGGCGCCAATGGCCTCACCCAGCAGGAGCCACAGGATAGGACAGGGTGGGGACCATTCCTGGACAGTCGAGGGAGATGAGGTGTGACCCTGAGCCCCTGTGGCTGGGGGCAGGGGGCGGGTAGCAGCTTTGCCGGGGGCAGAGGGAGGTCGGGAGGGGGAGGTCAGCAGCGCCCTCAACCCACATCCTGTTTTCAGAATCTGGGGCCCCAGCATTGCTTTTTCCCTTGGACTTTCTCCAGGGCAGCGTCCCCCACCCAGGCCCACTCCCAAGGGAAGCCTGCACGAGGGCAGGAGGGTTCCCCACGCAAGCAGGAGTTCACCTAGAGTTTTTCCAGCACAGCTGGGCCCCTGAGCCAGAGGGAGTGGAGGGTGAAGGGTATATGCCTTCCCCTTCCTGAAAGTGGGCCTGGGAGTCTGCGTCAGCAGATGGAAAACCACACAGGCACCCATGGCTGACAGGGAGAGGAACTGTGGCCAAGGAGGTGAGTCCTGCTACCCTTCCTCAGAGGGACAGGCATGACCTCCCTCCAGTGCCTACACCCACCAGCCCCACACAAGGCTGGCACAGAGGCAACCCCTGCTGGGGACTATCAGGCCCTGGGATACCACCTGGGAAGCCCAGCCAGGCTGGATGGAGGACAATTCCACGAAAGGCTCAAGAGCTTGGGCTCAAGAACCAGTTGGGCCTCGTGTAGGCTGGATCTGCTATTTACCAGCTGCGCGACAGCGTGCAAGTGGCTTAGACCCTCTGAGTCTCAGTTTCCCCTGGTGTAAATAGTGCCCTCCTGCCACTATTGACAGAAAATTGAATGAGCTCGCTGGCATATGGAGCTAACGGGGCTCCACACAGGGCCTGGCCTGGCAGGTGCAGAGGTGAGGAAGGTTGTGCTATGCACTCAGGCGGACCCCTAGGAAGGCAGAGCAGACAACCAAACATCTCAGCCTGGGAGCAATCCCTCCCTGACCACTCAGATTGCCGTCAGTCACCCTTACTCCTTTCTCTATAAAAGAGCTTCCCCTGCCACCCAGGGCAGTAGGAGGGAACTCTCAATTCAGATCCTCCTGTGGGGGAAGAAGTCTTCTATTTTTCACATTATAAAATAACATGAGGCCGGGCGTAGTGACTCACGCCTGTAATCCCAGCACTTTGGGAGGCCGAGGCAGGTGGATCACCTGAGGTCAGGAGTTCAAGACCAACCTGACCAACATGGAGAAATCCTGTCTCTACTGAAAATACAAAATTAGCTGGGCATGGTGGCGCATGCCTGTAATCCCAGCTACTGGGGAGGCTGAAGCAGGAGAATTGCTTGAACCCGGGAGGCGGAGGTTGCGGTGAGCCGAGATCGCGCCATTGCACTACAGCCTGGCAACAAGAGCAAAACTCTGTCTCAAAAAATAAATAATAAAATAGCATGTTAGGCTGGGTGTGGTGGCTCATGCCTGTAATCGCAGCACTTTGGGAGGCTGAGGTGGGTGGATCACAAGGTCAGCAGTTCGAGATCAGCCTGGCCAACATGGCGAAACCCCATCTCTACTAAAAATACAAAAATTAGCC
>NW_012106252.1:3182178-3184297 GCF_000951045.1 Mandrillus leucophaeus
AGCCAAGATCGTGCCACTGCACTCCAGCCTGGGCGACAGAGCGAGACGCTGTCTCAAAAAAACAAATAAAATAAATAAATAAATAAATAACATGTTCATTATAGTAAAGTTGGAAATTACAGAAAAGTGGGAAGGAAACCAAAGATTTTATTTAACTACCAAAGCCAGGCACTTGGGATATTTTAATGGTTTTCCATATGGGATTTTTTTTTTTTTTTTTTCCAGGCATGAGGGTTTTTTTGGTTCTCTGTCATATGGTTGGGAACTCAATATTCAGAAGTAGAGAATCCCAGTTACTCAGGAGTCTGAGGTGTGAGGATCACTTGAAGCCAGGAGTTTAAGATCAACCTGGGCTACTTAGAGAGACCCCGTTCCAAAAAAGATGTAGAGCTGGAAGGAAACTTGGGGGTCAGCTGGTCTGGACACCTTGGTTGACAAGGCAGGAAAGCCTGGCTCAGTACCGCCAAATGACTTGTCCAAGGTGAGCGGTGGCAAAGCTGGAACCAGAAGCTGTTAGATGTTTGCTGCCCCTTAAACTCCAGCAGCAAACCTCCCTCTGTCCCCAAAGACCATCTTCACAGGGCATGGTTAGTGCATAGGGGATCGAGGCTCCAGGCTGAGGGTCTCTCTGGGAAGGGCTTCTAGGAACCCCCCAGCTTCCTTGGTAAAGGATGTGGCTCTGGTTAACCCCCTCCCCCATTTCCAGATGGAAATTTAGCTATGGGGTGGGGGGCCAAAAAGTGAGGGCCACAGAGCCCAGCAAGGGGCGTGGCCCGTGCCTGTTCCCAAGGGCGGAGCCAGTCAACAGGGTCACCCTGTTCCTTTAAGAGAAGGGGGAGCGCTAACCCCTCTCAGCCATCCTGTCCTGTCCTCCATCCTGGCCAAATCCGAAAGGGAAAATGAAAGAGGGAGAAGGAGGCGCCGGTCCCAGCCACCTCCCAAGGTCCCTGGCTCAGCTCTGACACCCCAGTCCCGGCCCCAGGGTGAGTGGGGTTGGGTGATGGTTTAGGGGCACCAGCGGTGTGTGGGGACCTGTGTGAGTGTGGGGTGGAGAGGGTCTCAGGAGATATGGAGGCTGGAGGCACAGGAGGCTGGGGAGGAGGGAGAGGCCTGGCTCCGCATTCCCACCACGCTGGGGTAGGAGAGCAGGGACACCTCTGACAAGGGACCCTGTGACAGTTACGAAAGTGGCGTTGCCTCTGTACCAGCCCCCCACACTGAGAGGAGTTCACTGCAGTGAAAATGGCGAGAGAAATGGTCGGCCGAGAAAGGAGTGGTCTCGCTGCCTCCGCCACTCCCACTCCTCCCAGGGGCACCAAATTGGGTCTGGAGGCTCGGGGTTCGAGGCTCCACTCTTCCCACAGCATCCTTGACAGCTAAGGGCACCGCTGGATTTCCGCTTCCACAAGGCAAGTCAGGGGCTGGCCCAGCTGATCTCCAAGGTCCTTCCTAAGAATCTGGGATCTGGAGGATCCCAGGGTCGAACGGAGACGGCACAGGGGGTGCGGCTAAAATGCAAATGGGGGCTCCTCCCCAGCACCCATCGGCCCCAAAGAGAAGGGAACCTATAGCTGAGCGTCGCCTGCTCCCCTCGGGCCCTCCCGTGGCCCTCCCGTGGCCCTCCCTTTCACACTGGTCTCATCGTTAAACCCGGGCCTCTCCCACACCACTACTCACCCTGAAGTCAGAGAAGGCCCAACGGACCCCACCCCGATGGGCGCGGAAGGGGCGGGGGTCTCTGACCTGCCCCATCCCCTGACTCCCCGCCCCGCGTCCCCAGCGCCATGGGGGAGTGGGCGTTCCTGGGCTCGCTGCTGGACGCCGTGCAGCTGCAGTCGCCGCTCGTGGGCCGCCTCTGGCTGGTGGTCATGCTGATCTTCCGCATCCTGGTGCTGGCCACGGTGGGCGGCGCAGTGTTCGAGGACGAGCAAGAGGAGTTCGTATGCAACACGCTGCAGCCGGGCTGTCGCCAGACCTGCTACGATCGCGCCTTCCCGGTCTCCCACTACCGCTTCTGGCTCTTCCACATCCTGCTGCTCTCGGCGCCCCCGGTGCTGTTCGTCGTCTACTCCATGCACCGGGCCGGCAAGGAGGCTGGCGGCGCTCAGGCGGCGGCGCA
>NW_012106252.1:3185003-3194926 GCF_000951045.1 Mandrillus leucophaeus
CCCCGCCACCTCCGCCCCCCGCACCGCAGAAACCGGAAGCTGCTTCCACCAGAGCTGTGGTGGGACTTGCCCTGGCAGGAGACGCGCTGTGGGGACGGCCCGCGGGCGGCATAGCACTTGCCTCGTACTGCCTCCCAGTGGATGCCGGCAGCACCTGGGGCAGGCCGAGCTGGGGGCGGAGAATGAACTCAGGCGGGTCCTGGATGCCACCACCCAGGTGGAAAGGAAGGAGACCAGGGCCCTGAGAGAGAGTGGACCGGAGGGGGAGAGCAGAGCGGAAGGTGGAGGGTGGTTGTTTTACTGGGGACAAAAACAACTGTGATGCCAGCATTCTCAGGCACTCTCTGTGTTCAGAGAGTGGTCCCCGTGTGGGCTCTCTGTGAATGTGCACACACGGACACATAAGCACTGCGAGCTGTGTGCACGCGCACCTGTACACCCTGTGAACACTGTGCATGTGCGCGCATGTGTACACCCTGCGTGAGGCCCACTTGTGCACACACACGTAACCCTTCCGGGTGAGCTGTGTGCACATGCACATAGACACATGTATGCCCCGTGAGAGCTGTGTGCTCACATCCTTGTGAGCTTTGTGTGAGTGCGTTGTGCACACACGCACATGTGCATCCTGCTTGGGCTGCGTGTGCACACCTGTACACAGAAACATCCTTGTGCACTATGTGTGCATGTGTACATCCTGCGTGACCTCCGTGTGTGCACGCGTGTGTGTGTGATCTCTGGTATGCACTGCGGGGGTGGCCAGGGTCCGATGTCAGCAGCAGACACAATGGCTCCCTCCCTACCACCCTAACCGAGCCCACCTGCCAGGGCATCACAGAAGGTCTGTTCTCCTCCCAAGAGACCCCGCCCAGCGAGGGAAGTGGAGGAGAGGCTCCCCTTCCCAGGGCAGGCCTCAATCCTCGGGAGCCTATGAGCACATCCTCACTGTCCGCCTTGTAGCGAGGCGGGGGCTGGGCCCTTTCATGGAGGTGGGGTGGGGGTGGGCGGCGGGCCAGAGGGCAACCCAGACATGTGTTATGCCTCCGTCCTCCATCTGCATCCTCCCCGCCGCTACTTCTCCCCCAGGCTATAAACGGGAAAGTCTCTTCTGTCCGCAGGAGAAAGCTCCCAAAACACGCGCTCCGGGCCCAGCCTTCCCTTCGGACCACCCCCTTCTTCCTTGCGGGCATTGGAAGAACCGCTGCCTATGCAGCGCATCCCCCTCCTGTGTCTCCCCTCCCGTCTGCCCTCCACCTTCACCAGCCAGTGGGCTGCTCTCCATGAGATCACCCAGGACCCAACTGATAAATCCAGGGGCCATCATCGGACTGCACCTTGAGGGCCTCACCGCATCCTGCCGACCAGGCTGTGCGTTCCCCGCCATCACCCCACCCTGTCCTTCTGAGTTCCTGGCATCATTCTCAGCTCTCCTCCTGTGCCCGCACAGCAGTGGGAGGTCTTTCTGAATAGCTCCCCCGCTACTTAAACCCGGGGCTGGGGGCAGCACCCCTGCCCTCAGAGGTGAGTCCAGCGCCTCACAAGGCTTCCTTCTGAAGCCCTGCCCCCGTCAGGCCTCCGACCCCACAGCACCGGCTTCCGGGTGTGCTCAGAACCATAGGGAATTTTCTGTTCTAACAAGCACCAGGCCTGCTTGCTGCCAAGCGTTTGAACGTGCTGTTCCTTTGCCCAGAGCAGCCGCTGCTTCCTGCAGCCTTCTCCTCCCCTAGGTAATGCCCCTCCACCTTTTGTTGTCATTTGGGAAGAAAACAGACACCTTCAAGGAAAGGGCTTCCCTGGTAGCCCCCAACCCAAGACAGAGCTGGATGCCTGTTGCTTACCTAGGGAGAGCACTTCTGCAGGATGGCATTGCTCTCTCCCCTTCCATGGCACGTAGTATGTGCTCAGTAAATGTGTTGGATGAGAAACTGAAGGTGTCCCCAGGCCTACACCATTGCCATGCCCGAACACTATCCATGCTATGGTGAGCACCATCTCTCTGATGACAGTTCTGTGTCCACAGCCCAGACCCCTCCACACAAACTCAGATGGGGCTGTGCCGCTGTTTTCCAGATGTATTCATTCAACAAATATTTGTAGAGTACCTACTATGTGTCAAGTGATGTTCAAGATCAGCATCATCCAATGGAAATAGCGTGTGAGCCATGTATGTAGTTTCAACTTTTTCATTAGCCACATTAAAAACGTAAAAGGAAACCAGTAAAATTAATTTTAGTCATGTATTTTCTTTAACCTAGTATATCCAAAACATTTTCATCTTAATGCCTCATCGATATTAAAAAGTATTAAGGAGATAGTTTACATTCTTTTTTTCATTCTTCCAAATCTGCACCCACCTAGCCAATTCTTTCCTCTAGAGATTTAGCAATGAGCCGAGATAGTGCCCCTGCACTCCAGCCTGGGCTACAGCGGGAGACTCTGTCTCAAAATAAATTAAATTAAATTAAAAAGAGACTTAGCTGAGAGGGGCCACTTCTTCCTGGAAGGCGTCTGAGCCCTGCCCCAGGTCTGGTTCAGGGCCTCTGCCCTGCACTCCCATAGGCCTGTCAAGCCTGTTGCAGCCCTGCCCAGGGGACATCCAGTCACCTTCCTCTGGCTCAGTCTCCCTGCGGAGGATGGGCCCTGGCTCAGTGCAAAGCGCATCAGCTCTGGAGGACCATACTCCACAGCAGTGGATCTCAACTGGGGGTGATTTTGTCCTCTAAGGGGACATTTAGCAATGTCTGGAGACATATTTGGTTGTTACAGCTGGGGTGGGGGAGAAGCACCAGTAGGGTTTCACGGGCGGAAGGTTGGAGATGTTGCTTAGCATCCTGCAATGCACAGGACAGCCCCCACACCCTGGCTCAGATCTTCATATTGGTGCTGACGCTGAGCAACTCTGCTCGACAACAGTGAACTGTCGAGCACTGAGAACAACCCCAAGAGGGGTTCCCAACAGCAAAGGCGCTACCCCAACGGGCACTTTGTAAATGTGGGGGCCACTGCTTTGTTTTCATAATGATGGGGGACCCCATTGGCATTTAGTAGGCAAGGGCTATGGACGTCAAGATATCCTCTCAAAATAAAAACCTGCCAGGCACAACTTTTTTATTTTTATTTTTATTTTTTGAGACAGGTCTCCGTCTGTTGCCCAGACTAGACTGCAGTGGTGTTATCACGGCAGCCTCAACCTCCAGGGATCCAGCAACTCTCCCACTTGAGCCCGCCTAAGTAGCTGGGACCACAGATGCACGCTACCAGGCTAGGCTAATTTTTGTATTTTTTTTTGTAGAGACAGGGTTTCATCATGTTGCCCAGGCTGGTCTTGAACTCCAGGACTCAAGTGATCCGCCAGCCTCTGCCTCCCAAAGTGCTAGGATTACAGGCGTGAGCCACTGCACCTGGCCTCAGACACAACTTTAGAATGTCCAACTGGACATTGGCATAAGTGAAAAACCTGGGCCCAAATCTCATTTTACATGTAAAACATTACATGTAATGTTTTGGGCTTTTTTTGGACTTTTTGTTTGTTTGGGCTTTTTTTGCATAGTTTTATTATAAATCAAACATGTCGATCTTTATCCCAACATCCACCCATGCTCTATAATGTTCCTGGGCTTCTTGTACAGAATGGCTTCCAACCTTCTTTTAAATTTAAATGTAGTCATTCAAAAGAGGGGCAAGCATTAATGTATTGAAACACATAGCACTGCCCCTCAATTTATCCTTTATGATACGGTTGTGACAACATATTGATTTGTGAAATCACTTGTACAGGTACAGTATGTTAAATATCATATCAGACTCAAAGATGTTAGAAAATATTTACTGGAGGAAAAGCGCCTCGGTCCACACGGTTGCCTCCAGCCTGGCGCGGCCGTTGAGTCAAGCAAGGCGCTGCCGCCACCTAGTGGTTAACGTAGAAATGGCAGGCAACCCCTAGCAGAAGGAACCCTTTGCCTTACCCTACCCCCTCCAGACCCCCACACCACTTGGAGGTAGAGGGCTGGGCTTCTAAGCTTCCATCCCAATCCTGTGTTCTTGTTAGGTTTCTTTCTTTTCTTCTTTTTCTTCTTCCTTCCTTTCTTTCTTCTTCTTTCTTTTCTTTCTTCTTTCCTTTTTTTTCTCTCCTCTCTCTTCTCTTCTTCTTCTTCTCTCTCTCTCTCCCTTTTCTTTCTCTTTTTTGAGATGGAATCCTGCTCTGTCGCCCAGGCTGGAGTGCAGTGGCGCGATCTCGGCTCACTGCAACCTCCGCCTCCCAGGTTCTGCCTCAGCCTCCCGAATAGCTGGGATTACAGGCGCCCACCACCACGCCCAGCTAATTTTTTTTGTATTTTTAGTAGAGACGGCGTTTCACCATGTTGGCCAGGCTGGTTTTGAACTCCTGACCTCAAGTGATCCGCCCACAGCCTCCCAAAGTGCTGGAATTACAGGCGTGAACCACTGTGTCTGGCCTCTTGTTAGGTTTATATGAGTCCCTGACCCCAGCTCCTGTGCCATCTGTCATTGCTGCTGTGATGGTCCAGGCTGGACCCAGCCTCTGGCTTCCTAAGGACCAGGAATGTCTAGGGGTGGGTCCGGCTTCCTCCCTCAGACTGGGGGTTCCCTGAAGGTGGGGGCAGCTTTCCTCCTCTCCCCTCCCACTCCCAGACTGGGGCTCCTTGACATGGGCAGTGGGGATCTCCAGACTGAGGGCTTCCCAAGGGGCAGGACCTTCTCCTTCTCAGCATCTCCAAAGACCCCAGCACAAGGTAAGCCTCAGCAGGCAGCTTGGAAGGGTGCCCTGGCCAGCCCCTTGGCCCCAGTGCTCATTCCTGACCATCACAGGCCCAGAGTACATGAGGAAACCCATTCTGAGCCCCCAGCCCAGACATCAAGAAGAGGGGGTGGAGGCAGCAAGGCTGGAGGCATGTGTAGAATAAATAGAACTTTATTCTTTATCCAGTAGATCTCAGTGGAAAGCCCAACAGTAACAGGTGCACCCACGGGCTCCAGGGGAAGGGCCCCAACCCCTGGTGGAGGTCAGGGCAGAGCCGGCTCCCCCAGCCAGGGGTGCAGGGGTGAGGGGAGACCCCCTGTAGGCCCGTCCTGCGGGGTAAGGAGGGGGCACGGGGATGGGACAGGGGGGAGGTGGGGGGCAGGCCAGGGAAATGGAGGAACTCAGGCCAAGTGTGTGTCGGCCCATCTACTGTCCAGTGTGTGTGTGTGTGTGTGTGTCTGTGTGCGCGTATGCATGTGTGTGGGTGTGTCTCGGGGCCCTGTGGGGGTGCTGGTGGCTGAGGCTGGGGGTGGGGGCACCTCAAGCCCCTGGCCAGCCCCTTCACAGTAGGGGCTGGGAGGCCTGGATGATGTGGGCCCTGACAGGAGGCAGCTCTGCCAAGGAGCTGGGTCTGTGAAAACTCCGTGTGTCCCGGGGCCCCTGCTCGGCCCTGCTCCATGGCTCATGGTGGGTGCAGGCAATTGCCAAGGCCAGGAGCCTGTCCTTCCAGGGCTACCCCACACCGTCCACACCCAGTGGTCAGGCAGAAGGAGAAAGGGGCTGGCAGCTTCTCCAGCGCGAGGGAGGGGAAGGCAGGCCTTGGAAAGTTAGTACTTCACAGTTTTAAAGAGAAAACTGAGGAGGAAAAGGCTGAGGAGGAGAACTGGGGGGCACAGGGACACAAAAGGAGAGTGGGGGCCCCTTCCGAGCCACTCCCTCCCCCGGACCCACCCCCTCCAGCTCTGGATCCAGCTCCCCCCAATACACAGCACAAATTCCTTCAGTATAAATGTGCTTAAAATGAAAATTCTTATTAAAAAAAATCAAAACCAAAAAAATTAAAATAAAAACAAAACCAGCGAGAATTAATACCTGGGGTTGGTACGGCAGGGTATGTACAGGGGGAACCCCCCGCCCCTGTCCCACCCCCTCTGTCACCAACCAAGGCAGGGGGGAGGCTGAGGTTCCCCAGCTGGGGAGCAATGGCTTGTGAGTTCTGAGGATGGGGGAGCCAAGTCCTGGCGTTTGCTGGTGATGAAGATGTGGTGAGCTGGGCAGAGGGGTGTCCTGATGAACACGAGGCCCCCAGGGGACCCATCCTGAGACCCGGGACCAGGGCCTCACTCAGTTCCCGGCCTCGGCCTCTGACGTCAGCCCAGGCTGTGGGAGCAGGCAGTCCACTGAGGGCCCAGGCCTCTGTCCAAGGAGTTGCTGCCTCCTCCCTCCCTGTCCCCCAGGGAAGGTCCCCAGTGCTGCCCAGGAGGACAGGTGGGGGCAGGGCTGGCAGGGGTCACATGGTCGGTAGAAAGGCAGAGAAAAGCCGGGGCGGAGGGCGAGGGTTGTGTCCATGTGGCGCGGGCGGTCACGGGGAGTGGGTGGCCGGGCTGCTTCTGTTGGAGCTGGGGCTGAGGCTGGGGCTACAGCTGCCTGGCGGGGGGGCCAGACCACCCCCGTCCCGCCCCCCGCCCCCCGGCTGTCCGCTCAGAGTGTCCAGGCCCTCTGAGTTCTCCAGCATTTCCTGGATGAGAGGCGGCATGGAGCCCGGGATCTCCATCTTCAGCGTGATCACCCGCTCAGCCCCTGCGGGAAAGGAGGGGCAGAGGTCAGCACACCGGGCCAGCCCTCCCACCCCCGGCCCCAGCAAGCCTGGCTCCAGGTGGGAAGATCAATACTACTGATACTAGCTCTTTCTTGGGATTCAGTTCTTTGACACGAGCCAGCTCTCTTAGCCCCCAAGTCCAGAGGCTGGTGGCAATGGGGCAAAGTGGTCCTGAACTCTGGTTCCAGGGCCAGACTGCCAGCCTGGGCTGGACACCAAGTCCTGCCTTCCTCTATGCTGTGCGCTGGGGATTATCCTGACTCCTCTGTCAACACTATCGTTATCCCTGCCCCTCAGAAGGGAAACTGCAGCTCGGAGCTGTTAAGTGACCCGCACAAGGACACACACCCATGTGTCTGGTTCCAGAACCATGATCTGAACTACCACAAGGTGAGTGACACAGGCAGGTCACTAGGGGACAGTGGAGTCACTAGGGGACCTCGGCCTAGACACAGATGGGGACAGGTGTCGTATTCTCCTGGCACAAAGACACAGGGTGCTGGCTTGGATGTGGGGGCCTGGGCCAGGCGTTGAGGGCCGGCACCCGTCCAGGTCTGGGAGCCTCACCCTTGGCGCTGATGCTTCGCAGGTCAGTGATCTTCATCAGCATCTTGGGGAACATGTGGGGGCGGCTGGGCCTCCGCTTTCGCACGTAGACCTTTAGCGCCTCCAGCAGCGGCTCCTGTAGCATGTCCACACGGTCAGGCTGCTCCAGGTCCTGGCGGTCTGAGGAAGCAGAGCCACCCCCTGAGCAGCTGGGAACACAGCTGCACCTCCAGCCTCGGCCACCGGGGGGCGTGCCTGCCCAGGCCATGGAAGAGGACAGCTCGCTGGCGCCTCCCCACACAGGGCAGGGCACGGGGTCTCTGCTGCTGCAGGGGACAGAGCCCCTTAAAAGGGAGCAACGGGCTGAGGGTGGCGGGGTGCCCCAAGCCCTCCCTATGAGCCCAGTTCATGGGATGGGACCCCAAATGGGCAGTGTCATCCCCAAGCAGGGAGAGGGTTCCCAGGCAGGCTCCCACTCCCACCTGTTATTCTGGAAACCAGATGAAATGGCAGAAATCACAATAAAATAGCAACTAACATGCACTGGAGCTCGCTCTGGCACCTGCACAGGGTGTTACCACCATAATCCTCCCATCAACGTCATGAGCTAGAGACCGTTCCTGCCCCCACTGTACAGAAATGGAGGCCCAGAGAAGTTCAGCAACCTGCTCAGGCTCATGCATCAGCCAGGAAGTGACCCTGGGAGGTCCGACCCTCAAACCCTCACTCAACCTCCCTAGAAGGGGTGTTGCCCAGAAATCAGGAACAGGAGTCCAGGCTGAACACGGCCCCCTTGCTGTGTAGCTGCAGACCAGATCCTGCCCTCTAGAGAGGCCTGACAAGAGGCGGCCTGAAAGAGTTCCCTGGAAGACTCCGGGGCTACACTCCTGCCCCAGGCCCAGCCCCTAGACCCAGGCCCCTGCCCACCTCCGCAGATGAGGCAGATGGCGCTGAGCAGCCCCGTCTCCGCATCATCCATCTCCAGGGGCAGCAGCTGGTTGGCGAAGGCAAAGACCAGGTCGGTGAGGGGGCCGAAGCCAGCGTTGTGCATCTGGGTCCGGTTCAGGGTCAGCCCGTCCGAGAAGGTCATGGTGTCCTGCTCGGGTGTGTACCGCGTGCAGATTCGCAGGATCTGGGTGCAGAGGATGCACAGGTTCAGGGACTGAACCCCACCCACTCCGAGCACTCGGCACCAGCACTCCCAGAGGACCACCTGGCAGGCGGCCAGAGCAACGCTGTCTGATAGAATTTTCTACAATGATGGAAAGGTTCTATGTCTGCACCATCCAATACCTCAGCCACCAGCCACATGCGTCTATTGAGTACTTGAAATGTGGCTAATGCAATTGAGGAACTGAATTGAGTTTAATTTTAATTAATTTAAATTTAAATAGTCACATGTGGCAAGCAGCTACTGTACTGGACAGTGCAGGTCCAGGTCATCCTGCCTCTATGCAGAGAATTTAGGAATACTGGGCTGCTGCCTACAGCTCCCAGGATGGGGCACACAACACAACAGGTGCTCAGTAAACATGTATTGGCTTGAACTATGTTGCAGGAACCCAGACCGTGCCTCCTGCATCCAGGGCGTGGGGATGAGAGCCCCTGCAGGCAGCACAATCTAAACCTCCCACTCATCACCCGCCTCAACATTCAGAGGCATCCACAGGGAAATGACAGTCTGCCAGGCGCCATGGCTCACACCTGTAATCCCAACACTTTGGGAGGCCGAGATGGGTGGATCACCTGAGGTCAGGAGTTTGAGACCGGCCTGGCCAACATGGTGAAACCCCGTCTCTACTAAAAATACAAAAATTAGCCGGGCGTGGTGGCGGGCACCTGTAATCCCAGCTACTCAGGAGGCTGAGGCAGGAGAATCGCTTAAGGCAGCGGTGGCAGGCTGCAGTGAGCCGAGATCGTACTACTGCACTCCAGCCTGGGTGACAAGAGTGAAACTCCGTCTCAAAAAAGAAAAAAATAAAAGGAAATGATAGCCTCGTCAAATCCCAGGTTCCCCACCCTGGAGGTGACCAAAAGGGAACAGGTGGACTGAGCCCTTGTCAGGGAGAGCCGGAAGGAGAGCGCTCCCTCCAGCCTAGGCTTTGGCAGTTCCCACTGCCTCTTCCTGCCCCCACCCCCTGCATCCAGCCTCCAGCCCAGTCCACCCTCGGGCTCACTGAGTGCCCGGCAGTCCCCTGAGCTCAGCACGGCCTCACAGCAGCAAGTCTTTCACTTCCTGCTCCTGAGTTAGGGTTACCCTCTCACCTCCCCCTCTACAAACCCCTAGATGTCACCTCCTCTGAGACACCGTCCTTCAGGTCCAAGCAGTCATGAGCCCTCCCCCCATCTCCAGGTAGCATTGATCACAGTTTTGCAACCTCTGTTGACTTATCTCTTGCCTCACATGGAAGGTTTTCAAGAGTGGGGATGGTGGCGCGTTCACCGCTGGGTTCCTGACACCCAGTTCGAACACTGGCCAGAGGATCCTAGGTGAATCTTTCTAATTTTTTGCAGAAACAAGGTCTCACTATGTTGCCCAGGGTGGTCTTGAACTTCCAGCCTCAAGCGATCCTCCTGCCTCACTTGGTCTCCCAAAGTGCTGGGATTACAGGTATGAGCCACTGCGCCTGGCTCCTAGGTGAATCTTTATTGCTGGCTAACTGGATGGATGGATGGATGGATGGATGGATGGATGGATGGATGGATGGATGGATGAGTGGATGGATGGATGAGTGGATGGATGGATGGATGGATGAGTGGATGGATGGATGGATGAGTGGATGGATGGATGAGTGGATG
>NW_012106252.1:3194976-3197862 GCF_000951045.1 Mandrillus leucophaeus
TGGATGGATGGATGAGTGGATGGATGGATGGATGAGTGGATGGATGGATGAGTGGATGGATGGATGGGTGAGTGGATGGATGGATGGATGGATGGATGAGTGGATGGATGGATGAGTGGATGGATGGATGAGTGGATGGATGGATGGGTGAGTGGATGGATGGATGAGTGGATGGATGGATGGATGAGTGGATGGATGGATGAGTGGATGGATGGATGAGTGGATGGATGGATGGATGGATGAGTGGATGGATAGATGGATGGATGGATGGGTATGTGTGTGGGTGAACAGGTGAGCTCCTGCACATCTGGCTGCTAGGTGGCTGAGTGGACGGGGAGATGAGTGGACAGGTGGACACATGGGGAGAGGAACGGCTGACATTTGGACGGTGGGCATTTGGACAGGTTGACCGCAGACAGACATGTAGGAGGGTGGCTGTCTGGCTGGAAGGCCATCTACCCAGGACACAGGGGCAGTGCCTGGGGGACAGAGTGCAGACCCTCACCAGGATGTCCAGGCAGGCAGCCTTGAGGAGGGTGATCTGGTCGGCGATGGTGAGGGTGGTGAAGCCGGGCAGCTGCTTGGCGAACTCCACAGTCTTAATGATGCACTTGGTGGAGAGTTCACTGAACTTGTCCCAGAGGTCAATGTCCAGAGAGACACGTTGTTCTGAGCTGTTGTTCTGGGGGAGGAGGGAGAGTGAGGGCCTTCTTCTCTATGGCACCCCTTCTCGGCCTGGCTCCAGCCCCCACAGGCCTGCCCTCTACCTAGCCTTCACTTCCTGGGAGCTCCTTAGGAAGAGGCAGCAGCGGGAGGGAGAAGAGAGGGAAAGGGAAGGACGCAGAGATCCAGCCAGGGGGGAGGAGGAAATGCCTGGCACAAGAAGGGGTGTCTGAGAGGGGCCTGTCCTGGCCCTGCGGCCCAGGGCACATCCCTCCCTGCAGGCCAGGGGAAAGCCATACCGTAGTGTATTTGCCCAGCTGGCAGAGGGCAGGGAAGGTTTCCTGGTGCGCTTTGCGCACCTTCTCAATGAGCTCCCCCACCTCCGGCGTCAGCGTGTAGCTCTCGGAGCACTCGGGCTTGGGCACCTCCTTCTTCTTCTTGTTTCGGTCATTTCTCACAGCTGTGGAGGGCAGAGGGGGTTAGAGGGCAGCTGCAGGCTGCTCAGGGCCTCGTCCACCCCCAGCCTGACAGAGAGCCGCCAGCTGCTGAGGAGGTCACCCCGGCTTGTAAGCACGCGCACACAGCACGCATTCACAGGCAGGCAAGGCATCGCCACGCACTCCAGCCCTCCATGCCCACCCAACCCACACAGCAAGTTCGGCCCCAGAAGCCCTATGAGCACAGCTGTGGCCCTGCACACACACCCCCGCAGCCAGCCGAGTGCTGTCCCCCACGCGTCTACTCCAGCTCACACTCCAGGCGCCGGTGTCTCCCTCCTCGGTGCTCTGCCTCCTCTTTCCCCAGGAAGGTCCTTCTCCCACCT
This sequence comes from Mandrillus leucophaeus, assembly GCF_000951045.1. NCBI lineage: Eukaryota > Metazoa > Chordata > Mammalia > Primates > Cercopithecidae > Mandrillus > Mandrillus leucophaeus. Next base: position 3,196,463 of record NW_012106252.1, read on the forward strand.
CCACTCACCCAGCCCTCCCAGCTGCAGTCTCCCTGGGGGTCCCTTGGGACTGGCTCTGAGCAGCTCCTGGGGCAAGTGGGGAGTAGGGCTCCCCAGCCTGAGAGTGGGGGGCCCGGCAGGGAGAATCTCTTGGCCCATTAGCTGGGGAGCTGACAAATCACCAGGGGCGCTGAGCCACACACACCACTCGGCTTTAAAGAAGCGATGGGGTCGTTACCAGCCGATTATCCCAGACACACAATCACTCACAGGGCTGGTGGTGGTGGCTGCTGACGCGGGAGGAAGGGAGGGTAGGGGAGGGGCTCAGGGAGGGGGTAGCGAGGAGGGGGTAGCTGGCATAATTTGGAGATCACTCATGTCGATTCTGCAAATTCAATAAAGTGCAGGGGAGAGAAGGGAGAGGGAGAGGGAGAGTGGGGGGATAATTTGGGAAGAGAAAATTGCAGCTGTGACAAGACGTTTATCATTCGGAAGCTTTAATTCTATTGAAATGGCAGCTGCTCAGCTCCGGGGCACAGAGCAGCCGGGAGAGGGGGAGTTGGCGGTGGGAGGGAGAAGGGGAGTTGGTGGGAGGGAGACGGGGTCCCCACCCTGGTCCTTCTGCCATGAAAAGAGCAGAAGGTGGCACAAACAGAGGGAAGAGGAGGTGACAGCCCTTAAGCGAAGGGTTCGAGTTGTCACCCACTCTTGCAGCAGGACCCATCACTTCCTGGCTCAGGACAAGGCACCCCAGCCTCCTGTGGCAGGACACTCCAGTCCCCTCCTTTCCTGTCCGGGGCTCTTCGTCCAACAGTCAGAACCATCTCACCCGTGCCCCCTCCCCACTACCCTCCCCACAAAGGGCTGGGGGTCCTGCAGCCCCCTCCCCCATCCCATCCCCCAAGGCTCAGGCTCCATGGCAACGGCCACGCAGACAAGGAGGCGTCTGTCAGCGTCATTTATCTCTGACATCATCAATCACCGGTCACCAGGGCAACACCCATGATTCAACACAAGAGGGTCTCCCTGTCCAGCCTTTCCTTCCCTCCCTCCATCAGGCCTCAGCTGAGCCCAAAGTGGAAACCCCGTTTCCTCTGGGATCTGAGAAGTCCCAATTCTTTCTTCCAACTCTGGATCCCAGGCTTAACTAGACAATGGCTTCTGGATCCTTGTGCCAGCCCCTCCACCCCCCCATACACACGTAAGTCCAGCCAAGCACCCCTCAGAATTCAAGCCCCTCCCCTAAGACTCACAATCAGAAGGGACTAACTATGCCTCTGAGCCCCACCCCAAAGCCAAGCAAGGCCTGGAAGAAAGCCATCCTGGAGCAAGCACACATGCACACATGCGCAAAAGCACACACAGCCAGACGCACAGAAACAGGAACGGTTACACACACACGGTCCTGGAGCACAGACCTG
>NW_012106252.1:3198077-3201477 GCF_000951045.1 Mandrillus leucophaeus
CAGAAACAGGAACGGTTACACACACACGGTCCTGGAGCACAGACCTGCCCATGCACACACAGCCAGCCAGACTCGCAAACAGGTCCTTGCAGCTACACACAAACCATCCTCAACCGTGAGCCCGCACACCACGGCATGCGTGTTCATGCATGTGCACACACATCCACAGAGCCCTGCTCCCTTGGTCTTTAGGAGCACCTGAGGCCCCAGCTCAGGCGGGACTCGGCTCTTGCCCCATGGCACTCACACTCCTTGGACATGCCCACTTCGAAGCACTTCTGCAGTCGGCAGTACTGGCAGCGGTTCCGGGTCACCTTGTTGATGATGCAGTTCTTGTCCCGGTGACACGTGTACACCATGTTCTTCTGGATGCTGCGGCGGAAGAAGCCCTGGGTATGGAGGGGAGGGAGTCAGGTTGTCCACACCCACAGTGGCAGCAGTGCCTGGCTATAGTCTCAGTCTAGGGGAGGAGGGCCAGGCCAGCTGCTACCCCCAAGCCTTTGCCCATCGCCTACCTGAGCAGGCCAGAAAAGCTGGGGAGAATGATTCACCTAAAAGGATCCTCCTCAGGAGAATCCCAGTACCCGCCTCAACGCCGCAGGATGGGCAGGAGTCTTCCCCCAACCCACAGCACACATCTGACTCCTCCCTTCCAGGGAAAGGACCTCAGGGCTGCTGGTGAGTCAGAAAGAGGAAGACATGGGGCTAACTGGGAAACAGCCAGGAATCTGGAACCCACAGCCCTGAACTCAGAACACAGGAAGAGAAGACAAGCCCGAAGAGGCCAGGAGGCAGATACACGGGCTGGCCAGAGAAATGGAGGCGAACACACACATGCACTCAGGAGCAAGGCAGAAAGATGCGAGTTCACCGAGACAGGCGTGCGCCGGCCCATCACAGACAAACCCAGGCTGGCCAGGGGCTCCACATACAGGCTGACCAGAGAGACAGGCGGACAGATGAAGAAGAGACCAGGAACAACCAGACAGGACAGGCAGACACGCAGCCTGAGGCCTTGCGCTTTGCCCTTGCCCTCTGTCCCACACCTGGGGATAGCTACTCCAGGCTGAAGAGCAGCCCAGAGCTGCAAGGCCCAAACCTGTGCAGATTCTGAGCCCCGATATCTGGAGGAAGAAACGCACACAGAGGCTCAGGCCCCGGGGAAAGGAGGAGAAGCTGGGCACAGGGCTGCTAAGGACCGGGTACACCTGCACCCTGGCACCTAACGTGAGGGTGGGGAAATTCAGCCAGACACCGGGGAGCCCACAGCCCGGGCACCTGAAGGGGAAGCCAAGGCACGGTGCCTGCTCCTAACTGCCTCCTGCCAGGCTGCCATGGTGAGGTTCAGGCAGGGCCGCCGAGGGAGGCCTCCTGGGTCCCCAGCCAAGAGCCAGTCGGCAGCCAGCTCACCATGGCAACCTGGGCAGCGGTGGCAGAGCAGGCATACGCCCTGCCAGCTGGAGGATGGAGAAAGGGAAAGGAGCTGAGGCAGGAGGGGACCTCTGGTTTGAGGGAGCCCTGCACATTTATGGGGCAGGACCTATGGTAGGTGTCCCTGCTTGTTGCCAACTTTCACAGAAAAACAACAGCAGCAACTTCAGGGACACCCCCCACCCCAACTGCACACTCCCAGGACACGGAAGTGGGGATATCCCACTGACCTCATCAAGCTGTCCTTCCCAATGACCCCTTCAACTCACCTTGCAGCCCTCACAGGCGCTGACCCCATAGTGGTAGCCTGAGGACTTGTCCTGACAGACAAAGCAAGGCTTGTAGATGCGGGGTAGAGGGGGCGGCGAGGGAGGGCTGGGCACTATCTCTTCAGAACTGCTGCTCTGGGTCTCAATGGCTAGAGAGAGAAGAGGGGAGGGGCAGTTAGAGACCTAGGCCGCCATCCTTAGTGCCAAGCTCCACCCTGCCTCACAGTCCCTCCTAAGAGCCTCTCCCAGCCTCACCACTGCTGGCAGGATTCAAGTCTTAAGAAAACTGGGACTCCCCAGCCAGACTCAGGGAAGGAGGCTGCCAATGAAGCCTCCAGCGCCCCATCACTCCTCCGGATTCCTAGGACCCACACCTTCAAAACCACAAAGAGACAATGATAAACCATCAGATTTGTATGTGTGCCGTGACTGTGCTTGGGGAGTAGGGGTGGGGGTCACCCTGATTCTAAAGCTCTTGCCCCTGGGCGGCCTGGCCCTGTTCTCCCCCAAGTTAGGAAGGAGTTAAGGCTTGAAGAGGAGGGAGGGAAGAGGACACAAGCCGGGGGCAGAGGAAACTGGGGTCAACAGGATATTCAAAGCTGGCCACTCCCCCGCCCCCTCTGCTTCCGCTCCCCCCTCCACCCCATTCTGCCAGCAGCCACAGCCCCTCCCCCACCCAAACAATCCCAGGGCCAGGGACCCAAGGCAGGGGGTGCAAACAAGAGTCACAAATGCTGGGCAAAGCAGGAGGTGTCTCCCTGAGATAGGCAGGGAGACACCCTGAATACAGGGAGAAGAGTCTCCGGGGCCCCAGAATCCCATCATTCTGGGTACCCCCCATCTGGGGAGAGACGGCATGACAAAGGGGGTCTGTTCCCATCAATGCTCTGTCTGTCTGGCCTCAATACCATGTCCGGGTTAGTACGCCTCCCCTTCTGTTATTCAGCTCCAAGAGGGCAGCCAGGAGGGGTGACCCAGACAGCAGGGGCAGCCCTCACTGGCCAAATCCTCCCCAGTGCCTGGCTCCATGCCACCCATCACTGTAGGCAGAACAGGGCTGGGTTGGGCAGGGGCTATCTGTGTCCAAAGCCTGGGCAGCTAAGGGTGTTGGGTGCAAGATAAGAACTATGACTGAGGCAATTCCAGATTCCCAAGGGGCCACCCAGCATCGTCCTGAGGCCTACCACGTTCAAGTCCACTTGTCCAGGGCCAAGGATGGATGAGGATGCCTCCCCAAGTAGACAGATCCCTGCCTCCTCCCATATTCCACAGTCCTACCGAGCCCTACCCCAAACTCCAGCACATGAGACTGGCTGGCATTTAAAGGTGCCCACAGCGCCTGGCCCAGGCACCTTACAGACATGAGTCACATGGCCCCAAATCACATGGCCCTAAAGTTGGGGCACAGGGGAAGGAAGCATGGGAACACCAGGGGCTGACTCTGTGCTACCACCCTCTGCCCTTACCTGCAGACACAGGGGGAGCTACTAGGCGGCTGATGACAGGGAACTAGGCCAACAACCTTGGCAGGGCTTTCCTGGCTCTTAGTAGTACCTGGGCACCACTTCCTGGCCAGCCTGGCTGACCAGCACTGCTATGGCCCCTCATCCCCTTCCCTGCCCCGAGACCAGCCTGCGGCAATGGGACAGTTGATGCCCACACTGCCCCCAGCCCAGTAGATTCTCTCCTGACCTCCCCCG
>NW_012106252.1:3201617-3211360 GCF_000951045.1 Mandrillus leucophaeus
CACCCCCGTCTGCTCCTCACCCCAACACCAACTGCCCTGGCCTGGTTTTCTCCCACCTCATTCTCCCCAGGCCAGACAAGCAAATCAGACAGGCTGAGAGGCCTGAGAACAGCTGTTGGGGGGGGGTGGGGTTGGGGGGCCTGGGTGAGGCCAGGAGGCAGAAGGGGTGAGCCACAAAGGAGCCCTTTGTTGTGCTAACTTTTTCCAAGACGTAAAAGCAGTAACAATAGACAATCCAGACTGGCAGGGGGAGGGGGATCAAGGGCAAGGGGGTATGTGGAGGGCTGGGGGGACCATGGTCTAGAATCTCGGTGAGCACTCCAACCAGCAGAGGAAGAAGGCACCGACCTCCCCACCCCTCCAAATCCACCGTTCGCCCTGGGCCCCGCCTCTCCCAAGGCCCCACTTCTAAAATGAAACAGACTGGAAAGGGAGAAAGGACTGAGGGAGGTTTGGGGCACAGAGTGGGGTGTCAGGAGGGGAGCTAGGGTATGGGGGTCATGGGGGATACCAGAATGAGGGGTAAACAGCTCCAAGGCCTGGGACAGACCAGAGGGTAAAGACCCATAAAAACGTGGAGCTAAAGCAAAGTCCAACAGAGGGTGTTTAGGGAACTGAAAGAATGTGCTTTTTAAAATCATTTTTTGGCAGAATGGGAGAGATGACCAGAGGCGAGGACTACAGTTTAGGCTAGGCAAGGCCTCCTTTTAGCCTACCCAATGGCAGCTTGGCTGCCTTGGAGGCTGTAACATAGCCTGCCCCCTACCCTCCAGCACATCCCCACCTGTCACCCAGGTAACCCAGCTCTGAGGTTTCCCTGCTCTGCCCTTTGAGCCCAGAGCTCGAGGCCCCACCTCCCCAGGCCTCCAGCCAGCAACCCAAGGAGGTGAGGTACAAGGATCAAGGCGGAGGTGTGGGGGACGCCGGAATCCTCACAACCTCTGCAAGAGTTAGGACACAGCCATAACTCCCTGCACACACAGGTGGGGCCGGGAGGGACACCAACGCGGGAGGGATTGCCCGGGCCTGGCCCCTCCCTGCTGACCTCCCTCCCCAGAGGCCCAGCCCACCAATCTCTCCTCTTCCTGCAGAAGGACTCAGGCTAGAGAACCACACCTTCTCAGCTCAAAGTTCCAGCGCCCCACAGAGGACTGGAACTGACCTAGGAAGCCAGGCGTCCCCTCCCGCCGACGCTGCCAGGGTGCCCCTCCCTCGCTCCCCATTCTGGTAGGGCGGGCGGCGCAGAGCGCTCCACTCCGGATTCCCCACGCCCCCGAGCCGTTCGCAGGCCCGCACAAGGGGCCGGTTTCCTGGAGGAGATCAGCAGGAAATCAGCCGGGCCCCCGGCCAGCGGCTCCCCTCCCAATCCAGCTGGCGCCCGCTCCTCCGCAGCTCCCCTCGCAGCCCCTGGGGACGGTTGGGGAGGGGGCGTAGGGCCCTCTGTACCGCCCTTCCTCCTCCCGGGGAGAGGCGGGGGTAGCTCTGGTTGTACCGCAGCAGCGGAAGAAGGCCCCTAGCCCAGCGGCCGCCTGATAAGCATCTCCCCCTCCCCCAACTACGGGCATCCACGTGCTTCACATTCTTGGACGTCTGGGAGCGGGCGGAGGTGTGAGTGGCGGAGATTGGTGGGAGACAGATGGGGAGCCACATCCTGTACACCCCCCTTGTCCTCTAATGCACCGAAATGGGGGCTCTGGGGAGGGAGGCAAGGTCCCTAGGGCCCTGCAGAACCCAGGAGGCCACCTCCTCCCACAGCCAACCTGCTCTTCCCACCTTCAGTGGCAGTGAAGGGGGAGTGGAGCATTCCCCAAGAGGGGCCTGGAGGCGGCTCCAGTCACCAGAGGGCTTCCACACACCCAAGGGGTCCCTTCCAAGGTGGGGGCGTTGGCCCCACATATTCTAGATGGAGTCTAGTTGCCACCCTCAGACTCCAGGTCCTTCCTGTGCTTCAAGGCAAGCCCCCAGACCCCCATCACTGCCAGCCCCACAGCCTCAGGACCCGAGTCCACCGAGACCTCACTGACTTACATGCACACCCACGCTCAGACTATGGGAACTGGGAGCCCAGGTCTCTAGGTCTACTACCCCACCCCAGCACGGGTGTGGGGACAGGTCTCCACTTCCCCATGTCCAGTGGTTTAGGGGAAGCAAGGCTCACCAGTACACTGCCTGTCCTACTCTCTGTGATCCTCCTCCCCCTCCAGTTCTGGGCCAGGAAGAGCTGAGCTATTCCCATGGGCTATGAAGAGACAAGGGCTGGAGCCCAAGGTCTCAGATCCCAGCTTCTCTCCAGCCCTCTGGAGAAGGTGGCCAAGGCAGTGGAAGGGGTGACTCTGGCAGCCCTGCCCCAACTATCCCCCTAGGCGAGGGGGGTCTTGCTCCAGCACTGGGAGAATGAGAAAAAGGGTCCTAGAGTCATTGTCTCACTCTCTCTTCCTCCAAAGTCAACGGTCGGTCGATACCCTCCCTCCTGTGTCTACAGCCACACAGCAGATTCAGCCCTGGAGGCAAAGGTCGGGGGCAGGACAATAGGAAAAGCTGGGATAGAGGTGGCTCTGGGAGGGCAGAGGTGGGCTGTCTGTCCATCTCAGGTCTCTCTTCTCCCAGCAAGAGGGGCTTCAGATGGGGTAAGTCCTTTGCCCTTCAACCTTCTCCAATCTGCCAGGCCCCCTCGAGACCCACTTCACCCCTCCTCCCTGGCAGGCAGGAGGGAGGCAGCAGGTCTGGGAAGGTGGGAGATCCTCCAGGGAAGAGCTTCCCCTCCAGTGAAGAGCCCAAAGCCCAGTAAGGGAAGAAACCTGAGCCATCTAACAATAACCCACCTTGCGCCTGCTCCCGCCCACCCAGTGTACACTGCCTCACAGCTGTGCAGGAAAATGCCCAGGTGTACACCCTGGTGCGCCGAGCTCCTGCGTGTGCACAGAGCCCTTCCTCCCAGAGGAGCTTGCACCCAGGCAGGGGGCAACAAGAAGAGCAGGTGACCAGACTGCCAGGATGCTAGGATTCTCATCAGTGCCCCTCTTAGGAAGGGACAGCCCAGGACCTGGCCCTATCCCCAAGTGAAGTCAGGGTAACAAAAGGACTTGGTGGCGGAGCTGGGAAGGGATGCAGTCCTCATTTCCAGAGCAGCCCCAGACCCACAAAAACAAACTCATCCCCCAGAGAACAAACCGGATTAGGATTAGGGGGAGAAGGATTCTTCTCACCAGAGCAGCTTCTCCCCTCCACTCCTGGGGATGAAAGCCTCAAAGATGACAGCCAAGTGTCTGGGGCCAGGACAACACTCCCACAAGGACCCAGTGCCCCTTGCCAAGATGGAAGGTTTGGGTGGCAGACGGGTGTCTGATGAAGTTGCCCCTTTCTGCCACACCCCACTGTCAATACCAAAGATATCGAGGGCTCCCCTGACACCCACTCTAATGACGCAACAGCAAGGGCTGGGGGCAGCAGCTGTCGCTCAGGAAGGGGCTCTCCCTCGGGCTTTGGCAAGTGTCGGATCTGGGGAGGCGGCCCCTCCCCCGGGAGCAGACAAACCCACACAGACAGGACCTTTACCCCACCCTCCAGCCTGCTGTGAAGCTACTGGATTCCAGGCAAGAAGATATAAACTGGGGGCAAGGGGCTTGGGCTTCATTTCTCCCGGAAGAAGTGAAACAAGAGATGAAGGAATGTTTCTTGAAAGAAGGAACCCTCAAAGTTTCTCAGCCCTAATCTAACAGAAATTGCACTCAGGGTTACTGGGGAGGGGAGTGCTGGGGGCAGGGTTCAGTTGTCCAGCAAGGGCAACATGGATTAAGTGAAAGGTAGAGACAAGACCTCCACTGCACCCCGGGACTCTCACGCCCGAGTAGTAGTGGAAGCCCTACCGCCCACTCCCACCCCCTACAACAGCAGAGGGAGAGGCCGGTACGTACAGTGGTTTGAGCCATTCCAAAGCGGAGTCCGGAGCGGGGTGGAGTACGGACCCGGGGCGGGGAGCCCCTTCTCTGGGAGCAAACAGGCCCGGTTCTGGTTATAAAAATCCACCACTAGGAAGGGGTTAGGGGTAGGGCCCCCCACTTCTACACTCTCGTACATCTTCCCCCTCGAAGGCAAGAGGTCCGAGCTGGGAAGTCCTGTGCGCCGCCCCCGTCACTCAGCCGGCGGCGCCATCCGAGCAGAGCAGCTGGGGGCGAGGAGACGTCCCCTCGCCCCGACTGGTGACCCAGGCAGGGGGCGCCCCCTGCCCTTAAGTCCCCGCGTCTAAGTCCGCCGGCCGCTCCGCCAGTCCCGGTGAAAAGCTGGGAAGTTGTGTGTGCTGGGAGCGGGGGTCCCTCGGCTCTCCCAGAGAAGCCTGGCGGGGCCCGGGAACTCAGCGGCTTCACCTCGAGGGGACTCCCGTCTAGAGTCTCGTGGCGTCCGAGGCAGAGTACCGCGGCTCCCCAAGTCCGCAGGCCGGGGGCGGGATCAGCGCGGGGCGGGGGTCAACGAGCACTTCCTCCTCCCCGCCGGGGATCCGGGGCTTCTCCAGGGATTCTCCGTGGCGAGGATTCCGGGTGGGGGTGGGGATCCCGCGCGGTTCCACCTCCGCCAGGCCAGGGGCAGCCGGCGGCTCGCTCGGTCTCCGGTGGTGCGCGCCACGGCCCCCCCACCCCAGTTCTACGCGCCCCCTCCCCTCCGGGTACCACCCCCTTGCCTCCGCCCCGCCCCGTCCAGGCACCGCCCCTGGCTTAACCCATTCCCAGCGGGTCCGGCTGCAGTGGGAGAAACGCAGGGAACCTAGAGGGAGAGGCGGCATGTGGACGGGCGAGTAGGGGCAGCCTGGGAAGGGGGAGGAGAGGAGAGGAGAAGGAGGAAAGGTACCAGAGGAGGAGTACACAGAGTACAGAGGGAGGCCGAGTACAGGGAGAGGAGGGGGCTGCGGGGGGGGACAAGGACGGAAGAGAGACGGGCGTCTTCCCTTGTCCCAGTTCCGGCTCCCAGGCTCCCCCAAGGTTTGGTCAGTCCCTGGCCGAGCGATGCCGTGGTGGAGGAGGTGGTGGGGCGGGGAAGAGGGGGGTGGTCCTGGTGTCCTCCCCTTAACACACACCCCCACCCAAGCCGGGCCTCATTTGCCTAATGCAATGCGGCTGAACTCTCGCTGAACTCGCCTGGCGGCGCCTCACCTCCGAGTGACCCACCCACCGCTGCCCGTGACATCACCCGCTCGCCAACCCGCCCGCGGGGCTCGCCCGCCAGCCCCCTGCCCGGCCGGACCGGGCCACCTCCCCTGGAGACGCGGAGAGCGGCGGCGGGAGGCGTAGGGCCGGGGCGCGCGGGGCCAAGTGTTTGGCACCCGGGTGTGACATTGTGCAGCTCGGACGCTGTGTCGGAATGAGACACCGGTTTGTGTCATTGTCTGTGACATCATGTGTGACTACGGCCGCCGGAACCCGACGCGGCAGCGCGGGTGCTGTTGGCACAAACACAAGCAGAGAGGGCTGTCCTCCCCACGCTCTGCGTGCTTCCGGCGAGCAAAGCCCCGCCCAGGGTGTCTCCCAGCTGGGGAACCAGTATCGGCCCCTGGTGCACTGTCCAGCTCTGGAGAGAGAAGAGGAGGAGCTGTCGCCTTCCAGTTGACTGCTTCATCCTGGAAACCCTCGGGATGCACGTTCCACTGGAAGAAAGACCTAGCTTGGGCAGGTCCCTAGAAAGAGGGGATACCCCTGAAGGAGCGGGTATCCTATTACCCCCACTCTCTAAAAGGAAGGGTGGAAATGTACATGCTACCCAAGGATATTCTTCTAGAAGAAGCCTGGCTCTTTATATATGTTGTCATTTTATCCTCACAGCAACTCCAAGAGATAAGTTTTACAAATAAAACAGGTCTTAGCAAGGCTATGTGGGTTGTCCAAGATCACATTACTAATAATAAAGAGTAGAGCAGGTATTTGAACTTCCTGCTGCCAAAGCCCATGTTCTTACCAAGCTAGGCTGATTCAAGGTATTTTTCTGAGCACTTTCCATGTGGACACCCTGGGGAACGTGCCCTTGTAGACCTTAGGGAGCAACAGCCATTAGGCAAATAATCACTATATACACACACAATTGCAAACTGAGATAAATGGTATTATGCTCTGGAGAATTAACATAGGTACCTAATTTAGGTTGAACTAAATTAGGGAAGAACTCAAATAAAACAGACCTACCGTAAGAGAAAGTTTATAAGTTAATCGGGCAAAGAATAGAAAGGAGTGTAGTTCCAGTTAAAGGGTGAGTCTGTGCAAAGGCCCTGGGGTTACAGAAGTTGGTGCGTTCACGAAGGAACTGGCAGAAGGCTAGGATGATGGAGCATAAAATTCAAAAGGAAAAGGTACATAAGATCAGGCTGCAGAGGTGGGCTCAGGCCAGACCAGGGGGGCTTATAGGCCTCAATAAGGCTTTTGGATTTTATCCTAAATGCAAGGAAAAGCCATAGAAAGGTTCCAAGCAAAGGAAAGGTAAGATCAGATTTACAGTGTGAAAAGATCTTTCCAGCAGTTGTGTGAAGAATGGATTATAGGAGGGCAAGAGAGACCAGGTAAAAGCTACTGCAGCAGTCCAGGCAGCAGACAAGGGCGACTTGGCCTAGGAAACTAGAAGTGCTGATGGACAGAGGAAGGTGGATTCAATAGATATTTTAAAGGTGGTACAATCAACATGCGGGGGTGGGGTAGGGGGGTATGGGAAAAGAGGTAGCAAAGAGACTTGTGTGTGGCTTATGCATCAATGAAGTTGCTGAGACTGCAAAGCAGAGAAGTGCACTAGGCTGCTGGACAGGTGGGTGTGGGGCCCTGAAGTGCAGTCAGGGCTGCAGATGGAACGCTGGGATCTGGGGGCAGGTATGCAAATCTTGACAGTGGATGAGACTAATGGGGAAGAGGACGGAGTGCTTCTATGCCCTCGGGATCTTTCAAATGATGGAGCAAGGCCCTGTGCTCACAGCTGCAAGGTGCTAAGGGACTTAAGACTCTGTCCCTGCCATCAAAGACCTTGTGGTCAGGAAAAGATGTCCCAAATGGTTACAGCTCATGGCAGGAACGGGAGAAGCAACTTCATGGTAGAGAGATGAGTGTTGTTAAAAAATAAATAAGGACGCAGAAGCATTCTAAGTAGGGAGGCAGAGTGTGGCAAGGAAGGGGGAACATCTGTGAAGATTTCTGGGAAGAGGCGGTATTCAAGATGTTCCTTGAAGGATAGATAGGATTTCCGGAGCTGGAGAGAAGTTAGGGCAAGAGGCCCGTTCTGGGCAACAGCAAGGTCATGGGGCAGGTCAGAGCAGAACACAGTGTCCTGGGGCAGTGGGAGAAGTGGGAAACAAAGAAGGCTCTGGCCCGCAGCTGGGGTTGGGGGCCTCCGGTGGCAGCTGTCTGCAGGCCTGGGGCCCCATCCTGCTCAGCCTTATCCCTCCCTCAGCTCCTTCTCAGGGCTTTGCATTTAGTAAGCCCTCAGCAGGTGTGGGCTGAACTGGCCCCCACTTGTGCCAGGCAGGGCCCCCTCCTTTTCCCAACCCCATCTGGAGGGGACAACAAACAGGAAATCATGAGGCCCAGTGCCAGGTGGACACTGGGTCCCAGTACAGAGTGGTGTCATCCCGCAAGACAGTGCCCAGCTCTACCCTGCCCCTATCACAGCCTTGCTGGGTATGTGAAACTCACCAAGGGCCTCAGCAGGAAGCGGGCAACCATGGCCTCACAGCAACTCGCCCAGCCAGGGAGAGATTAGAAGTTTTGCTTTTTTTTTTTAATTTTTATTTATTTATTTGAGACAGAGTCTCATTCTGTCACCCAGGCTAGAGTGCAGTGGTGTGATCTCGGCCCACTGCAACCTCCATCTCCCAGATTCAAGCAATTCTCATGCCTCAGCCTCCCAAGTAGCTGGGATTACAGGCGCACACCAGCATGCCCAGCTAATTTTTGTATATTCTGTAGAGATGGGGTTTTGCTGTTGCCCAAGGGTGGTCTCGAACTCCTATGCTCAAGCAATCCTCCCACCTTGGCTTCCTAAAGTGCTGGGATTACAGGTGTGAGCCACTGTGTCCAGCCAGAAGTTGCTTTAAGGAGGAGGAAACATTTGGAGAGAGCTTGGGTGACCTGCCCAAGGCCACACAGGAAGAACTGTGCTTTAAGACTCCTGCCCATGGAGGGCCCTTGGTCTGTATGCTGGTTGAGGTTTCCAGCAACCCAGAAGTCAAAATGGGGAGGGGGGCACCTCTATTTCTGACAGCCAAATGTTGAGTGGCCTCCAATCTACCCTGGGAGGCCCAATCCTTGGCTGTGCCCCAACTCCACAGAGGAGGAGGAGGAAGAAGGCACTGCCCCAAAATGACTTAGAGATGGGAACCACTTCCTCTTCCCACAGACACTACTCCCTCAAAGGGCAGTCGGGCCTGCACTGGTACAGCCCCATAGGCAACACATCCCTTGGCATGGGGTAGACACAATACCTCGGCCCTGACCCACCTAAAAGGAAGATGGGCTTCCTTCCCTGAGTCCCCTCCCCCTGTCCATGCTGGGATCTTGTCCAGAGGGAATCTGTGCATTATCCTTGCTGGGAGATAAAAGGTGAGGGACCCCATTTTCATTAAAAACTCCATGTCATTGTCTTTTGGCTGACTCTACATTTCAGACTCCAAAAAAGGCACTGCTAGGCAGCACTCCCTCTGCCTGGGCTGTCCCTCCGCCTGGGCTGTCCCTCCTATTGTCCAGGGAAAGAGTGGGAAGCTGGGAAGATGCACAGACTGCATCAGGGAGGAAGTGGCAGAGCATAGGAAGAAGGGAAGGACACAATCTCCTCCTTTCTGGGCTTACCCAGACCCTCGGGCGTTCTCCAGTCTCTAGGCATATGAAGCAAATATGCAGCCACCCTCTCGGGGCTCCCATCCTCAGCTCCTCTGTTGATGGCTTGCAACTTCTTTGCTTCCATCCACAAATTGAAACAAATTAAGAATAAGAACTGTGGCTTTTACACTTTGTTCCTTCAGTGTCTGTCTGGAGATGGGGTGGAGGGTGCCCGCTGAGTTCTGCAAACTCTTGTGGGCTACAGCGGGCAGATTTGGGGGTGGGGATGGTGTGAACAGATTGTATCCACAGCTTCCAGGACAGGACCGAGATCTGGCCCAGGCCCCTTATCTTTCTTTCTCTCCAACCTTCAGGATCCAAACAGAGAGGAGGGGGTATGGCTTGTGCCTTCCTACGCCCCCTACCGGGGAAAGGTAGGTTCTAAGGCAGAGAAAGGGCCTCTGCAGTGGGGAAGGGGGTTTCAGTCAGCACTAAACCCCACCCCCCACACTTCCCATACCCAAGAGTGTGTCCCACAATCCCCTCTCAAAGCCGCCTATCTGGATGGTGGAAAACAGCCCGGCTTTACAATCCTACAGTCATGATTCTGCAGTACTTTAACCTCCCCCAGCACTGTGTCCTCTGTGTAAGTGGGGATAATGTCCCTCTTCCAGGATTGCAGGGATTAAAATTTGTAAAACACAGACAAAGCCTCTGACACACAGTAGGTGCTCTATAGATGTTAACATCCCATTCTCTCCAGCTCCCACTTACAAAGGGCCTGGTCCCTGCTGGGTGCAGTGGCTGACACCTGTAATCCCAGCACTTTGGGAGGCCAAGGAGGGCGGATCACAAGGTCAAGAGATCAAGACCGTCCTGGCCAACCAACATGGTGAAACTCCGTCTCTACTAAAAATACAAAAATTAGCTGGGTGTGGTGGCGGGTGCCTGTAATCCCAGCTACTT
>NW_012106252.1:3211791-3219012 GCF_000951045.1 Mandrillus leucophaeus
AACCTGGGAGGTGGAGCTTGCAGTAAGCCAAGATCACACCACTGCACTCCAGCCTGGGCGACAGAGCGAGACTCCGTCACAAAAAAAAAAAAAAAAAAAAATTAAAGAAACAACAATAGGCTGGGCGCGGTAGCTCACGCCTGTAATCCCAGCACTTTGGGAGGCCGAGGCAGGCGAATCACCTGAGGTCAGGAGTTCAAGATCAGCCTCAACATAGAGAAACCCCATCTCTACTAAAAATACAAAAATTAGCCGGGTGTGGTGGTGCGTGCCTGTAATCCCAGCTACTCAGGAGACTGAGACAAGAGAATCACTTCAACCTGGGAGGCGGAAGTTTCAGTGAGCTGAGAGATTGCACCACTGTACTCCAGCCTGGGTGACAGAGCAGGACTCTGTCTCAAAACAAACAAACAAACAAACAAAAGAAACATGCTCAGAGAGGTTATCAGCAAGTCATAAGTGACACAAATGTCCAAGTTGTTGTTTTTGAGACAGGGTCTTGCTCTGTCACCCACCAAGCTGGAGTATAGTGGCGTGATCACAGCTTACTGAAGCCTTAACCTCTCAGGCTCACGTGATCCTCCCACCTCAGCCTCCCGAGTAGCTGAGACTACAGGCGCACTACCACACCTAGCTAATTTATTCTCTTTGGTAGAGGCAGGGTCTCACTATGTTGCCCAGGCTGGTCTCAAACTCCTGGGCTCAAGGCCCTACCTCGGCCTCCAAAAGTGCTGGGATTTCAGGCATGCGCCACTTCACGCAGCCAGTGTCTAAGTTTTATTTTATTATCTTTTTTTTCGGGGACAGAGTCTCATTCTATCCCCTAGGCTCCTCCGCCTCCTGGGTTCAAGCGATTCTCTTGCCTCAGACTTCCAAGTAGCTGGGATTACAGACACATGCCACCTCGCCCAGCTAATTTTTGCATTTTTAGTAGAGATGGGGTTTCACCATGTTGGCCAGGCTGGTCTCAAACTCCTGACCTCAGGTCATCTGCCCGCCTCGGCCTCCCAAAGTGCTGGGATTGCAGGCATGAGCCACTGCGCCCAGCCCAGTGTCCAAGTTTTAAATGCAGCACTAAATGCCTTCTCCACAGCCCCCAGTCAGACCCCTTTGCCCATGGAATTCCCAGAGTGAACAAAAAGGGCAGATCAGTTCTCCCCTCCAAACCAGAAGAAAGGTAAGAACTCAAACCAAAGACCACTACTCTTTAAACACTCTATGCCCTAAGTCACACCCGCTCCCAGCCCCAGCACACAGACAAGCTGACTCTCCCTCCTCAGCTCTGGATTTAATTCCCCCAAAACACACTCAGCTCTCTAACCCTCTCACCCAATACACACAAGTCATTAATCCCCTTCCCAACACACGCCCAACCGTGACCCCACCCCCAAAACACACATAGCCCTGACCCGTAGTGCACACAGAATCCCAAACCTCCACAGTAAACACTAGTCTTCAGAGACCAAGCCCCAGGGGCCGGTTTAGGGGGTGGGGAGAATCGCTGGACCATCTCTAGGGCTCCCACCCTGGCTGTAGCATGACAAATACCCTCCCCACAGTGACCTGGAAAGGATTTCTTTTGGTCCCATAGGCTACTAGGTCTCTAAAGGGCACACCCAGGCCACCTAATGTGCTGCCTCCTCCCCATCTGGGGAAAGGGATGAAGGGGAAAGAGAGACCCCACACCTTTGTTTGGTGGAGAATGGGAGGAGGAAGCCACATCAGCAAGGATTCCTACAAAAAGGGTGTGAGCGGACCAGGCTGTACCACTGCTCCTGTAGGAATGGAGGACCCTGGATTGCCACCTCTCCTGCGAACTGCCTCACCCTCAGCACCAGCCCTAAGGCCAGGCGAGCAGGAAAGGCTAAACTGCCTCCATCTCTGAGGCCAGGCATGTGATACTTTTATCTGCCATGCTTTTCTACCCAAAGCTCAGGAGCTCTGTCCACCAGGCAGCCCCAGCTCTGCAGGAGGGAGATACCAGGCTCGCTCAGACCCATGGCCACACCTTGTCCCAGAGATGAGGAAGGTCAGCGAGAAGCCCAGAAGCTAAGGGTCTGGGCAGGGAGAGAAGCTGTTGTTGTTTACCAGGGAGAGGGGAGGGGCAGGGAAACCAAAAGGCTCCCAGAGGGAGGGGGCAGGAAGGGGGCATTGCCTAACCTGGGTGGAGAAAGTCAAAGAAGGCTACACTTGCCCGAAATGTGGGCACCCCACCCACATTTGGGGAGAAGGTTACCAGGATGGGAAGCCTTCCCCACCCACCTCTGAGAAAGAGGAAGAAGCTTGCAACATTGAGGGGAGGGGAGGGCAAAGCATTTGCTCCCTCTGGCCAGGATGGGCAAGGATGGGGCCATGCCCCAGCCCCCACCTCCAACCCTCCAATGAGACCAGGCTCCAGATGGACAGAGTGTCTAGGAACTCTGTTGCCATCACCTGGGTTAGGACAAGTTGTTCACAGGCACCAGGTCGCAGGTTCCCAACTCCTCCCCCTTCAAAAATCCTACCCTGAGCTGGATGCGGTGGTACATGCCCATATCTCCAGCACTTTGGGAGGCCAAGACAGGAGGACTGCTTCAGCTCAGGAGTTTGAGACCAGCCTGGGCAACATGGTGAGACCTTGTCTCTACGAAAAATCAAAAAATCAGTCTGGTGTCTGGTGTGGTGGCACGCACCTGTAGTCCCAGCTACTCAAGAGGCTGAGGCAGGAGGATGCCTTGAGCCCAAGAGTTCAAGCCTGCAGTGAGCTATGATCATGCCACTGCACTCCAGCCTGGGAGACAGAGTGAGACCCTATGATAAAAAAAAAAAAAAAGAAAAAGAAAGCAGGGCAAGGTGGCTCACGCCTGTAATCCCAACACTTTGGGAAGCTGAGGCAGGCAGATGACTTGAGGCCAGGAGTTCAAGACTGGCCTGGCCAACATGGCAAAACCCTATCTCTACTAAAAATACAAAAAAATAAATTAGCTGGGTGTGGTGACACGCACCTGTAATCACAGCTACTTGGGACGCTGAGGCACGAGAATCGCTGGGAGGCGGAGATTGCATTAAGCCAAGATGGTGCCACTGCACTCCAGCCTGGGCGACAGAGCAAGAATTCATCTTAAAAAAATTAAAATGGCCAGGCACGTTGGCTCATGCTTATAATCCCAGCACTTTGGGAGGCCGAGGCGTGCGGATCATGAGGCCAGGAGTTCAAGACCACCCTGACCAATATGGTGAAACCCCCATCTCTACTAAAAATACCAAAAGTAGCCACGCATGATGGCGTATGCCTGGAGTCCCAGCTTCTCGGGAGGCTGAAGCGGGAGAGTGGCTTGATCCTAGAAGGCGGAAGTTGCAGACAGCCAAGATCGCACCACTGCACTCCAGCCTCGGCGACAGAGCAAGACTCTGTCTCAAAAAAATAAATAAATAAATAAAAATAAAACCCTACCCTGTCAGGAAGCAGACACTCTTCTAGTTCCAGTGATCCAAGTCCACAATATAAATCACAGTCCCTTTAAATGCAGTGAATATTCTACAAAGATACACCGACACATTCCCCAGCAGCCCCAAACCCCAGAGGCTGGCCTCTCCCCATCACTAACACAGATTACAGGACCAGACCAGAATCAGAGTCCCCAGACTCCATCCATCCCATACTCCCATATGAGGTGCAGAGAAGAGACAGCAGAACCAGAAGACGAAGGTTTGATAAGGGGTGGCAGGAGAAACTGAGGCCGCACCTGTCTGCCCCCTGGCCCCAGAGCATAAGGGGTGGGGAACATAAAGAAGCACAGACATAAAGTCCCTGCTCCTGGTGGCTGCTGGAGCCTGGGAGGGAGGGGGCCACAGCTAAGCCAGAGAAGGTGATCCAGGAAGCAGTGGTGGCAGTGGGCAGCCAGCCAGTGCGGGCAGTGAGGCGCCCAGCCAGGGCCTGCCCCAGGGACAAAGAGACTCCCTGGCTCCGGGGACAGAGTGCTGCCCCCACACTGAGAAGGGGGCACTGACCCAGCCCAGTCAGGCACATAGGGCAGTGGTGCCAGGCAGCTTGCCAGCAGCCATGAGAGGGGTGGTAGGTGCCCAGGGCAGGGTGTGCAGTCCCTGCTGGCCAGGAGAGGTGGGGACACATTTCCCAGGTCAGCAGCTGACCGGCCAGCCAACCAGCAGCCCACGGCCCATTCTGCTGCTTCCACCCCCTCCCGTCCCAGGCCAGGCCCCGACTCCCTCCTCCCCCCAGCACTGGCCTGGCGCCCAGCTGGGCCCTGGGGGCCAGAGTTACTGTAAGCGGCCTGGCAGGCCCCAGCCCTGGACTCTGCCAGCTGGCCATAGCTGCCGCCACCTCCCACTACCTGGCTCGGCCAGCGGCAAAGGGTACTGAGACCCCTGCCCAGCTAATGAGTGACCCCCATGGCAGAGGGTGGAGGCAGAGAAAACACAGGCCCTGCCAAGACCATGCATGCGTCCGAGGCCAGAGTCCAGGCCAAGTGTCCCCTCCTGGGACACTCACCCTATCCACCCAGCTAGACTGCGGGCCCCTCCCTTTCATCCTCCCCACAAAGGGAAGCACATCCTAGCATGGCCGGGGGTGGAGCTGGCAGGGGGAGAGGTGGGGTTCCAGCCAGCCTTCCTCGGTCTGCTCCTTCAAGCCCGTTCCCTCAGAGGCACTGAGTGGGGGTGGGGTGTAGGTGGTGTGCCGCTCTCACTCTAGGTAGAGCTGCCATTTCCATCAAATGTCAAGAGGTTTGTTTACCCACCTCCAGCCTGTGTGTCCAGTCCTTGGAGCTATTTATAAGGCCCCAACAGCAGAGTACAGAAGAGGGGTGCGAGGGCCACTGCAGGCCAGAACAGCATGGTTTCATCTCCCCCTCTGCCACCCCCAACTTCAAACACAGCCACCATGATTGGCCTACAGGCCATAGGGCTTTCATTTTCAAGACCTCAAAGGATGGTCACCCCAACTGGAGAAGACCTTGCCGCTCACCGTGCCTTCAGCTCACGGCAGAACAGATGTGCCCAGAGCCCAAGCTCTGAGGCCTGCCGCCCTCCACAGTCCCCTCCCACTCCACCCCACAACACCCAGACTTACTGGCTGGGGATGGTGTGCTATATCCACTAACTGGAAGCTGGTGCTGGAGAGTGGTCAGAGCGCCTGGCGGAGAGAGTCCACCCAGCATAGGGGGGAAGAAGAAGGCGTAGGGAGGCACCGGGTACCCATTGAGGTGCCCGCCCCCAGGTGTCGGGCAGGAGCTGCTGTTGCTGGCCATGCCAAGCGGCCACAGTCAGAAGGGAGGCAGACAGTCTGGCAGGGGGCTCTGGTGGGCTTCAGACCACCCCTCCTCGGGGCATGGGGCCTGGGCCCAGACGGGGTTTGGGTGGTCAGCCCACCCGCCCTGTCCTGGAGCTGCTGTCCAAAGAGGGCGGGCTAATCTCAGTCTCCTGGAGCCCCTACCCTAGCTGGGGGCCAGGTGGGTTGGGGGATGTCTCAAGAGCCGGTCCTTTGGTCAAGCAGTTCTGTGGGCTGGCACTTTTCCTGGGAAGGTCCAGAGCTGGCCTTCAGGGCACCAAAAAGGATGCCACTTCTAGATGGGCCCAGCTAGGTGGCTGAGGGGGCCATGTCCTGTGATGCTGCAGAAAGAAGAAAGACAGGTGAGTGGGCACTGAAGAACAGGCACACGGCATTCCCCGCGGAGCTCCCCAACCTGGGCTGCCGGAGATTTTCCCGTGGCACCCAGCTGAGCAGACAGCTGGCACCATGCCTGGCTGGCAGAGACGACCTGGAAGCAGGGCCCAGACACTGCTGGGGGTGGCAGGATAGCACAGCCAGGCTGGGGAGACAGGAACAGAGCCCAGAGCCTTGGAGGGCCTCTCACCCACAATCCTGAGGGGAAAGGGTCCACAGTGCCACCTCAAGGGATCACTGCAGTAGAAGCGGGCAGCTGGCCCTCCTTCCCCTAGTGAGGGTTACCTGAGGTCAAGATGCAGAGAACGTGTGCTGGGGGGTGGGGGAAGAAGGAGGGGGAGGAAAAGCCGCTTCCCTAAAGCACTGGCACTTCTCAGAAAAATGACTCCTAAGCCAGGGGGCCCCTCTTACACCACTTCCCCCCCTAGATCCAAGCCCCAGCACCCCAGACGGGTTTGTCCCACAGGCCCTGGGAGGAGGCCCATTTACACACATACTACTAGGAAAATGGGAACTGAGGACTCCTAGGTATCACCTCCAGCACTTAACAGCATGGATGGCCCAGGGGTAGGCAATGTGTAGGAGGGCAAGGACTGCCCAGGAAGCCTCCTACCCCCAGGCAATGAAGCAGAGATAGATCTCAGGGTTCACCCACATACTTCTGACTGCAGAAGCAAAACACATAAAGTGGGATGGCAGGTGGGCAGAAGATGAAAGGCCAGATGCCCCCTTCACCAGTGTGAATAGACATCCACACCCTGTTTGAACAGCTAGTACCAGAGGATATACACAGATAATGCCATGGGGTAGACAGAGAGACAGAGATGAACCCAGAGATTCCACAACACAGTGAGAGACAGGCAGCAACAGGAGCAAAGAGAGAGAACACAAATAACATATCCGCAAGAGGACAAGAGGATGTTTCAAATCCATTTTGGGTATAGGTTATACATAAATACATAAGCATGTATTTATATATGAAAAATACATATATGAAAGACAAAAGAAAAGAGACAGACAAAAAGAAACATGGCCAATCAAAAGCACATTGAAGCTGGGGGTGGTGGCTCACGCCTGTAATCCCACCACTTTGGGAGGCTGGGGCAGGTAGATCACCTGAGTCAGGAGTTCAAGACCAGCCTGGCCAACATAACAAAACCCTGTCTCTACTAAAAATACAAGTTAGCCGGGTGCGGTGGCTCACACCTATAATCCCAGCACTTTGGGAGGCTGAGGCAGGGGGATCACCTGAGGTCAGGAGTTTGAGACCAGCCTGGCCAACATGGTAAAACCCCATCTCTACTAAAAAATACAAAAATCTACTAAAAAATTATCCAGGCATGGTGGCAGGCGCCTGTAATTCCAGCTAATTGGGAGGGTGAAGCAGGAGAATCGCTTGAACCAGGGAGGCGGAGGTTGCAGTGAGCCGAGATCACACCACTGCATTCCAGCATGGGTAACAGAGCAAGACTCTGTCTCAAAAAAAAAAAAAAAATACAAATACAAAAGTTATCCATGCGTGGTGGCACATGCCTATAATCCCAGCTGCTCAGGAGGCT
>NW_012106252.1:3219112-3247089 GCF_000951045.1 Mandrillus leucophaeus
AAAAAAAAAAAAAAAAAAAGCACAATGAGATACCACTTCATACCCACTAGGCTAGCTCTAATAAGAAAGACAGATAATAACAAGTACTGGCGAGGATGTGGAGAAATTTGAATCCTCATATATTGCTGGTAGGAATGTAAAATAGAATAGCTGTTTTGGAAAACAGTTTGGCAGTTCCTCAAAAGTTAAACACAGCGGTAGCATATGACCCAGCAATTCTACTCCTAGGTATCTACCCAAGAGATATGACAATGTAAGTCCACAAAAAGACTTACACATGAACATTCACAGCAGCGTTATTCCTAATAGTCAAAAAGTGGAACCAACCCAAAAGTCCATCAACTGATGAATAAATAAAATGTTGTATGTCCCTACAACGGAATATTATTCTGCCAAAAAAAAGAATGAAGTACTGATACTATGATATGGATATTCCTTGAAAACATTATGCCAGTTACAAAGACCATATATTGTAGGATTCCATTTATATGAAATGTCCAGGATAGGCACATTCATAGAGACAGAAAGCAGACTTGTGGTTACCAGGGGCTGGGGCGTGGATTTGAGGAAGATGAGAATTGACTGTTGCTGGTATGGGGGCTCTTTTTGGGGTGATGAAAATGTTCTAAAATTGATTGTGGTGGTAGTTTCACAATTCTGAATATACTAAAACCACTGAATGGGTAAATTTTATGGTATGTGAATTATATCTCAATAAAGCTGTTTTAAAAAGAAGAGGGAAGAAAGGAAAGAAACAGGGCCACAGAGACTCAAAATAAGGACTGTCCCTTTCCAACACCCCTTGCCACTCCCCAAGCTCAGGCTACAGTAGGTTCCAGGCTCTGAGCTCCGGACTCCAGCCTCAAACCTGGAGTCCAGGGGACAAACACATGGCCAGCATTTGGTTGAAGACCAGGCCAGGGAAGGGGGAGTTCCTGCCAAGGCCACTGTGGAAGTGGCCAGGACTTCTGGCCCAGCTGAGCCAGCCAGCCTGTGTGGACCTGAGGGAGAGAGGGCAGGAGGAGACAGGTACTGGGCTAGGGAGGGGAGGCTGCCCCAGGAGTAAAATCTGGACCTTGCTAATGACCACGAGTTTTACTGTTACTCATCATGACAACCATAGGGCCTCTCTCCTCACTCCTGAATAAAGACCCCCTTCCTACCCCAGGCCCCTGCCAATTCCCTCCTAGGCTGAGGCTGTCAGAGCTGATGTCAGAGGAACAGGGGCCCCACCCACTGGACCAGCTGCCGCCCTGGCCCCCTCCCAACTCCTGTGGGGCCCCACACAACGGGAACTGGAGCTGGGGGAGCTATGCAAGGGAAGAAGAGGCTGGCGGAACCTCATCAGTTCCTATAGTTGGACCCTCACACACAAATACACATACAAACGCATGCATGCAGGTCTACAGAAAACATCTGGGTGGCAAGAACATGCCTGCAGCCCCAGCCTGTGTGTGTGCAGGCATGCATGTGAGGAGAGGGAACCTGGAGATACCATCTCTCCACACCTGGGCTCTACCACACAGTGAACACAGCTCAGAAACTGCATGCATGGGCCCCAGCACACAGCTCCCCAAAGATACAACCACAGCCCCACAGTCTCCCAGACTGTATATTCTTCGGACCTCATACAGCCAGGGTGGCCCTTGTACCTGCTGCTTCTGCCAAAAGATGCTCTGAGGTCCTCCCTGTGGGCCCAGCCTATGCACCAGGTCCACAAACACTCAGGTGAATTCACAGCCACACAGAGGCCTGCCTCTCTCAAGGTGAGGCCCAAGGGGCAGCTAACCCAAAGTGAGGCCTCCATAACCCAGGCTGAGGCCCAGAATGCCATCCAGATCCCAGGCATCCGGACCCAGCCTTTGGGGATTGGGAGGTCAGTTCAGTCAGTCCAGCCTGGACCCTCTGGAACCCACCCTTGCTCCCAGAGAAGAGAAAACCACAGCCACATGAACTCTGCCCCTGAGGAGTTTGAAATTGAACCAAACTTCAATCCCCACTACCCCCACCTCACCCCTCAGCCCACCACCCACACACACTACAGGGCAAGGCTGGAAGGCCTCCCCAGACCCCTATCAGAGCCTCCAAAAAGCCTAACCCAGCTCTGCCTGCAAACTTCAGTGCAAATTTACTCAGCTCCCTGGGGAGGTCCTTGAGCTGCAGGACAGACTAAAGGTCACAGAAATGGGCCAAGGGCCAGACAGACCAGAGAACAGGGATGGGCAAGGGCAGGGATGACCAGGGTGGGCCTGAAAGGGCACAGGCTCTGCCTCAGAAGGTCCTTCAGGAGCTATGACCCTCAGAGAGACACCTGGGCCCCAGCCCCTGACACCCCAGCAGGGGAGAGGGCCTCGGCAGAGAATCGAAACCAGTACCAAAGAGAGGGAAAACAAACTACCCACATCCAACCTCCACCCTATGCCAGCCACCTCCACTGCCCACGGGCACCCTCCCCTGAAAGAGAGAAAACCACAGGCCCACACCTCCAATATACCGAGCCTAGCCTAAGCACAGCAGAAAAAGGAGTAGGGGGCTGGAGCACCTGCAACCAGCCCCACACCCCTGCCCACTGGGGCCGCTCTCACCCTCAGAAGGTGCCAGGATCCCTTCCCCAGCATCAGCGTGCCTAGCTGCCCACGCGTTACACCCCAGAGTCACACACCTAGAGAAAAAGGTGAGAGCTTTCTGAGCCACGAAGATGGGAGAAAGCACCAGAAGTCGGAAGGGTCAAATCTCAGCTCTGCCACTCTGGGTGACCTTACGCAAGTCTCTTAACCTCTCTAAGCAACTGTTTACTCGCCTGTGAACTGTCTACCTCAACAACAAGCTGTGCGATTTCAGACAGGAAGTCCTGGAAAGCACCCAGCCGAGAGCTTGGCACAGGGGAGGCCCGGGCAACTGGAGCCCTCCATCCCCACACTTCTTGCCACCACCTTGGTGCCCCTCAGCACTTGGCCTGCTGTCCCTTGCCTCACCCCACCCAGGACAACATCTGTTGACAGGGCCAGGAGGGAGAGTTACCCATTTCCCAGGGCCTGCTTCCCTCAGACGGATGAGAGGGATGTGGAGAAAGGGATATTCGGGGTGTGGGTGGAGGCCTGACCACAACCCTTTCCAAATTCCCTTCTTTCATTTCACAAACCAAAAAAGGGAAACCTTTGGATTTGAGGAGGGGAGAAGGGGAAGAGAAATATACCATTTCCTCCCCTATACTCAGGACAGAGAAGCAGGGGACCCCAAACCCAGCTGGGCCTGGCCCCAGCCTCCCTTCCTCATTCATTCTTTCTGTTCTCCAGGCTCCCCCGAAACAATGGTTCCCAAGAAATAGAGGTCAGGCAGTCTCAGAGGGGCTGAGAGAAGGGGAAAAGGATTGGGGAGCTTAAAAGAAGGGGAGACTGGGGGTTTCCTAAGCATTCTAGACAGTTAGTGAATCATATGCAAATGACACCCAGAGCTCAAGCTCAACTCGGGCAGGAGGGACTCCAGCCCTGGCAGAAACAAAGCCCTGCCGCCTTTGGACCCCTATCCCGCCAGGAGCTGGCCAAGCAGGCAGAACAGGGTAGATTCTAAACTAGAACCATTTACAAACTTTCCAGGAAAACACACTCCCATACATACAAAGCCACAACCTCTCCCCTCCCCAGCGCTTCTCATATCTGCAGACAGGGGTTGGGGAGCAGCGATGACTACTCGCCGCTTTTTCAAGGGTCTCCTCTGGCCAAGGCTCTCACCCCTCTCCTCCCTGGCAAGCCTACAATCCAGCCACTTGGGTCCTCTGTTTCCTGTCTGTTCACCAGGGTCTGGGCTGCAGGAAGCCCGGTTAGCCAAGCCTCATTATATTTTTTATTTTTTATTTTTTATTTATTTATGTATTTATTTTGAGATGGAGTCTCACTCTGTCACCCAAGCTGGAGTGCAATGGCACAATCTCGGCTCACTGCAACCTCTGCCTCCCTGGTTCAAGGGATTCTCCTGCCTTAGCCTCCCAAGTAGCTGGGATTACAGGCACCCGCCACCATGCCCAGCTAATTCTTGTATGTTTAGTAGAGACAGGGTTTCACCATGTTCGCCAGGTTGGTCTCAAACTCTTGACCTTGTGATCCGCCCACCTTGGCCTCCCAAAGTGCTGGGATTATAGGAGTGAGCCACCGTGCCCAGCCAGCCCAGCCTCATTTTAAAAGAGGCTACCCTAGGAGGGCTGGAGAAGGATCACCTGGGGGTGGCTGGGATAGCTGGAGGGTGCCTCTTCCCCACCAACCCCACAGAACCCCAGGCCAGCCTTGCTAGAGCTAGGACTGGTTTGAAAATCTGCCCTAGTTGGTGCAGGCCATAAGCATGTCCTCCTGGGAGTCAGCGGAAGGAAGAAGCCCAGTATCTCACTTCCGGGTGCTACCACTGCCCACTGCCTCAAGACACAGTGCCTTGTCCCAAAAGAATAGGTCCAATGTCTCCAGAGCTTGTACTCCACTCAGCCCAGGGTTATTCCCCAGCTACAGAGAGCTGCAGGACCCCACAGGCCATAATCTCACCAGTGACTGGATACCAGGCAGGAAGGGCGACTGGACAATCCAAGCTCGGGGCAGTCCAGGTTTTAGGAGGAGGAAGTGGGGGTCTCTGCTGGTCAGGGTAGTGTTCCCAACTCCTCCATCCCCAGGGGCCATACCCCAGATCCCCCGGGGGACATGCTCAGGACCTCTGAAGCCCAGGGTGTCTGAGACGTCCACCTAGAACCAGAACTGAAGCCTCCCTACTCCAAGCAGTGAGTAGGTGAAAGGGCAGGGGGTAATTCAGGCCTCAAGAAGAGGGACCCACCCACAGGGAAGGAAAAAAAATGGGAAGAGGAAGAGATGAGCCTACTGAGGCCACAGCCAGACCACAGAAATGTGTGGACCATACACAGGCAGCTCTGTCGGGTGAGGGACCAAAGGGGTACAGACAAAAGGGGACCCCCTAGCCTGGAAACCACCGACCTCACATCCAGCCTGGCACGGGGCTTTCCCCACCCTCACCTTGGCAGCTGTCCCCCTCACCACTACCTCCTCTCCACGGTACCAAGCAGGAAACACAGTACTCTCACAATGGGGGGACAGTTTACAGAGAAACAGGCAGGGCCAGGGTGGGCAGATCGCCTGCAGCAGCCCCCGCCCCTCCCCTCAGCTCAGCCCAACCCTGAAACTGCCATATTCTGAGTCCCAGGGCAAACTGCCAGCTGGACTAGATGGTACCAGCCCCCTCTCAGCATCCCACCCTGGGGACCCACGCTGTAGGGAATCCAGGAATACACCCCCCTAGTCCTGCCTCAGGATATCCTTTTGGCTCTGACCCCAGACCAGGCCTGAGTCAGACTGTGCCCTGCCCCATAGCCCCCCTCCGACCCATTGACCCCCCCCCAGCAACTTCCTACTCCACACCCGCCTACTCAAGTTGGGGCTAGAACTAGAGGGAATCTCTTCCCCTCTCCATCCCCAGCTGAACAGGGAAGCCCCCAGTGGGGTAGGGATAATAGGTCACAGAGCCCCATGGCCTTCCCTTAGAGAAGAGGGCCTGCCGGACAAGGGAGAAGCGGGTGCAGGCTGTGTGTGTAGGGGAAGGCATAGTCTGCAGAGCCCCCACCTCCCCAGCCCCCAAACACACGCAACCTGGGACCCTGCCCCAGAGACCCTTGACACTCCAGCCTGGAGTCCAGGAAGCCACAGAAACTCCCTGGGGAAGGTGGTTTCCATCAGAACACAGGATGGGAGCGGGCTCCAGAACTGTATATGAGGACAGATAGGGAGCACAGAGGTTTCCTGAATGGGCATCTCTATGAGCGAGAGGAACCCTGGCCAGAGTGGACAAGGGCTGCAAAATCAGTCAGACTCACAAAGTCACAGCCAGATGCGGTCACAGTCTCCCCAGCACTCAGTCTGAGTAGGTGGCAGTGACTCCTCCCCACAGACAGAAGTCTGGGGGGTCCTGGGGAATCTGGAGCATCAGAGACCACACACACTCAGCCTGAAAGGACCCCCCAGTCAAGTCCCCCAAGTACCCCCCTAGCCTAGCGGGGAAGGGTAGCTCCTTCCCCACAAGAACCAGGGCTAGTGCCCATGGCAGACATCACCATGGCAACCAACAACAAACATCCCAGGAACCACAGTGGGACAGGAAGTGACAGCCACGTGACAGGAAGACATTTTTTTTCTCAGTGTTGGGGGGTGATGAAGATTGTTTGCAGCCCCTGGGGAATCAGCTGTCCCCAGGTTTCTCCTACCTGGAGCTGGAGGGAAGGGGGACCACTAGGAAGGAGGCCAACCCCCCCTTCTCTGCACAGTGGATCACAGGACTGACAGGGCTCTCCCTCCTGCCTGCCACTCATGGGTTCCCCCCTTAACCCCCCTCTTTTCCACTTCCTGCCGTGACTGGAGATCAGAGAACTCCCCACCGCAGCTTCCCCTTCTCAAGTCTCGATTCCTGGGCTGAAGGTTTCACTGTGGGGTGAGGGACAGAGGGAAGGAGGGCTGAGGACCTGCAGTAGGACCCAGGGGACAGAGGCTCCGGGGAGAGGGCCAGGATAAAGCCACTCCAAGGTAGGTGTGTACACACAGACACACAGCGAGTGGGTCACAGTGACACCGCCTGCAGGGTACAATGACACATGGAGACTGCCTGACCTCAAGTAACTCTGGGGGGAGAGGGAACAGCCAGAGGACCCAGCCCCGGCGTGCCCCATTCTTGCCCTGTCCTGAGCCTCCACGTTCATCTCCGGCATCTACTGGCCTCCAGGCAAGCAAGGTCCCACTGTGCCCAGCCCCTGCCACCTCTCCCCTGCCGCCTCTTCCCTGCCACCTCTCCCCTGCCTTTTGTGCTGAGGAATCCCCCTCACTGCTCCAAGGTGCCTGCCCAGACGAGGGCACCTTGGCTGAAGGTAGGGGAATGGAACCTCCCTCCACCCCCCTCCCCTTCTCTGCAGATGTCCCAGACTATATTTAGCCCAAACCGGGCGGCCAGCCAGACCCAGACTCCCCACTGGCCCAGAGCTGAGCTCCCAGTTTTTAGGCAATTAAAACATTAACAGAGAACCACCCCCATCTACACACCCCCACACCCCCAGTCCTGCCAGGGCAGCACAGCTCTGAAAACTTGAAGGAAGGCAGCCCAGCTCTGCAGCCACAGATGGGGGTGGGGGTCATCGGGCAGGACAGGGGCATCATCCATAAGACCAGGTTGACACTTGGAGTGGCGAAGGGGAAGCCTTTCCTTGTTCCGGCAGAAGGGAAAGGCATATCCAGTTGGGGGGGTGGAGTTGCCTAGCTGCAGAAATTACACCTGTCATTCTGCAGCCCCCTCCCAGGCAAGCTCCAGTTATAGGGCTGGGGTTGGCAACAGGTGCGGGCCAGCCTGGCAGCAGCCTAATCCCCCCACTGGCTCCCCAGGCTGACAGTGGTGCCTAGAGGTCCAGCAGTGGCCCTTTGGGGCAGGATGTTAAGTAGGAGGAGGTGACACTGGCCAGAGGGGTGGGCAGCCCATGGCCCTTCCGTAAGAGCTGGCCCTCATGATGTGTGCTGGAGGGTCCAGGGAAGCCAGGGAAAACGTAGTTCCATAGCACCTATTTCATTTCCCCATGATGCCAGGTGGGCGGGCTAGAGTGTGGGAGGTCTGTCTGCCTGCCTCTTCCTCCTCCTCCTCCTCTCCAAATTCCAGGAACAGGCAAGGGAGGCTCCAGTTGTGGGGAGAGAGGGAGAGCAAGCAGGCGGTCCCAGCTAGGGGGGAGCGAGGGGAGGGCGGGACTGGAGCGGGAGGCAAGATCCAGACGAAGCAAGAGACACCCACACCCGAGACACCCACACCCGAGCCAGACTGGGGACAGACACACCAACGCTGACACATTCTCACACTAGGCCAGGTCCCCACATGCTGCCCACCCTGTGGGGACACCCAGACACCCTTAGCCAATTCTGCCAATTCTCAGAATACTCCCCGGACACACACGGAGATCCAGGCCCTGCCCCTCACCGCGCATCCCCCCCCAACAAACCGTGTGGGCTCCAGACAGCAGCCAGAGGGTGGAGAGGGGAGTAGAGGGAGGAAAGACAGCAGGCGTCAAAGAGAAAGTGCAGCCCTGGGAGCCGGGGTATCAGTTGCCATACTCCTTTCCCAAAACCCAGTAAGTCAAGACAACCCTGGTCATCTTGCCAGGGGCCCTGCCAGCTTCCCACACTCCCAAAACTACCAACACAAGATGGGGGTGGGTACTGAGCAAGCGGAGATTACCCCGCTTATTTGTCGTAGGGACAGGATTACCGTCCCCAGATGCCTATCACCCCAGATCCCAGGCAGTGCTCCCAAATATTAATAGACCCCACAGAGGCCAAAACATACCCACCCCTCCAGCCCAGCCTAAGTCCTATCCGGCTCATGCTTCCAAGAGGACTGGAAACTGGGCATTGGGGTTTGTATTTTGGGACAGGCCCCACCCTCACATCACACAGTTCTGAGGACCATCCCACCTGAGACTGGAGTCTGAGCAAGGAGTGGCCTGGGAGGAAAGGTCCCAGAGGGCAGAGTCAGCTTCCAAGACTAAATGGTTTAGGGGAAGGGGTGCTCATTAGCTGGGGTCTGGGTGAATGTCCCCAAAACAGAACTGAGGGGCCACTCCGACAATGTCCTCTCCCCCATACTTAGATGGGGTGGCAGGAACCACGTCATGGCACATGTGGGTGACTATGCCCAGCGGGGGAGGCACATGGGCGATCAGGATGGGGCTGCCCACAGCTGGCTTCCTGCCAGGCTGCCTCAAGGTTGGGAGTAGGAAGGGGACTAAAAAGGAGTCCCAGGGTGGCAGCTGGGGCATTTAGGGTCAGACTGAAGGGATAGAGATTTAGGGGCTATAGGAAGGAGGAGGTGGCCAGGATTAAGCCATTCCAAGCCCAGGATCTTCTCAGAACTGCCACTGCATCTGTGCCACCATTGTCAGTCTGATGGTGAAACCCCTGCAGTGACACCTCATGTACACTCACTCATACCCTCAAAATCCTTGCAAATCCAAGATCCTCAGCTCCCAAGAGGCTACTCCAGTCTGACCCTCCTGACCTCTCTTTCAGGATACCACATGGTCCAGACTCCCAGGCAGTACTGATGTCCCAGCTCCTCCTAGCATACCATCTTTCACAGCCACAAACTCCCAGACTCCACAACCACCCCCTCTTCTTCCTCCAGGAAGAAGCATCATACAACCAACTCCAAATATTTTTTCTCTTGTTCCTCCCCCCTAGCCTCATCTCCTCCCGCCCCTCCTCGGCCCCCTCCAGGGGAAGCCCCAAGGCTCCAAGCCACCCCCAGTCCAACCTGGGGCTTCCCCGGCACAGCCTCCTCATCGAGCCCTGTAGGAGAGTTTGGGGCCTGAGGTCCAATTTCCTAGCAAGACCTGGAAGGTCCTTACAGAACCACTTCCCCAAAACAATCTTGCCCTATGAAGACTGCAGACAGGGAAGGGTATAAGAGACATCCCAGAATGTCCTGGCCAGGAAAGTGAGGAGAGGGAGTGTCAAGGGCAGAAGTGATCCTTGGGGTAAGCAGCAGGGCGTGGGGAGTTGGGCGGTGTTCTCAGAAACAATCCTTTCCAAGAATATATACATACACATATGTGCACACAGCCATCAGACAGAAGGCAACCTGGTTACAGAAGACAGAGCTAGAGGGGGCAGGAGGTACCCTTCCAGGCCATCACATTGGGCATCCGATCCAAGACAGGATGGAGGGTGCGGAAGCATCTCCAAGGCTGGGGAGCTCTTCTGTCTGGTTTCCGGATTAGTTGGTCCCCATCCCCACCCTAACACATTGGAGGCCTGTCCTTCGCAAGGAGCAGCCTGACAATAGGGTAGTGCCCAGAGAGAAGATGAGGGGACATAGCCAAGCTCATATCCCAGCCGCCCCCCCAACCCCACAACAGGCTCACACACACATCTGGCCAGCAGCTTCCAAGCCTCGTGGGTGGCACCAGGTCCCAGACACCCTCAGCAGAGCAAAGTCCACCAGTCTATTCCGTCTTTCCCTCACCCCAAAAAGCTCCCACACCCCATGGTGGTACAAGACCCAGGAACACCCCTACATACATACTGCACTGGCTCCTGCACCCAATTCTGAGTGAGTTCCCCTCACTCCACGGGGGACACCAGCTGAGCGGGCCCCGCCCCCGGCCGGCTCCCTCTGGTGGGAGTGGGCCCCCTGGCTGATTCTCCCCAAACCACAGGGCAGCTCAGATAACAGGAGGGAAAAAGAGAGGGGGCTAGTCCGTTGAGCATCCGATCTCTCCCCAAACAGGTTTGAAAGCCTTTTTGTTTTGCTTGTTTTTAAAGAGAAAAAGAGAGAACAGGAGTTCCCAGCGGTGGTTCTGCAACATCTCGAGCGCGGGGGACACGCGCAGCAGACGGCCACAGACGCCTCAAGGCTGGGCGCGAAGACACGGCGCAGGCAGACGCACAGACGGGGCTCCCCCACCCTGGACACGGCGGCGGCAAGTTGGGAAGCCCAGGAAACCCCGGGTTCCGTCGGAAGCCTCCCGGCACCCAGTCCCCTCCCGCAGCGCCAATCTGGGGCAGGACATGGGGCCCCGACGCCTGTGGGAACCAGGGGCTCCCCAAAATCCCCGGGGGAGGAGTTACCTCGCAGCCGGGGACGCAACCCGTTCGGGGTGCCCGCGAGCACAGCGTCTGCCCTAACCTGGCGCCCTGGTGCTGCTCGGCATCAGGGTGCGGGGTCCCGGGAGAGGAGCCGTCCGGGGGGCCGCGGCTCAGGGGCGCGGGGCGACGGCAGCGGCCATAGCGAGTCACGTGCGGAGGCTGAAACTTTACCCGGAGCCCCAGACTGAAGGGGCGGAGGGTACGGAGCAGAGGTTGGGGGGAGGCCCTCTCCCTCAGGCCCGCCCCTGCCCGCCCACCGACCAATCATCAGTCAGGGGCGGATCTACAGACTCACGCCCGCCCCCGCCTCTCCTTAATAGACCCCGAGAAGGGCGAGTCTTAAAGGAGCCGCTCCTAGCTGAAGACTAGACCGTGGGAATCCGGGAGAACCCCTCCCTCAGACCCAGAACCGAAGATTCAGAGCGACAGGGGGGGTGAGGTTCTGCGGAAAGAATGAAAATAGCGCTCGGTGGAGAAGACCGCAGCGTGTGGTATCCTACATTCCTTTCCCCCCAACCACACACACACCCACACCTAAACCCGAGAAGTGAGGCGGCGGCGTAACATGGAAGTGAGTGCGGTGACTCCTGCCCTAGCTGTCAAGCCCTTGAATCCTATAATTATAATCCTCTTCTAGGGACCAGCTGGAACTGAGAGCTGTGTGACCTTGACCAAGTCACTTCCCTTCCCTGGATCTTAAGTATCTCAGCTGCAAGAAGTAAAAAAATAGAGTCCAGGAGTAGATCTCCCGCAAGTACATCTCTTCTTTCCCCAAACACCTTTCCAGCTCCAGTGGGTCCTAGGAACTCTGGCTCAACCCAACCCCCCAACCCCCTTAAAGTACTCTTCTCAAAGGGCAAGACTTTTGGATCTTCCAGTAGGGGCGCCCAGGAGCACCCCTCCGTGCTCAAAGACTCAGACTCAAGCTTCTCTCTCCCGAACAAGTCTGGAGAAGCCAGTAAAGCTCTTGTTCATATTCCAACTGGACAGGATCTGAATCACCCTCCATCTGAGAGACCCCAGTCCCCAACACAGTCATGACCCCGCTCCCAGCCTGCTGCTCTGTTTGGGAGGATCCTGTCCCCATCGCTAGCAGTCCACTGGCGAGCTTAGGGGGAAGCAGAATCGCTTAGGGAATACTCCCCTCTCGCCCTGTTCCCAGGCAGAGAAGTGGCCACGAGTGCCCCCACAGAACTTCCCACTGGAAGGGGAAGTGCTGCACTCCCAGGCCTCCAGCCCAGTGAGGAGACTCTCAGCCTGACCCGGTGGCAGAGCTCTCAGACCCACTGGTCCGACGGCGGCCGCCGCTTTACAGAGGAAAGAGAGGCCAAGAGCAGGCACTGGGTTTTGTCTACGGTCGCACCACTTGCAGAGCCGGGTCTAGAACTGAAGTATCTGATTGTCCCTGGCTTTAGCCCAAGAGCCGTGGTAAGGTAGGACAAGCCAGGATGGCGGGACGCTCTGCCCTGAGGGCCGGCGCACGGGAAACTGCCCCAGCAGTGCTGGGCCGCGCTTCCCCAGGCCCCTTCCCGCCCGCTGGGCCGGAGCTGTCTCCCGCTCCCGTCTGGATTTCCGTCTGCCGGTGCGAACCTCCCGCCCAGCCCCTCCCGCCCTGTCCTGTCCAGATTCATCCGCAAACATGCGCTCAGCCGGCAGGAATGCGCCAATGGCTCCCAGATGTGGACGCCACCGCTTAACCCCTTACCCCCCAGCCGCGCTCCCCCAAGGGCCTTCCAGCCTGAGCCCCGACAACAGCAGGGAGCTCTGCCCAGGTGAGAACCAGCCCAGGACTGGAGTCAGCGCCAGCCCACCCCCAGTGCCCACAGGCATCTCCCAACCTAGATCCTACCGGTCTTCCTTCCTTGAGGCTAGAGGGGAAGGCTCATGGACACAAGAATGCAAGCATGCATGCACACAGCTACACTGCCTCCCAAATGGGACGACCTTCAGTTACACCTGCCATCATAGGGTCAGGCATCCTGGTACAAATGCATTTCCACGTGCACATTCAGGGCAGGGATGTGTACACCCCCGACGCATGTATGCACATCCACGCATGAACAAGTACATTCAAACACATTTGTGCACAGACAAGGGCATGAAGCAGAGGGTGGGGCACACTTCTACACAGGCACAGAAGTAGCCCCATGTGTGGATGAGAGAACAAATTCATACACACAAACCCACCCCCCGCAGGGGTCAGACACTCAAACAAGACCAGCACCCATGTGTACAAACACACAGCATGCACATCTTTGGGGCATTTCCTTCCTGCCCAGGGCAACAAGTACCACCGGTCCAAGGCCCAGCCCTACTCAAGCTTGACTGCAGAAGGCAGGAGAGGTCCCCAGGTGGGGGATCAGGAGTCTTCAATCTGCAGCAGCAGCTGAACTCCAGCTGTGCTGGGCTCATAACAGGGCTTCCACCACCCCCTCCCACCAGGGACCCTGATGCAGGAGGAGAGAAGGGTACCCAGGGAGCAGCAGGAAACTAGCAGAGAGAGAAAAGCCACATGCTCAGGGGCGCCTCACTCTTTAGAAAGGACACTCCTTGGGGCCTACTATTTCCCTGCACACAGGAGATAGGCTGGGGGAGGAGCCTGAGCCACTGGTTTCCCAAGAAAAGGATCCCTCTTCAAACTAGAGGAAGTGAAGGAAGAGAGTCTGGACAGGTACCAAGGCCAGTGGCAGTTCTCAGTAGTCAAAAAAGATAAAATATAGCTCTGAGACACCCTAGGAGGGCCCACACTTCTAGTACAACAAGGCGGTCCTCTCACAGCCTGTGGAAACTCCTGAAGAACAGCAATAAGTGATAGTCCGAAGAGAGGATGAGAAGCAATTGGCCCTCCAAGACCACCAGGATGGTGCAGGAGTTTGTTGGAACCAGCTCCAGCTGACTCCTCTTCCCCTCCCAAGCCTCCTAGCTCATCCCAAAAGCAGCTCCTCCCACAAGTACCTTAATAGTCCCACTCCATTTGATTCTCACAGTCCTGAAGGGGCAGGCTCCTGTTGCCATTGTACAGATGAGAAAACTGAGGCTCAAAAAGAAAATTGCCTTCCTCAAGGTCATACAGCTTGTCAATAGCAGGGCTGGGATTCAAACCCAGGCCAGGTATGGTGGCTCACACCTTTAATCCTAGCACTTTGGGAGGCCAAGATGGGACAGTTGCTTGAGTCCAGGAGTTCAAGACCTGTCTGGGCAACATAGCAAGACCCTGTCTCTTTTTTGTTAAAAAAAATATATACATATATCCCAATCAATGTTCCCTCCTCAACTCTCCCCTCCCCTACTTACTCCAAATCAAACATCTATCACTCCACTCTGTGCCCTGCTACCTCTTCCTTCACCCCTCAATGGATCACAAGGGAGAAGCGCCATCCTTGCCTGGCTCTGCAGGTTTATGGGTGGGGCTGGGACATGCCAGAGGGAGATCGGAGAAGACACTGGGGGCAGCACACATAGCCCTCCACCTCCACCAAAAGCGTGGTGCCCACCTGCCTAGCAGGCATGGCTGGGTGACTCAGCTGCATCCGGGGGAGATGCCAGGGCAGTGACTCACCTACCGAGAAGAGCTGAGCCTGGCATCTTGCCAGCCCCAGGACAGAAGTGACTTAGTCACCACCGACACTGTGATGCCCAGCAGGCACGGCCCAAGGATTGGAGACAGGGGCAGACTGTCCCTCCATGGTTACATGCGCCCCCTGGTGAAGAATGGGCCTCAGCATTTTGGGGCCAGCAATGTCTGTGCCAGCCCCTGCCCCCTCACCACTGCCCACCCCCACCACACCAGGCCCTGCTCCAGTGCCAACAAGTTTTGTGAGACCCCTGGGCTGCCCTGCCCCCACTGCAGCCTGCCCATCACTCACCACCCACTCTCCCACCTGCCCCACCTCCTCCTGCCACCCAAGTTGTACCCAGGCTGTGAGTCTCCTTTAACATGTCCTGGCAGCACTCCCTGCCCCCACAGCCCCTCTCACCCTCTCCCCCCATACACACATGCACTCATACACACTTCTGCCAGCCTTGTTTCTGCCAGCAGCTGCTGAAGTTGTTGAGCAGGAGGGAAATTGGGAGGGTGGGGTGCAGGGATTGAGTTACCAGAGCTGATGGGGTGGGCTGTCACCCAATCCCTTCCCCAGCTAGTCCCCACCCCCACCCCACCCCTCTACCCACAGTCTCCCTCACCCACCTGCCTCCCTCCCCACCTCTCGCTGGCAGCCTACTGCCCTTTAAGCCCCTCCACCTAAGCTAGAAAATAAATGTTCAAGAGTATTTGTCATGCTAAGACCAGCCCAGTATATGAGAGAGAGAGAATGAGACAGAGACGAACAGAAAGAGTAATTCCTGTGCTCAGTGCTCTGGCTACAACCACTAAATATGTGTATGTTGAGCCAGAAGGGGGCTGAGCAACTCCACAAGTCCCAGAAGAGTTGGTGGGGCCCAAGGGGAGTTGACAGGCTAAACAGCCTCAATCCATTTGCACTATTGATTTCTCACACACCGCAGTAGGCCTGATGGGGGGCATGATAAATCAGCCCCCCAGAGACACAGAAACTGAGTGGAGAGAAGGGGAGGGGCTCCTACAATACAAATGGTGGTGCACCATGACCTGCTTGGTGCATTGGGGGTGGGCAGCAGAGGAATAGGAGATGTTGAGTGGCATGAGGCAGGGTAGGGGAGAGGGAGAGGGTGTAAGGCCTGTCTGGAACACCTCCTTCCAGCTGGGTCTGAACTAATTTGAAGGAAGAACGTGGGGGACAGATGCACCATGTGTGGCTACACAGGCAGGGCCTTGAACAACCCCAGGGGGTGCTATTCACATCATAATCTATGGAATGCTTCCCCCTGCAGCTGTGCAACATGGTGGCCCTTGGGGAGAGCCTAAGGCAGAAGACAGAAAGCAGACTGAATTCTGAGGGACCACAATTCTCCACTAAGTTTTCTCCCTATATACACCTCAACTTGCCCCAACTTTCCCTGCCTCCAGGCCTCAGAGGGGGCCCCCTTCTGACTAGTGATCAGAAGCCAGTAGTAATCTTCCCACTCCTCAACTCTGCTCCCTTTTTTTGTTGGGGAGATTGGCAAACAGCCACCATGACCCACAGGTCCTGGGCAGGGTAGGAAGAGGGCTCACAAAGGGCTCTAGGAAGTCTGGACGTCCCTTCTGTAAGGTGTCTCCTAGCCCCACAGCTCACCAGCCTGTGAGCCTGCTGGAGCCTGTCCAGTACCTCCATTCACACCAGTGGCCACAGGCCACCCAAACAAACCCAACTCTGACCTCCTTTCAGCCTGGACACAGACTCTCTCCACATGGAGACTTATAAACAAACCAAGCTGGGATTTACAGAGACCCTGCACAAACAAGCAGAGGGGAAAATGGACCAGGTGTGCCTGGCTCATGGTCCTCCTTGCTGCAGTAGGGGAAGGAAGCACACTGAGGTGTAGTGAGGAACCATGACAACAGAAAAATGGTGCAAAGGGAGGGCCTGGGTTCAGGTCTCAACACAGCCAGTGACTGACTGAGTGTCCTCTCTAGGCCTCAGTTTCCTTCTCTGAAAGGGGAAGGGATTGCCTAGGTAGCCCCTAAAACCTCTTCCAGCTCTGAGTCCAGTTGGATAAAGAAAGCCCTGAAGGGTGCCAGGACTCTTCCACCCACTCCAGCCCAGCCCGGCCCATCTACCTGGGTCAGGTCCCTCTGGGTAAGGTCTTGCCCCTGCTCCTCATGCCTCCTTGCTCTGTCTTCTGCCCCTCTGGCCCTTCCTCACACCTCTGCCTGCCTGCTTACCCTCACCTTGGCAAGCCCCTCTGCCTGCCCCGTGCTGCTCTGCACGTCCCTCCTGCCAGGGGACTGACCAACTAAAAATAGTCCCTGCAGCCTTTCTCGCCCACAGCTGCCCAAAGAGCAGGAAACGAGGGGGGCAGGGAGGCCCATGCCCTGCCTTCCCCCAACTAACTCCCAGGTCAGAATCTTGTCCAGCACTCCAGCCCGGGGCTAGTGCCAACTTGGCCATCCTGGGGGCATCCCACACCCCTTCCCTAGGGGGAGGCCTGCCCATAAGTGCCTGCAATCACAGAGCTGCCCCTACCCTGTGGGAGGAGGAGAAAGGAGGCAAGCGGTCTAGAGGGAAACCTTCCCAATTTCTGACAAATCAGTGCCAACCACATTGTGGGCACCCAGAGGGCAGGGTCTGGCTCTACTGACTGGTCTTTTGAGGGCAGGAAGAATTGGCGTGGGGAAGTTTGTGACAGTTTCCTTCATCCTGGCCCAACTGGAGGGAAGACAAAATAGTGCCCCAGCCTCAATTATGTTAGTCCCTTGCTCCCCAAAACCAGGGATTTCGATAGCCACCCCCAGATATCATGGGGAAAACAAGCTAAAAAATGAGAGCAGGAGATGTAGGCTTCTGTAAAGACAGAAGCCTGGAGGCAAGAATAGGCCATGCCTGCCAGGCTGGGCATGTGCTGCCCTCAAGCTGAGTCAGAGGCTAGGAGGGAGAAGCTGGGGTGCTACAGTGCCAGAGGCTACTGTGCCCCCACCCCTGTCCCACCTGGGATTCCTGACACCTCCCAGCCCTAGGGGAAGGCCCTCCCCACACAGAAGGAAGGAAACCAGCTAAGCGACTCTCTGGAGCCCTGCAGGGGAGCCCTGCACCACAGGCGGGCGGGAAACCCAGGAGTCCTGGCGCCTAGCCCAGAGAGAGTGAAATACCTTGGAGGGGAGGAAACAGCCCAGATTGAGGCAGACATGTGGCACCCCAGAAGCTCCCAGATGTGACCCACAAGGAGGTACTGGCCAAAGGGTCTAGAGGAGGCAAAGTGAACACATTTCTGAACAAGAAGAGAGAAGAAAGTGGGGCTATGGGAATGGGGTGGCGGGGGTCAGCCTGGCTCATCGCTGTCCTTTCCTCCTTGTCAGAGTCAGAGACACTGACATTAAGGTCATCAAATATCAACCAGGTCCTCAGGACCTTGGTGTGTTTCCTTCTCTCCTAGTCTCCAGACCTCAGCCTGTTCATTCCTGAGCTTCCTCTGGCACCCCTTCCTTGGGGCCAAGCCAAGTAAGAAATCAGCAGGCCCAAGGTGGTGCTCGGGAGGCCGGGGCAGTGCCAGGGGCAGTCCTCATACCATCCTCCCACTGGCTTCCCTCCCGCCTGCTCTTAGCCGCCACACATATCTCAGCTGTCGAATCCGATTAGGGCTCCTGCCCAGTGAGCCGGACAAGGAGGCCACTGGGCAGGGGAGAGAGAGACAAGGACGCCAAGCAGGGATGGCAGAAGGAAGGTGGAGACATGGCTCAGGGGAGCAAGTATGGGGCCCCAGAGGAAGAAATGCCTGGTGGAGAGATCTGTACTCTGTGACCACAGGTGCTCTGGCAACAGCTACAACCTGCATTAGGGGAATTCTGCAGTACCCAGGGCAATAGCCCTGCCTGGTTCCTCCATCCCCCAGATGGGCAAAGGATGGGGGAAGAAAACTAAAGGCAGAGAGATTGACCTAGATTTAGGAAGAGGATTCCATCCTAGATCCCCCCAGCCATTACTACCGTTTGCAGTGAGCTTTATGATACATTCTCTGTATGGTATTGGTGGCAATGTCCCTGCTTGCTACTGATAGCCATTTTTACAAATGAAGAAACTGAGGCTTAGCAAAGGGGAAGACATATATAAACACACATAGTTAAGTAACCAGGCTAAGTCTCCAGTTCAGTCCTCTGATTCCCAGTCCACTGCTCGCAGTCAGAATCTCTACTTTCCTTCTTAGATCAAGACCAGAGGGAAGTGTGAAGCCACTCCATTATCCACCATGTCCTCCAAAACCAACCTTTAGGGGACCCAGGGAGTCATGGAAGAATGCAGAGCACACCCCACACCTAGACAGAGCTACCAGATGGGGACATGCCACCCACTCCTACCACACACTGAGAGCTAGAGGAGTTCCCTCAGTGTGACCAGTCTCTTCTATCACCCCCTCCCCAGTCTACTACCCCCAGAAGCAAGATACACACTCACACATGGTAACTCATACAAGATGTACACCCTTCCTGTAAACCCACCAAACCAGAATGACATGCCCTAGATCTTCAGAGAGCAGGGCCTGTCTGCCCACCACAGGAGAGAAAAATAAGCCACTGTAAACAGTAGGTGCCATCTAGCCCTCTCCCAGAGAGCCTGTAGTGGGGCAGAAGCTTGGGGACCTCGTAGCTCTAGAGAAACACCAGGAGCCTGAGATTCTGAAAGCCAAGGAGCTCAGGAAGCTGGCAAGGCTGGGTGACCTCCTCAATCTGGTCTACACTCCCTTCCCTAGCCATCTGGACTGAGCCTGTTCTGGCCTGGGCCACACTCTGGTATCCCTCCCCTTCAATGCATGCAGCCACCTCTATCCAAAGCTTCTAGCTCTTACAACCACATTGTCTCTACACACACACACACACACACACACACACACACACACACACACGGGTGGGGTGGGGGCTTCTGCAGCAGGTGTTGAGATGTTGACAG
Source organism: Mandrillus leucophaeus (assembly GCF_000951045.1). Taxonomy (NCBI): domain Eukaryota; kingdom Metazoa; phylum Chordata; class Mammalia; order Primates; family Cercopithecidae; genus Mandrillus; species Mandrillus leucophaeus. The sequence continues at coordinate 3,238,272 of NW_012106252.1, forward strand.
CGATGGGGGCTCTAAGCTGAAAGAACTTTCCTAGAGGAAAAGGTCACCAAAATGCTCACAACCTCCACTACCCTCCAGCAAAGCCTTTAGCCACCCAAGTGTGAGATGAACCTGGAAGGGGACATTAGTTCCCCTACAAGGTGAGTAGGTAGTGGGGGCAAAGTCCTGAGTTCTTTGGGCGAGGAAGCAAGAAAGAAATCCCTCGGGGAAAGCTCAGGTCTCTCTCTGGCTCTCTCCTCTGTTACCCCAGCACTTGCCAATTCTCCAGTCTAGGTGAGGTGGGGGAAGGGGTATTAGGCAATACTGCAAAGGAGGGTGCAAGGGCGTGGGGCCTGAGCAGACCTTCCCCCTACTCCCCACTCTTAGCTAGAGACCGGGAACTGCCTCGGGAGAAACGCAGGAAGGGTACTGGAGGGTGCAGGGGGCTCTGAGCTTTCAGACACCCCACTGTTCCCAGGCTCCCACCTCCCAGGACTACAGTGAGCGACGGGAGAGGAGGGATGGGGAAAGCCAGAACTGGCGAGAGGGAAACGGCTAGATCAGAAGCAGAGGCCAGGGTCAAAGGCGGCCAAAGAAGAATTGGGAAGGGGTGTGCATGGTCCTACCTGCTCAGGTGTGTGCTGGCAGGGGGGCGATGGGGTTCCCAGGAGAACCGGGGAAGCCCTCTCAGCTCGATTCAGGATTCCCCCCTGCTTCTGGGTTAGGCTGCTGCAAGAGGCACGGGTTCCCGTTGGGTCCTAAAGCCCACTCGTCAAGCAGAAGGCTCTCCCCGCCCTCTTCCACTGGGTCAGCCGGCACAGAGCGGAGGACTGATTGGGAAGAAATAACCCACTGGAAGAAAGATGGGCGTCTGGTCGTCGGCTGGGGACAGGAACAGTTCCCTGTCTCAAATACACAGCATATGGACAACTTGAGGATAGGATGGCATGAAACAGGAGAAAATAGACATTTCTTTCTGCCTGCCCTGAACAGATGGATTTAGGTTTTGGTGCTGGAGCTGGGGTTAAGATCTCTTTCCCTGCTACTCCTGCTAAGGCATTCGGCTAGAGGTTTTGGGAAGGGAGCATTCATTTGGTTGGGCGCTCACTTTTGTCCTCTTCCTCATGGACTGCAGGAGTCCCTTCATCCCTCCTAGTTATTCCCAAGTGCCTAGGAGGCCATCCAGGGGGGAAAAAAACAGATTTTCAGCATGTAAAAAGTGCAGGGTCACTTAGATGGCAGCTGGAAACAGGGGGGAAAAGGTAGGACCAATGTATGTGTACCTGGGAATGTGTGGGGTCTGCAAATGTACATATATAGGCAAGAGTATAAACAGGTGGGGTTAGGGAAGGAGAAAAAAACAAAAAAGGACTTTGGGTTACATCTATTACTGGAAATGGTGACTGGCAGTGGAAGAACAGGATGCAGAATCTAGAGGTCAACTAGTGCCCCTACCTAGCCCTTAGTAATGTCCCGAATCTTTATGACCAGAATAAACAAGTTAAAGAGAGAATATTTTCCTAGATACCATTTAGGATAAATCTAGGGGCAGAGGGACTTCAATACAACAGATCAACTTCAAGGTCAGTGATTCGGTTTAGTATAGCCAGTCTTCTCAGTAGCTCAAAAGGGAGAATTCAGGTTTGGTGGGCTACATGGGCAAGAGAAAGGTGGATAAGAATTCTGAAGTTGTGGATTGAGAACATTTTGCAAGGAGAGTTGCACATATCTCTAGCAGCAGAGCAGGGAAAATGTCATGAGGGGAAGGGCCAGAGGAAGTCAGGGACAGACTTGAGGGGAGAGGGCATGGCCTTTGCCTAGAAGGGGAGAAGACACCAGCAATGCCTCCACCTCTTTCTGTCTTGCAGGAAGAACTGAGTAAAGGAGCTGGACTAAGGATGGAAGGCCCCAGGGTGAAGTCCATGGGGTGAGTTTAGGTCAAGCCTTTCACCCTAATGTGCCTCAGTTCTCTCCCAGCTGTTAAACAGGGCTCTCCGTTCTTCCCAGGCAGTTAATGAGTGTTTACAAAAGGGTTTGGAGATCCTCAGATCTCAGCTGGGCCACCACTACAGTTATAAAGTTCAATAAGAGCTGAGTGTTATTTGGGGAGGAGAGGAGTAGGGGAAGAAGAAAACAGACTACTCTCTTACAGACTAAGGATAAAACTAAGCTCAGAGAGACGCACAAGCCTAGCTGCCACAGGATATCCTTGTGCCCATGGATGGAGGTCACCCCACCCCCCATCAACCACCACCAAAGGCCGGCCTCCAGCTAGTTGTAGGCAGAACCCAGACTAGCAGCTGGTCTTCATTAACTCCAGCTTTTTCACCCCCCACTGTGAACCCACAGCTTCTACAGGCCTAGGCTAGAGGGGGCTGCCCTAGCCCGACCTTGCAGCTGACACTGGGGTGGGGGCCACTGCACCAAAGGCCAAGTTACCAGCTGAAAAGAAAGTTGAAGCAAGAGTCCTTTTTCCCATTGGGAGCAAGAAGAAAGCAGTGTGGGGGTGAGAGGGTGGAGGTGGGGGAATTTAGGGCAAACAGCAGGCAGTGAAGTCAGCTGGATTGAGGCCCAGAAACCCCCACACCCTGGGGCCAAGTCTTACTCTAGCTTTGCTTTCAGCTTAAGTCTTGGCGAGGCCCCAAACTAGGGAAGGCCCTGGTTGCCCCTTTCCGCCGCCCTACCCCCACCCTTATTAAATACACATTTTATCTCTCAGCATCTTCATTATCTTAACTGAAGGAGACAAGCAGTGGATGGCGGCAGCAGAGAGCGTCAGGAGAGGGGGGGCGGTGCGGGGAGCAGGCGCACCCTTGTTATAAAGTGCTGATCTAGCTCTTTCAGGCAGTGTGGGAAACAGAGGAGGGATCAAAGGGAGTGAGGCTGATTCAGAACTCAATTAGAGCTTTTTAAAAAACGAAGCTGGCTCTCTCCTTTCGTCAGTCTTCAGCCTTTACCCAAGCCCCTTGCACCCAATTAACTTCCACTGCCAGTGCCTTGGGGCTGGGGTTGAAAATCAAGGGGAGGCCAGAGGGCACACCTTCTCCCCTTACAGAACACACTGCTTCTAAGAGGAAGACCTGCACTGTTTGTAGCTTAAGAGAAGGTATCTTAGAAGGTACCTTATCTTTTCAGGAGGAACCTGAGATCACAACTTTCCCCAAGTTAAAAAGTGGGATATCAGGCAGGGCGCAGTGGCTCACGCCTGTAATCCCAACACTTTGGGAGGCCAAGACAGGCGGATCACAAGGTCAGGAGATCGAGACCATCCTGGCTAACACGGTGAAACCCCGTCTCTACTAAAAATACAAAAAATTAGCCGGGCGTGGTGGCGGGCACCTGTAGTCCCAGCTACTCGGGAGGCTGAGGCAGGAGAATGGCGTGAACCCGGGAGGCGGAGCTTGCAGTGAGCCGAGATCGCACCAGTGTACTCCAGCCTGGGCGACAGAGCGAGACTCCGTCTCAAAAAAAAAAAAGTGGGACATCAAAGATGGGCTTCTCCCTAAACCCTTGCCTAGAGACCCAACTTCTAGCCAATCTAGCCACACTGCGTAACATCCGGACAGGCAGCCCTCTTGCCAGCCTGTAGGTGAGACTCTTCCCCGCACAGCCAAAGCGTCCCACCAGCAACATGGAAGTTGCCTCAAGCAAAATGCCACTACATCAGAGGGAGTGATTGGAATGCATCTGTGAGGCTAATGCTCCAAAACTGTGCCAAGACACATTTTCTAAGACAGAGCACCCTTCTTATGCAGAGGCCTGCTCCACCTTTGTGCAAAAGTACCAACATTTACCTTCACCTTGGAACTGTTCTCACCATGGAGGAAAAGGCAGCATCTTATTTGGTTAATTTATCTGTTCAGCAACTATTGAGTACCTACCAGGTATTAGGCACTACGCTAATTGCTAGGGACAGATACAAATGTAAATAAAATTTCAATCTTGGCTCTCTTTTGTTCTCCCTCAGCAGTCAAGGTTAACACCTCTCAAGATATTTAAAAAATATATAACCAGCCAGGCATGGTGGCTCAAGCCTGTAATCCCAGCACTTTGGGAGGCCGAGGCGGGCGGATCACGAGGTCAGGAGATCGAGATCATCCTGGTTAACACAGTGAAGCCCCGTCTCTACTAAAAATACAGAAAAAATTAGCCGGGCGTGGTGGTGGGCACCTGTAGTCCCAGCTACTCAGGAGGCTGAGGCAGGAGAATGGCGTGAACCTGGGAGGTGGAGCTTTCAGTGAGCAGAGATCGCACCACTGCTCCAGCCTGGGTGACAGAGCGAGACTCAGTCTTACAAAAAAAAAAATATATATATATATATATAAAACCGAAGTCACAAAGTCACATCTTATTCCCAACTTCTCATTCTTATTGGTGTATCTGCTTTCTGTCTTTTACTTTTAGAGACAGGGTCTCACTCTGTCACCCAGGCTGTAATGCAGTGGTGTGATCACAGCCCATGCCGAGTTGAACTCCTGGGCTCAAAGCATCCTCCCACCTCAGCTTCCCGAGTAGCTAGGACTACAGGTGCATGCCACCATGCCCAGCTAATTTTTAAGATTTTTTTGGTAGAGAAGGGTAAGGGGGGGTCTCACTATGTGGCCCAAGCTGGTCTCAAGCTCCTGACTTCAAGTAATCCTCCCGCTGCTGCCTCCTCCCAAAGTGTTGGCATTACAGGCATGAGCCACCACACCTGGCCTGATGTATATTCAAAGGGACACTTAGTAAAGATAGGGAGGAATGCAAACGGGGGGCTCAGAGAGAATAAGGCTCTGCCAACTTTTTGATCCCTGGGTAGATTGGACTTCACACATTATTTTTTGACAGTCTTACTCTGTCACCAGGCTGGAGTACAGTGGCATGATCTCATCTCACTGCAATCTCCACCTCCCAGGCTCAAGCAATTCTCCTGCCTCAGTCTCCCGAGTAGCTGTGATTATAGGTGTGTACCACGGTGCCAGGTGAATTTTTGTACTTCTAGTAAAGACAGGGTTTCGCCATGTTGGCCAGGCTGGTCTTGAACTCCTGACCCTCAAGTGATCCGCCTGCCTTGGCCCCACAAAGTGCTGGGATTACAGGCATGAGCCACCGCACCCGGCATTTTTTTTTTTTCTGAGACAGTCTCACTCTGTCGCCCAAGCTGGAGTGCAATGGTGCTATCTCGGCTCACTGCAACCTCTGCCTCCCGGGTTGTAGTCATTCTCCTGCCTCAGCCTTCCAGTAGCTGGAATGACAGGAACACGCCACCATGCCTGGCTACTTTATTTTAGTAGAGACAGGGTTTCGCCATGTTGGCCAGATTGGTCTCAAACTCCTGACCTCAGATGATCCACCTGCCTCGGCCTCCCAAAGTACTGGGATTACAGGCGTGAGCCACCACGCCCAGCCTGGACCTCACACATTCTTGCAGAGTTAGCTAGCCACAAGCAAGTCTCCATTGAGCCAGAAATGTCTGTGACAGCTCTGGGGTTGAAATACACACCAATTTATTTTGTCTATGCTCTTTCCATGGCAATATCCAATACTCCATGGAAGCTTAATCAGCTTCCTTGGGGTGGGGGTGAGAGATAAACCAGGATATAGACAGACACTTCATCACCTTCAAAAGGAAGAATGTAGGTCAGCATCTTTGCCACTGCTCTAAGTGAAGCAGCCTATGATCGTGGCAAAAACTGCTAACCACAAGCCCATCCCATCCCATCCCACTAAAACTCCTACCACCTTCCTGTAGCTCTCAGCTTCAGTGAGAAAAGCCAGCAAGAAAAGGGCTTTCTTCCTCAGCAGTCTGCATTACACTTAAGACTTTACTGACAAATATATATCAGTTTTTGCTCCCACAAGGGCAGCGGAAGCCAAGCAGGGACACTAAGTCTGCTTCACGCATCATTGACAGAACCAACCCTGTTCCAATTGCTAAAGTCTTAAGAGAAGCAATGACCTAGAAATTGACAGTGAGGGGAGAAGTAAAGAAAAGGAAACTAACAAATTAGTAGACAGAAAACCCTATTTTCAAAACCAGGGGAAAGAGAGAGAAAGGAGATAGAGGGGAAACAAATTTGGCCCCTTCGAATCTACCAATGTGATTTTGGCTGGAAGCCAGGGAGGATACATAGCAGCCCCACTGCGAGTCAAGCCATGTTCCTGACTCAAGCCCTACAGTTAAGACGAAGGCGCCAAGCCTCAAACACAACGAGGTGGGGAGGCTGCTCCTTATTGGGCAGGATCCTATTGTGGACACAGAACAGACAGCAGCTGCCCACAGTGTGGAAACAAACTGTAAAGCAGTCACGTCTCTTAAGGCTGCAGCATCCAATAAAATGTAATTTAAATCAAGCTTCGCATCTGTTCTCAATCCCATTCAGTCTCTGCTCTCCATCAGTCTTTGGACAATCTTTGCAATTATGCCTGTTAACCCTTATACTCCCAGACACTTTCCAACCTTCTAGGTATAGAACTGTGTTTCCATGTTCGAACTGCCTTCAGAGGGAATGAATGCTCTAGTAAAGGAGTGTGAGAACAACATTCAGGCTCATGCCTACAGACTATCTTGTGCTACACACACCAGTGGGTAGTATTCATTTCAGAGGGCTCTCTCTGCTTTCCCTGCCTCTATCCCATACCACCTGTTGTAGTTCAGATCACATTACAAGGATACAGTGGTCAGGATGAATGAAACAGTGGCCAACATATCATTTGTACACATATCAAGTTCCCAAATGGAAGGCCATGTCAGAAAGGTAGAGGCGGCAGCAGGAGAGCTCTGGGAAAAGCAGACTTGGTCACTGGCTCTCAGATCATTCGTATCACACATGGTTTACACTTCAAGCATTTGCTTGAGTTATAAAAGTACAGCAATCTCCCAAACAAATCAAACTAGAACTTTCCCCTTTCCCTCAAAACTACCTCAGCCTCAAGCATCCCCTTTCAAAGCAGTCAATGTTATAATGGTGCCCTCTGGTGTCTCAGTCACAAATTGCCATTTAATGCCACCAAACCAAACCCAGAAGACTCTTGATTAACCAACCATATGGACTAATTTATCTAATAAGACTGGAAAAATGTGTTTAGATGAAAACCCAACCCCAAAGTAAGCATCTTGAAATAAGTGGCTTCATCCAAGGGCAGCGAAGACTGTGGGACAATCTAGGAAGGAATTTTCACATTGACTTCTGAAAGCTTGAGCTCTCTTGAAATCTGATTGCTTAAAAATACAAAGAATGCAACTTGAAAATAAATATATTCACAATCTGTAGAGTTACAGTCTCCTTATGACCCCAACGCCCTTGGGAGTGCCCAAGAAACTCAACGAGTCTTTAAAATGCCATAATGTCATATTATCTGCACCATGAACATAGTATACTCCAAAAAGAAAGAAATTCTTTAACCAGTGTCCTACAAATCTCCATGTGGACTTGCTTGCATTTTTCTGGATCATTTTCATTCTTCTTACCCTAACCTCAAAGTTCTTAACAAAATACACTCATGGCTGGGCGTGGTGGCTCACGCCTGTAATCCCAGCACTTTGGAAGGCCGAGGTGGGTGGATCACTTGAGGGTCAGGAGTTCAAGACCAGCCTGGCCAACATGGTAAAACCCTGTCTCTACTAAAAATACAAAAATTAGCTGGGCACAGTGGTGGGCACCTGTAATCCCAGCTACTCGGGAGGCTGAGGCAAGAGAATCGCTTCAACCTGGGAAGCGGATGCTGCAGTGAGCAAAGAACACGCCAATGCACTCTAGCCTGGGCAACAGTGTGAGATGCGGCCTCAAAAACAAAAAACAAAAAACAAACAAAAAACTACCCACTCATGTTTGAGCAAACAAAGAGGTAAATATACACACATTCCACTACACAGATCTGTACACTTGCAAGCACATTGACTAGAGATACACGAGTGGTAGAAGTAGTGAATGTAATTAAAAAGGGTCTACCTGGTCACTTTTATGGGTAAAAATAGTAAGACCCAAAGATATTATTCTGTGCTAATATTAAAGAATCTATAGATTAAAATTCATTGGCTTCAAGTAAAAAAGGTCGTATTTGTTTTCAGGCCCGAATGTGTAAAGCACTAAAATGAAGACTGTAGCTCTCTAAATGCCAGCTGAATACTTTCAGGTGGGGTGTAGGAGAAGAATTTAAGGCAATCCAGTAGCTAAGATATTTCCAATTAAAGTTTTATCTTTCAGAGCATGCTCTATTTCCTTCTCTTCAATCTTGAAAAACACCTGTAAAGAAAAGAAAAGGATTTTTCACACTGGAGAACTCATAAAAGCAAAGTTGTCAGTACACAAACTTATACCATATTAAACTTTTCTCACAAAAGACAAAAGTCTCTACTACTTTTTTTTTTCCAATGGCCTGAAAAAATATTCATATCACACTCCCATCTTTATACACCTTAAACCTTACCTAACAAAAATCGACCTGTTTAACTAATTGTGGTCATCTCGTTTAACAATAAACCTTTACTTTAGCATCACTCTACAAAATAGAACAATTAAAAACTGTCACAAAAAAGCAGTTGTACCTTTGTCAAACGGGTTTCCTTGTTTCTCTTTAATCCTAAAATGCCCCTGGCTTCCAAGAGCCCTGAAAGTGACAAACACTCTGACTGGTCCACAGCTGCCACCTGCTGTTTGCGACAGACTTTACTGTAGGCTTCATATAACTGGTAGGAAACAAGGGAGAACAAATGCTGCTTAAAAGTCACATTGCTTATAGCCTTTAATCTTTTTTTTTTTTTTTTTTTTGAGACGGAGTCTAGCTCTGTCGCCCAGGCTGGAGTGCAGTGGCCGGATCTCAGCTCACTGCAAGCTCCGCCTCCCAGGTTTACGCCATT
>NW_012106252.1:3249024-3253605 GCF_000951045.1 Mandrillus leucophaeus
AAAAAAAAAAAAAAAAAGGAAAAAAGGTTGGAAAATTCCCTAATATTTTGGATCAAATGAGCGGCTAAATGTGGCGAGTGAAGTCACTGCCATATCAGTCCTTCAGAGGGCTTCCCCAAATGACCTTTGAGGTTTGGTTCACTTGCCCAAGCTGATCAGCAGTAGAGCAACACTTGAGAAAATGTCACTAGATATGCTAGCAGATAGCACCATCTTTTTTTTTTGGTATTTTTTGTAGAGATGGGGTTTCATCATGTTGCCCTGGCTGGTCTTGAACTCCTTAGCTCAAGCAATCTGCCCTCCTCCGCCTCCCAAAGCGCTGAGATTATGGGCGTGAGCCACCATGCCTGGTCAGATATCATCATCTTAATAAAAGCCAGGGGTTGGGAAATTGCCAATAAGCTGCATAAGACTATATCCTTAGCAAACTACTGCAGGAACAGAAAACCACATACCACATGTTCTCACTTCTAAGTGGGAGCTAAATGATGAGAACACATAGACACACAGAGGGGACAACACACACTGGGGCCTATAGGAGGGTGGAGGGAGAGGATCAGGAAAAATAACTAATGGCTTGAGCTCAGGAATTCATGACCAGCCTGGGCAACAAGGTGAAACCCCATCTCTACTAAAAATACAAAAAAACAGCGGGGTGTGGTGGTGTGTGCCGGTGGTCCCAGCTACTCAGGAGGCTGGGGTGGCAGGATGGCTTGAGCCTGGGAGGAGGAGGTTGCAGTGAGCCAAGATTACGCCATTGTACTCCAGCCTGGGTGACAGAGCAAGACCCTGTCTCAAAAAAAAAAAAAGACTATGGCCTCATCGTTTGGAGATGCATGAATTTCAAGACAGAGAAATGTTCTCTGTAATAACCTTTGCCTGAAGTTACTTCCTGAAATCACTTGCAGTTGTCCCACAACAATTTACTTCTATAATATTATATTACCACAAAGGGATGCTGCAGAGGACTAATGGAGAAACCGGAGATCACAGATCAAGTAAGAGAATCTTAAAACTGAAAGGAATTTAGAAGTCTATTTTTACTCCCTACCCAATGGCCGAGTCCTCTCTAAAACAATCTCAACAAGTGGCATCTATCCAGCTTTTGTCTGAATATCTTCAATGCTGGAGAACCCACTATGTTTCAAGGAAGCCCAGTTAGTTCTAGTTATTAGAAATGTTCTTCTTATATTTAGTTGAAGTCATTCTCCCTGTAGCTTTCTGGAGCCATTAAAAGCCAATCTCAACCTGGTATGGTGGCTCATGCCTGTAATTCCAAAGCTGTGGTAGGCTGAGGCAGGAGAATCACTTCATTCCAGAAGTTTGAGACCAGCCCGGGCAACATAAGGAGACTCCTCCACCCATTGACTCTACAAAAATTTTAAAATTAGCAGTAGCTGGAGCTGGGGAGGCTGAGGTGAGAGGACTGCTTGGGCCTGGGAGGTTGCAGCTGCAGTGAGCCATGATCGCACCAGCCATAATTGCACACTGGACTCCAGCCTGGGAGACAGAGCAAGATCTTGTCTCACACAAAAAGAAAAAAGAAAAAAAGAAAAAGAAAAAAGAAAAAAAGAAAAAGAAAAAAGCCAATCCCACACAAACCCGAAGTCAAAAGATAGAACTTACAACCTCTTTACCTCTTTTAATTATGTTTGTGCTAGTGGTGCTCACAGGGGCCAGTGACAAGCCTAAATGTTACTGGTGGGGAAAAAGGAGGAAAAGGGAATAATCTGAAAAGTTGAAATGGAAGAAGAAACTAGTATCTAAGTCTATACATTGGTATATATTGCCTACTATTAGCCTAAGCACTATTTTTGGCCACTTCTGAAATATTTTTAATTATTTTATTTCAGCAAATTGATGAAAAAAAGAAAGAATTTCATGCAGAACTATAATGCCAGAAACAATTTTACTAACTCCCAGCCAGTGTAAGAGTGAAAAAGAAACAATCAAATCTTATTATTCTGTTTATAAAGACTAACACTGGATATCAAATACTGTAAGATATGTAGTTCATGGCCATTTTACATTTGCCACAACCAAAACAACAGGGCTGAGGGAATGGAAAATTAGTTTTGTCATTTGTGATAGCGTGTAGCTTACTGTAGCAGTATGATATTTTTACCTCTACCCTCTAGACTTCTTTAAAAGCTTGAGATATCTATCCCAAGTTGAACTTATAATTTTTCTTCTTATTATTCTTTTGAGACAGAGTCTCACTTTGTTGCCCAGGCTGGCAGTGCAGTGGCACGATCTCAGCTCACTGCAACCACTGCCTTTCCGGCTCAAGTGATTCTCCTGCCTCACCCTCCCAAGTAGCTAGGACTATAGGCACACGCCATGCTTGTCTAATTTTTTTTTTTTTAACTTTAAGTTCTGGGGTACATGTGCAGAATGTGCAGGTTTGTTACATAGGTATACATGTGCCATGATGGCCTGCTGCACTCATCAACCCCTCATCTAGGTTTTAAGTCTGGCATGCTCTCCCTCCCTTTGGCCCTCACCCCTGACAGGCTCCGGCATGTGATGTTCCCCTCCCTGCATCCATGTGTTCTCATTGTTCAACTCCCACTTATGAGTGAGAACATGTGGTATTTGGTTTTCTGTTCCTGTGTTACTCTGCTGAGAATGATGGTTTCCAGCTTCATCCATGTCCCTAAAAAGGATATGAACTCATATTTCTAATGGCTGCAAAATTTTTAAAATTTTGTTGTAGAAACAAGGTCTCACTATATTGCCCAGGCTGGTCTCACAATCCTGGGCTCAAGCGATCCTCCCGTCTTGGCCTCCCAAAGTGCTGGGATTACAGGTGTGAACTACCACACCTAGCCTCACAATTCTTGTTTTTTTTTTTTTTTTTGAGACGGAGTCTTGCTCTGTCGCCCAGGCTGGAGTGCAGTGGCCGGATCTCAGCTCACTGCAAGCTCCGCCTCCCAGGTTTACGCCATTCTCCTGGCTCAGCCTCCCGAGTAGCTGGGACTACAGGCGCCTGCCACCTCGCCCGGCTAGTTTTTTGTATTTTTTTTTAGTAGAGACGGGGTTTCTACTTGTTGTTCAGTCTGGTCTCGAACTCCTGACCTCAGGTGATCCGCCTGCCTTGGCCTCCCAAAGTGCTGGGATTACAGGTGTGAACTACCACACCTAGCCTCACAATTCTTGTTTTTTTTTTTTTTTTTGAGACGGAGTCTCGCTCTGTCGCCCAGGCTGGAGTGCAGTGGCCGGATCTCAGCTCACCGCAAGCTCCGCCTCCCGGGTTTACGCCATTCTCCTGCCTCAGCCTCCCGAGTAGCTGGGACTACAGGCGCCTGCCACCTCGCCCGGCTAGTTTTTTGTATTTTTTAGTAGAGACGGGGTTTCACCGTGTTAACCAGGATGGTCTCGATCTGCTGACCTTGTGATCCGCCCGTCTCGGCCTCCCAAAGTGCTGGGATTACAGGCTTGAGCCACCGCGCCCGGCCGCCTTTAATCATTTAAGAAACCTGAGTCTAGGTTTGCAAAAACTTATCCGAATACCCTATTTCTTCCTCTTTTCAATAAAATCCTTGAACAGGCTTCTGTAGATATTCCCGAAAACCTATACAGTAATGTAGGAAAGGGGCTTTATGTATTTCATAGAGAGATGCAGAAATGAAGGGGAGTATGGGGAAAAGATTAATGGTAAACTCTCAACCACAACCCAAGGGAAATAGGTGCCTTTTATAGAGTACCAGTATTAATTCTTACTGTTAAAATCCATTGCAAATTCATATCAGCTGAAGTATCATAGGCCTTTTGGAAAATACCTGCTCTGCAAAGCAGATTCTGATCTCTACCTCCGCTCTGTCTGCTCCATCCCAACTTACCTTCCCCAGAGTGACCTCTTTGATTTTCAACTGCCTGATCAAGAGCATCAAAGAGCAGACCAAGATCTTCTGCTGAAGAGGGAAGGAATCTTGTGCTCCTTGGCTCAAGGTCATCCTATTACCATCAACTTCTGACATGACTTGGGATATGTGAATAAGACCAACCCTCTTGGGAATCAGAGGCTCAGATGGTGATTTACCTATAAAGCAAATAAGTCAAGCTTAATTCGTTTTCTAAAATATTGTGTGTGTGTATGCATGATGAGACGGATGATACTAAGTTTGAGCTAAAGGAAATTCAAGTACGGTCACATGGTGGCAAAGCAGAGGTTCTCTCTAACCAGAGGCCAAAGGATGAGAGATAACGCTATTCTCTTAAAGATGTCAAAATAATGTGGGATGACTTGAAAATAGGGTTACCCTTTCTCTGGGCCAAATAGTGAGCTATTTTGTCTTATGGAATGTAATTTAATGTCAGAGGGACAAAACCCACCTCATGGAAGGACCAGAGAAGTATTGTTTTTTTTTTTTTTTGGCGGGGGGAGGGGGGCGGGGATAGGATCTCTGTCGCTCAGGCTGGAGTGCAGTGGCACTAGCTTGGCTCACTGCAGCCTTGGCTTCCTGGGCTCAAGTGATCCTCCCGCCTCAGCCTCCTGTGTAGCTAGGATTACAGGTGCATGCCACCACGCCAGGCTAGTTCCTAGTATCTCAGAGGTACAGAATAACAGAACCTTGAAGC
>NW_012106252.1:3257320-3265187 GCF_000951045.1 Mandrillus leucophaeus
CTCGCTCTGTCGCCCAGGCTGGAGTGCAGTGGCCGGATCTCAGCTCACCGCAAGCTCCGCCTCCCGGGTTTACGCCATTCTCCTGCCTCAGCCTCTCGGGTAGCTGGTACTATAGGTGCCCGCCACCTCGCCGGGCTAGTTTTTTGTATTTTTTTAGTAAAGACGGGGTTTCACCGTATTAGCCAGGATGGTCTCGATCTCCTGACCTCGTGATCCGCCCGTCTCGGCCTCCCAAAGTGCTGGGATTACAGGCTTGAGCCACCGCGCCGGGCCTCTGGCCTCACAATTCTTTTACCCAATTCTCCCTTATTTATCAGGCTTTGCTTTCACCTATATTGAGACCTAAAGTGCACGCAACATAAGCACCTAGAGAGCTGATCCAACCTCATTGTCTACAAGTTTCATTTCTAGAGCTTGGAAAGAAAACTTACTCTGTCCCAGCCATTTACGCAATACCCTGGGAACTCATTTCCAGTAATGCATGAACTATAGTACTGGCAGGCAAGATTGAAATAAAGTAGATGAAACAGACTAAAAACACAGACACACATAAAAATGGGTGATTTTGGATTTAACTATGTTCATTTCACCTTTTTACCTCTTTCCTCAGAAAAGCTAAGCTTCTAGTTACAAAGGAAGACAAGAAGAAGATAAACTACTTACATTCAGACAGTGGTTTGAGAACAGTCTGGCTTTTGACATCTGACTCTACAATTTCAATAGCTCTCCTATAAAAAAAATTTCTAAAATTAATTTAGTGTGAGCCAAACCAAACACCATACCAAACCACCAGCCTCAAAAGCAGGCACATTAATGACCATTGCTTAAAGACTGCAACTATGAACAATGGTCATGTAGGCTAACATGGTTTAGCCTATACATATCCTATGTCTAACTTTAAAATTATGATGTTTTGTAATTTTAAAGCCCCCAAACAAAACTGGGTTATTTCTCAGATAAGGAGACTTAATTGCTTTGAAATAATTCATGGACGTCAGATTTGAGAAACTTCAATGCTTTCCTCCTAATAGATGCCAAGTAGGTCATCATACATTAAGCCAATGATAACATCTTGGATGAGGAGAAAATGTCATGGGTAGGAGAGAGGATATGTAGTGTGGGTGACTAACTAAAGGGAGCCAGCACCACCCATACACACCAAACCTAAAAGAGATATCTTCAGTTATAAATACATAGGATATGTGTAGGCTAAACCACCCTAGCCTACATGACTATTGCTCATAGTTGAAGTCTTTACCCAAGTAGTTTGCTGATTAGGGGAAACTTTCAAATTCAGGATCATGCAATCTAGCAATAGGAAGAGCTTACTCTCCCACTGCTCTCTCCAAAGTACTTTGCCCACAGGAAGCCATAAGCCAGACCTGGGTCTTCTGCATGGCAATAGTGGGAGGTTGGACCAGCAGGCCAGCACAGCAAGTATCATTTTAATGGACCCAGCGTCCCTACTGGGAAGGAAGAAATTTCATCAGTCAGCACAGAGGCTTTCCCCAGCAGGAGGGGCAGGGGGATGGGAAGGGAGAAAGAGGTCTGGAGTACAACTATGGGGGACCACCAACTGGAGGGAAGAAGGGGTGCTCACAAAAGGAAAGGAAGGGAAAAAGTCTAAAGGCAAAGATGGTTCAGGTCCATAAATAAACCTGCTTGAGACCAGCTAATGGAAAAGTAAACTGGAGTCTTTTTTAATACAAATGTAATTAACCAATCTATAATCACCACAGGGAGTGCCAGCAACATCTCATTTGTTTCTCCCTCTGTAGGTAATGGACTGATAATGTTTCAGACATTAACACGGTGGAAATCCAGAGCTCCCCACTGAGAAACAAGTCCTCCTTTCTGAGCGTAAAAAAGTAGCAGAACAGAGCCTCTTAAGCCACATTCACTTGAGTTACATGAGACAATTAACAGCATTTCTTTTTTTTTTAATAAAAGGAGGCAACAGTGCCATAACTCACCTGCAAACATCTAGTGCTTTGCGAACATCTCCTGAAACAGCAGAGACTTTGCGGGCACAGAATTGAATTGCAGCATTGTCCAGAACCTGATCTCTAGATACCTTAAGACAAGACATAGAATATGACAGTTTGAACTATAGGATTCTCCCTCGGTAATTTATGTCCCAAGCATAAATATTTTCACATTTAACCCTAAACTTGATTGGCAACTCTTTAGGGTCAAAAAGATGCCTTTTCTTCTCATAAATAATGGAGATATTTGAGAGTTTTCACACATTTAAGCATTTTGTACGGATGTGGTAGAAGTTCATAAATGGAAAAAAAGCAATCAGAACTGAAATTAGCAAAAATAAAATATCTATTTAGTTACTTTCAACAGAAAAAGCTTTTTCATAGGCCCTATTTTTTAAAAGTCATTAAAGAAAGCACTTGAGGCCGGGTACAGTGGCTCACACCTGTAATCCCAGCACTTTGGAGGCCGAGACAGGCATATCACCTGAGGTTAGGAGTTCGAGACCAGCCTGGCCAACATGGTGAAACCCGAGCTCTACTAAAAATATAACAATTAGCTGGGCGTGGTGGCGGGTGCTGTAACCCCAGTTACTCGGGAGGCTGAGGCAGAAGAATTGCTTGAACCCGGGAGGCAGAGGTTGTAGAGAGCCGAGATCATGCCATTGCATTCCAGCCTGGGCGACAAGAGCAAAACTCCGTCTCAAAATTCCTCTAACTCCTGATTTTATTTCAACACTGAGAAACCCAGTAAATGAATGAAGCAGAAATTCACATAAAAATGTTCTCACTATGGTCCACAGGAACTTCTTGCTCCATTAATAAAGCAATCAAGGCAAAAATATTTTAAAACTATTGTTAAATTTTCCTAGCACAGGTGATCCAAGAAACACATAATTTGGCAAAATAGTTGGCACTGACCTGAGTAAGTCGATCTTGCAAAATAGCGACTATCTGATTTCTGGTATAAGGTGGAAAGTTCAACAGCTGTGGCTTACATTTTTCTCTAGCTTGAAGCCTAGGCAGAATTCTATCTGTGAGATCCAGGGTATTAGCAATACCTAAGGAGGAGATCAACAACATTGATCATTGGTCACATTATCCTAAAGGGAAAACTAAATCCTCTGAAAGCTAAATAAATTTCCAGTTATAGAATCTAGCATCTTAATGTTGCTTCACAGTTGTCTCCTACCCCATCCCAACTGATAAGATATATCTATTAGGTAAGATGTACCTAGTCATTTAACTTTCTATTTTGACAAGGCAGAAAGCTGGTTTAAGATAAAATAGTTGATAAATAAGCTGAATATATATTTAAAAAAAAAATACTTTAAAACCACCACGTAACATTAACAATTGAGCACTAACCAATCAGCACCAAGCGAGAATTGCTCAGCCATGGCCATTCAAATAGTGTGTACAATACATCCTGGCCTTTGCTGTCCAGTTGATCCATCTCATCCAATACCAACACACTATAAAAAGAGAAACAGTTAGGATCCATATTCACCTTCCTAACCCTCTAATGTTTGGTATAGGCTGTCTTCAGGTCACTTTCCTAAAGCTCAGACCAGTTTAAAGATCATAATCTATCCTATCTCTAGTTACTGTTACAAGGAGACTCCACATCATCTACAAGTAATCCAATTTAAAATTAGGTGTATCTTCCTTCTCTTCTTTCCCTTTAAGCTTATGTAACTATCCTTCAGAGAGCAAATATACAAAATGTACTTTTTATGGGCAACAGACCTTGCAGATTTTCACAGAGCAACATGAAGCAGAACAATACTTACATCATGGGGCCCTTCTCTGCAGTCATATGTTTTTCTAATTTCCTCATCATGTCCTTCCCAGCTGGCTTGGATACCTCTTCCTGACAAATCTCCTGAGCAATAGCTGGGAATACAGCCTGGGCACTCCTCAAGGACATGCAATTCAGCATGATAGTTTTAAAGCCTTTCAGTTCCTTCTGGAAAAAAAATGCAAACATGGTAGTTATTTTGGCCTCAGAAAATAAAGATCTGATAGAGCCTAAAATGTCTTTGAAGAGTTAACAGCGCGTAAGGAAGCTCTACTTTCATTTGGGAAGATTTAAACAACGAAATTACAAATGTCTTGTTTTGAAGAAACCTTCAATCTTCGAAATTTCTACTCTTTCTTTTCTTTTCTTTTGGAGACAGAGTCTCACTCTGTTGCCCAGGCTGAAATGCAATGGCACAATCTCAACTTACTGCAACCTCTGCCTCCCAGGTTCAAGTGATTATCCTGCCTCAGTCTCCCAAGTAGCTGGGATTACAGGGATACACCACCACACCCAGCTAATTTTTGTATTTTTAGTAGAGATGGGGTTTTGCCCTGTTGGCCAGGCTGGTCTTGAACTCCTGACCTCAGGTGATCCACCCGCATCAGCCTCCCAAAGTGTTGGAATTAGAGGCGTGAGCCACCACACCAGGCCTACTCTTTCTTAACTCTTTTTTTTCCTTTTTCTTTTGAAATGGAGTCTTGCTGTGTCACCCAGGCTGGCGTACAGTGGTGCAATCTCAGTTCACTGCAACCTCTGCTTCCCAAGTTCAAGTGATCCTCCTGCCTCAGCCTCCCAAGTAGTTGGGATTATAGGCACCTGCCACCATACCCGGCTAATTTTTTTTTTCTATTATTGGTAGAGACAGGGTTTCACCATGTTGACCAAGGTGGTCTCGAACTCCTGACCTCAGGTGATCCGCCCACCTCGGCCTTCCAAAGTGCTGGGATTACAGGTGTGAGCCACTGTGCCTAGCCCTCTTTCTTAACTCTTAAAAACTAAGTGCTGGCCAGCCACAGTGGCTTACACCTGTAATCCCAGCACTTTGGAGGCTGAAGCAGGCCGATTGCTTGAGCTCAGGAGTTCAGGACAAGTCTGGGCAACATGGTGAAACCCCGTCTCTACAAAAAATTAGCTGGGCGTAGTGGTGAGTGCCAGTAGTCCCAGTTATCCAGGAGGTCGAGGTGGGAGGATCACCTGAGCCCAAGAGGTCATGGCTGCAGTGAGCCGAGATCACACCACTGCACTCCAGCTTGGACAAGAGAGTGAGACCCTGTTTCAAAAACAAAACACCCAAGTATCATTTACCAAGAGCATCATAATTCAGACTCTCAATATACCTTGAGGTCTTGCAGAATCCGGCTTAAGCAGGCAGTTTTTCCAGTTCCAGGAGCACCAGAAAGGTAAAGGCTTCCAGCTTTTTTCCCACAGATGTGTTCCCTCAGGAAACTCCTGATGACATCCATCTCCCTTTCCCTGGCAGGCAGCCGATCTGGGACAGCTGTGTTCAGGACCAGCTTTGCTTGCTGGTAGCAAGTGCCTGTGCCAGACATAAAAGGTCAATTAGACACAACAGAAGGTGACTGAGAAGACCCACTGGGTGGTTCATTTGGAGTCATCAGCCTTGGTTACAATGGCTGCACTAACAGTTGCCATGGAAGAACAAACCTTCTTGCTTGAATAGTCTCACACATGCAGATTCTTTCTCCAATATGCATCTCTGCTCAGAATTTGTTGTGATCTCTTGACTTTTTCTAACTGAAGAAAGTATTTTGTTTTGGTCAACTTTGGCTTGTTCTCTTTTGCTAGGAGACTTAATTGTCAGCTGATTGTCAAATACCAATCTTCGTCCTTTAAGTGTACGTGAGTGAGGGGGACCATTCTCTTTCTTGCCTTGCTTTGGTGGAGAACAAGGAGGTAAATGGGGAGTGTTGCATAGGTTGTCATCACCTGAAACATAATAAAATCAAAATGTAGTCAGTCATAGCATTGGATAGTAAAAGGATGTGCAAGACCTCTGCCTCTCCCAGAAAGAGGTGAATTTCTACCTTAGAACCACCAACATAAAATGCCTTCTCACTTAGCAGCAAATATTGGCCACCAGATGGCACCACTGATCTTACTACAGTAGTGCCCTTATCCACCGTTCTAGTTACCCTCAGTCTGAAAATACTAAATGGAAAATTCCAGAAGTAAACAATTGACAAGTTTTAAATTGCATGCAGTTTAGTACCATGATGAAATCCCACACCATCCTACCAGAGACATGAATCATCCCTTCAGCCAGCATATCCACACTGTATATGCTATCCACCCACTAGTCACTTAGTAGCTGGCTTGGTTATCAGACCAAAAACACAGTATACGTAGGGTTTGGTACTATCCTCAATTGCAGGCATCCACTGGGGGTCTTGGAATGTATCCCCCATAGATAAGTGAGGACTACTGCATTTAGTAGAAACCAAACGGGTTTTACCAGGATGAAATTGTAAGGCTGTTTTGAAACAGGTTTTCTCAATGTTGGCACCACTGACATCTTGAACCAAATGATTCTTCATTGTCAAGGAGCTGTCCTGTGCATTGTAATGTTTAGCAGCATCCCTGGCCTCTACACACTATGCCAGTAGCAACACCCAGCTGTAACAACCAAACATGTCTCCAGAAACAACCAAATCACCCCCCCATTTAAAAACAAATGTTCCAAAACAAGAAAGAATTACCAACCACTGTTCTAAAGGACGGAAAATATCCAGCATGTCACCTTTTTGTTTCTTTTAATTTCACAAATATTGAGGTTAAATTTCATAATACCGTGTAACTACAAGGTAACTTAAAACACTGACAGAACTAAGTTCAGCATTAAGGAATTGAAGATCAGACCTATTAAGTAGTTCAGAAAGTGACTTCAGTAAGTGGCTTAACTCTGGAGTTTGGTAAGCACTTAGCAACCATTCTGAAAATAACTCAAATGAAGAGTAGTCTTAGGGTCAGGAGCCGTAGCTCACGCCTGTAATCCTAGCACTTTGGGAGGCCGAGGCAGGTGGATCACCTGAGATCAGGAGGTCAGAGACCAGATTGGCCAACATGGCGAAACCCTGTCTCTACTAAAAAAAAAAAAATTAGCCAGGCGTGGTGGTGGGCGCCTGTAATCCCAGCTACTTGGGAGGCTGAGGCAGGAGAATCGCTTAAACCTGGGAGGCAGAGGTTGCAGGGAGCTGAGATCGCACCATTGCACTCCAGGATGGGAGATGGAGCAAGACTGTCTCAAAAAAAAAAAAAAAAAAAAAAAAGTCTTAACTGAACTTAGAAAGCTCCTTCAAAGGACACACATCTTACTGAGAAAAGAAAGGTCACGAGCTGCTAGTGAAAAGGTGATATAATGGATGGTTTACCCAGACGTTTCCTGGGGCTGAGAGGCAGGGCTTTTACACGAGGAGAACAGGTTACAGCTTGAACATTTGTCGGTTCTAGTTTGGCATCACTTGAGTTTTTAGTTTTGTTCAATGCCCGAGACAGCTTCTTTTTTGGAAAACTGATTGTAGCCTGTGCCTGGGATCGGGTTTGAGGCATGATGGCAGCACAGCTAGATTAAAAAAAATAACAGGACAACTAGTCAATATGTGAAAGTGAAGAGAATAAATAAATTTATACTGATGATTAACACTTATTTCTTAATTATGTTATCACAATATTTTAGCATTCAGTTTTGCTTCACATCCAAATCTATGCAAGAACAGCTGACATTTGTTGTCTACCTACTACGTGGAAGCCGCTGTTATAAACACTTTAGGTACCAATTCTTTTAACAATT
This sequence comes from Mandrillus leucophaeus, assembly GCF_000951045.1. Classification (NCBI taxonomy): domain Eukaryota; kingdom Metazoa; phylum Chordata; class Mammalia; order Primates; family Cercopithecidae; genus Mandrillus; species Mandrillus leucophaeus. The sequence continues at coordinate 3,264,915 of NW_012106252.1, forward strand.
ATATTAAAGAGGTAGGTACTACTATTAGCCTTTATTTTACACATGAGAAAACTGAGATAAACAGTGGCCCAAAGTCACAGAAAAACAGGTATGTAACCCCAGGCATTCTGGCGCCAGAGCCCAAGTTCTTAACCAATTGAGCCATGCAATAAGAAGTTACCTGAAACAGGCCGGGCGTGGTGGCTCACGCCTGTAATCCCAGCACTTTGGGAGGCCGAGGCGGGCGGATCACCTGAGGTCAGGAGTTCGAGACCAGCCTGGCCAACATGGTGA
>NW_012106252.1:3265582-3278896 GCF_000951045.1 Mandrillus leucophaeus
CCGAGATCGCGCCACTGCACTCCAGCCTGGGCGACAGAGCGAGACTCCGTCTCAAAAAAAAAAATTAGCCGGGCGTGGTGGCGGGCGCCTGTAGTATCAGCTATTCGAGAGGCTGAGGCAGGAGTATCGCTTGAACCCGGGAGGCGGAGGTTGCAGTCAGTGAGCGGAGATCGCGCCACTGCATTCCAGCCTGGGCGACGAGAGCGAGACCCCGTCTCAAAAAAAAAAAAAAAAAAGTTACATGAATTGATTTATATAGAACTTCTAATTCCCTCTCTCCAGGAACGCGGGGTGTCTTTATCACCAGTTCAGCCCAGCATCCGCCACATTTAGTCTCTTCTCTCCCAAGTCCTCACACTACAGTTCAGTCTTCCCTCAGTTCTCTCCGCCTCTGCACTCAGTCCTCATTCTAGGCAGCTCTCAACGCACCCCAGAATATTTCCTTCCTACAACTTTCAGCTCCTTCACACCACGCACGACTGCTATAACTACCCTGAGGGCACCTGCCCTTTCCCTGATCCTGACCTCAGACCGCCAGCGAGCTCAGCTCTTTTACCTTCACTTTACCTCGGGCCTCGCCGGAACCCGCAGCCTTCACGCAACTCCGCTGCCTCACAAACCCCAGGCCTCCTCGAGCAATCCTCCCCTTCCCACCTCCTCAGTGCAGGATCCTTCTCACGTCTCTCACACGCAGGCTCAGGGACTCACCACCACAAGCCCCTGAACAAACTGCACACCGGCAGCAGCAAAACACAACCGCGCTCGCGCCAAATTCGAATGGCCACAGTGTTCCCACCTCCCGCCAAAGCCCGGCCTCGCTTTTGATTGGCTGTAGTCACAGGCACCGTTCGCCTTGTGCACCGCCTCTTTTTTTGCTTCCAATCCAGTAGAAGAGTTACAGCCAATGAGAGAGCCCCAAGTCTTAGCGTCGCTGTGAGGCCATGACCACTGAACGGGTGGGAGGGACTCTACATCCGGGGCCTCGGTGGAAAGACGCGCGATCGCTGCAGGGCGACTCTGGGCAAGACGGGCCGGCCCCGCCGCAAAGCACGGTGGGAGGCGTAGTGTTTGCTGCCGCGCGACTCTACTTCCGCGCTCTTCCTTCGACTGGATGTGTCAAGATGTGGTTCCCCTTCTCAGTGCCGAACGCACCCATTTGCATCATCCTGATGGGCTAGATTTTCAGAACTGCTACATGATACCTACCGTTTTGGCTTCTGTGCACCAGGTATGATGCTAGGCACTTTACTTAACTCTCTAATGCTCAACCTCGCAAGGTACAAAGCAAACCTGTATACAAGGTTAGAGGTCACAGCATCTTGGTGACAGCGAAAAGCCTAGGATCCAGATCTACTGATGGCTGAACTAGTGATTTTTTTGGTAAAGTTCTACACACCTGTATAAAGAAAAACTATGCTTCATCATAGTATCTCTTGATTCGTGCTTCAAAGATGAGAAACAGCCAAATCTTTGCTTTTATTTCGTTCAACGTAAGAATATTATGTTCTGTGCACCTTCTTACCATTAATCCACACATCGTGGGGAGAGAATTATGACCCCTTAATTTTAAAATCCTTTATGGCGAAACACTAGGGTTTCAGGGCCAGGAAAGACAGCTATATAGAAGAGGCAAGCTGAGTTTTTAATGAAAAATATAAATTAGCGCAGTAATTTGGAGGCCAGCTTCCAAAGCCAATAACTCATCTAAGCCTCAGGCTCCTTTAGAGGCCAGAACCCAATTCTAGGTGATGGTAAACATTTATCTTTTACCCCTCAGTAACAAATAAAATAGAGCCATAAAGCCTAGAAAGAGGAAAGCAACAATATTACGATCATCAGTTAATTGGTACCTAGTTCATGAAGAGAGCCAATATTGAGTGCTTAAGTTATGCCAGGGACTGTGCTCAGTATTTTACCTACATCAGCTTATTAATCTTCACAAGCACCCCCACGAAGCTGGTGTTATTTCATTTTACAAATGAGGGAACTACAGTAGAGGGGAGTTGAGAAAACTTGCCCAAGGTCACACAACTAGTAAGTGGGAAAGCTAGAATTTTAACTCTGAACTCGGACAGAACATCAAACTCTTGACCACGTTATCATAGGGGGATGATTAGACAGATTCAGATTCTAAACAGGAAGAGATGGTGGAGTACATTTTGTGAAGGCTTTTTAGCAGCTGAAAACTCCAAAAGTGAAGAGAATGGGCTGTCAGGAATGGAGAAAGTTACCACACAATGGAAGCTTTTTTTCTTCTTCTGAGACAGAATCTCATTCTGTCACTCATGCTGGAGTGCTCCACCTCCTGGGTTCAAGCCATTCTCCTGCCTCACCCTCCTGAGTAGCCAGGACTATAGGCACGCGCCACCACGCCTGGCTAATTTTTGTATTTTTAGTAGAGGGGGTTTCACTATGGTAGCCAGGTTGATCTCAAACTCCTGACCTCGTGATCCGCCCACCTCAGCCTCCTACAGTGCTGGGATTACAGGCGTGAGCCACCGCTCCTGGCCACAATGGAAGCTTTTAAAAGGACTAGATGGTATTTCTGATGTCTTAGTAGGACAACAGAACTCAGGAAGCAACCTTCACTGTTCATATTTTTATAACATGGGCATCTAAGAATTGCCCTTAATAACCTGAAATGGTAACGTGTGCCCAGCCAGCTTTAAGGGGTGGTTATGGTAAACAACCTACCTCGGTTACAAGGAGAAAGCAGAGGCAGCTATGAGTACTTAGCATGCATATTGGAGCCTATGAAAACACCAGGAAACGGCTGGGTGCAGTGGCTCACGCCTGTAATCCCCACACTTTGGGAGGCCGAGGCAGGTGGATCATGAGGTCAGGAGATTAAGACCATCCTGGCTAACACAGTGAAACCCGTCTCTACTAAAATACAAAAATTTGCCGGGCGTGGTGGTGGCGGGCGCCTGTAGTTCCAGCTACCTGGGAGGCTGCGGCAGGAGAATGGTGTGAACTCGGAAGGTGGAGCTTGCAGTGAGCGCAGATCAGGCCACGCCACTGCACTCCAGCCTGGGGGAGAGAGCAAGACTCTGCCTCAAGGAAAAAAAAAAAAAAGGAAAAGAAAGAAAACACCAGGAAACATAGCAGTGGTCCAAGAAAAGCCTACAGGTGTAAATGACCACCGTGGAAGCAGGCAAATAATCACAGAATGTCAGGACTGAAAAGTTATCTACTTGAAGCTTTTCCTTTGCACTAATAATGATCCTCCAGCAACGTGATGGGTACACATCATATTGTTTCTTGCTTCTTGCTTCTTGTTTCTTGCCTTTGTTTTTGCTGTTTCCTGTGTCTGGAATGTCACTCACCTTCCATCTTCCCTGGCTAACTCTCATAAAGCCTTTTAATACCCTGCATAGGCTTCTCCTGGTAGTTATCCTGAAGTCTACTATGAGTTCCTTGGAGTCAAAGACCATGTCTTAGCCTTGCATAGTGGCATGCATCTGTAATTCCAGCTACTCAGGAGGCTGAGGTGGGAGGATCCCTTGAGCCTAGTTTGACGACAGCCTGAGCAACATAGCGAGACCCCATCTCCAAACTGGAAAAAACAAAAAAAAAAATACTTTTTTTTTTGACATGGAGTCTCACTCTGTCACCCAGGCTGCAGTGCAGTGGCGCAATCTCAGCTCACTGCAACCTCTGCCCCCCCGCCCCCGGGGTTCAAGCAACCCTCCTGCCTCAGCCTCCTGAGTAGCTGGGATTACAGGCGCCCATATTTTTAGTAGAGACAGGGTTTCACCATATTGGTCAGGCTGGTCTCGAACTCCTGACCTCAGGTGATCCACCTGCCTCAGCCTCCCAAAGTGCTAGAATTACAGGTATGAGCCACCATGCCCGGCAAAAAAAGACTTTTCATCTTCATAGACGCCTGGTACACAGTAAAGTGTACAATAAGTGCTTGCTGAAGGAATGGAAAGGACATTCTTGCCAAGTGGACATCTACCCTTTGCATAAACACTTGTGACTGGAGAGCATATACTCCTTTAAGTCTCACACCCTTACGCCTAGGAGTGGAGAATGAATTCAATTATGTGTGAAAATGATCCAGACTGGGCTCCAGTGATGTCAGAGGCAAAGCTTATCCCCAGTTATCCTCTGGGGCAGTCAGAATCCTGAGGTTAACATATTTCTAGTTCTAGTTCATTTTCCACAGTTCCTTTACCTCTCTTTGCAGAGTACTAGGAAGTTGGAGACAGGCAGCTTCCTTCCAGTGGGTCACTCAGTTCATGGTTAGATTGGGTTGGGAAATACTTAAGAGGCACATTCATGGCAAGCAGCTCTGCCTCAGTAATGGAGGGAGGAAACTAGTGTCCTTATCACCTGCTAACTCATACACAGTATCAGGGATAAGGAATCAAATCACACCGGAAGAACCTGTCTGGTATCCTTTTGTGTGTGTGTGTGTAGACATACACACACGTACTAGCAATACTATCACAATAAGACAGAATGAATTATAGGGTTAGGAAGTCGAAGGTCATTTAGGCAAACTCCATTTGCAGGCTATTTCAAATCGGAGGAACAATTCAATCAATAAACAAGTAGTTTATTAACCATATTAATAACAATGATGGGTCAAATAATCAGGGATTCAGCCCATCTGGGAAGTACAGATGAAAATGAAAGGAATCCTTTTTTTCTCTCCTCCCTCCCTCATCCTCATAGGTTTTTATATCTAAATTATGTGAGAGTGATTCATACACACACCCATTATGAATCAGGAAGAGAAATAACTTCAAGACCTTTGCTAGTGATCAAAGTGCAAGTTAAGCTCATTAAGCCTTAGTGGTTATGATGTCAGCTGACCACAGTAAGGAGAGAGTGTCTGGTTGAATTTTTACACCTAAAGGCAAAGTTCAAGAAAACCAGCTAAGATTCAGCTTAAAAAGCAGTGAGGAAAAACAGCCAACACCCATATAAAAACAGATACACACATTCTGTATGCTTTGTCCCCACCCTTCTTTCCTTTAGCCTCAATTTGAGAATCTGCTGTGTAACACAGGTAGAAAGAATTGTAAGAGATTCAAGGAAAAGGTCACAAGGCCAGGAAGCCTCTTAGGTTCCCGAAATCATGCGCAAAGGGGAGTTAGGTAGAAATATAAAACAAGGACTGGTTGGGTGTGGTGTCTCATGCCTGTAATCCCAGCACTTTGAGAAGCCGAAATGGGACGATCACTTGAGCCCAGGAATTTGAGACCAGATTGAGCAACATAGGGAGACCTCATCTTTACAAAAAAATTTTCAAAATTAGCCAGGCACAGTTACACACGTGTGGTCCTAGCTACACAGGAGGCTTAGGTGGGAGGATCACTTGAGCTTGGGAGTTGGAGGCTGCAGTGAGCTATGATCACACCACTGCACTCCAGAGCAAGATCCTGTCTCAAAAAAATAATAATAAAAAATAATAAAATAAGGTCTATCAGAATCTCCCAGGAAGGGTAACTAGAACTCTAGAACTATAATTTTTTTTTTTCTTTTTTTTTGAGTGCGGTGGCATGATTTTAGCTCAGTCCAACCTCCGCCTCCTGGGTACAAGCGATTCTCCTGCCTCGGCTTCTCGAGTAGCTGGGACTACAGGCGTGCGCTACAACACCGGCTAATTTCTGTATTTGCAGTAGAGACGGGGTTTCACCATGTTGGCCAAGCTGGTCTCGAACTCCTGACCTTAAGTGATCCACCCACCTTGGCCTCCCGAAGTGCTGGGATTACAGGCACTGGACCATCACGCCCGGCCAACTAGAACTGTAATTTTCAAAATACAGCTGGAGGGGAGGAGAGAAGACCCTCAGGAAGCTGTAGATGAGTCTGCCCAAGTCAGCAGATCTACCTTTTCAAAAGACCTGGAATCAAACCACTACATTTACCCAAATTATGAGGCAAAAGTTTTCTCCCCTCTCTGTGCCACCACTTGAGGCAGTATTCCACACAAGAGTACACATTTTTCACTTTTTGTTTTTAAGCAAGGTTTAATTACACTGCACGGCATCCAGAAGAAAGAAATGTACCAAAGAATCCAACCTGAGACCAGATTATACATTTTAGAGGGGGGAAACAAATCAATGCTATTTGGGAGAGGGAGCACTGTAATCAGAATACAACTCCAAAATAAATCATACAATAAATTATTTTCCAAAAGAAATTGATCCACATAGACAGATGCACGCACACACACACACATACACGCACGCACGCACACATGTCATTCTAGTCATTTATTCAGTGTTGACTGTGACTTCCATGCAGGGCACCATGAGAAAGGACAAAGATTAGACATGAGAAAAGAAGGCTAGGCCCCCTCTTGCCACCAGTGGAATGAGATTTAAGACAACTAGAGAAGGAACCCACTAAGTTGCCAGAAACAAGAGTAGAAAGAAACAGCAGTTATCAAGGAAGATTTTAATTGCTTCAAAGAGGGAGAGGAAGAAAGCACAGAAATCTAACACAAGTAAAGGCACAATGAATGTGGAGTTGAATGGAACCAAACCCTCCCTTCAGTTAATCTTTTTTTTTTTTTAATGTGGTTTTGATGGTGGTTGTAGTTTTGTTTTGTTTTGAAGAGATGAGCCTTCAAGGCAGAGTTGTAATGGCCCTCCTCTCTCCCCTCCCATTCCCAAAATTAGGATAGCTTAACAGAAAGCCACCTTAACCACATGGCCAGGGACTGAGATTCAATGGGGAAAAAAAGACTGTAGCTGGAATGTAAAGAATTTGATTTGCAGTTGATTGCAGGATGGGTTTCCAGAAGGATAGACAGCTCAGTGTAGTGCCATCATAGGGCCTCAGATGCCCACACTCCACCCCCAGAGCTTCATAAAAGGGAAGGACCCTGGAGTCGCCCTTCTCTCCCACCCCCATAAACACTCAGCCTACAGATTATTTCAAGTGATCAGGAGAATTAAAACACACCCCAACCCTGAGTTGCTCTGTAGCAAGTCTATTTAAACTTTTTTTCTCACCTCTCCCTGGAGGTAAATCTGGGTTTCAAGTTGGGAAGCCATGGGGTGAGGCAGTTCCCCAGTGCAATGGCCGGTGACGAGTATCCTTGCCGCTGCCAGTTAGCAGGGCTGGGATGAGCTCCTGGAGACAGCAGCCTCACATCCATCAGCTAGGGTAGCCCTAGGTTCTCACTCTGTTGACCTAGGCTGTGAAAATGATGGGGCTCTGCAGCTGAAGCAAATCCCCATGACACAGAAAATCACACCTGGAATATCAAAGTGCTTTGGTCCAGGTTCAGTGACCAGAGAAGGGGAAGAGGGACATCTAGCTCATTTAAAAACCTGGAGGCCACCGCCCTGCTTCCCACACAGGGCAGTAAGAAACAACTATAAAGTTTTTCCCATTAGGGAAGAACATCACAAAACCAAACCCATACAAGGGCTCTTAACACAGCTTCCTGGTGCTTAGCTGGGAAATGTCTCTTCCTTCTGCGGGGGGACAAGGGAGTTAATGGGACTGGGCAACAGCCTCAACATGAGACCACCCAATCTTCCATGGAAGAGACGACATTCCCACAAGCAGATAAAAAGAGCAGTGTAAAGGGTGAGTTTTAGTGCTCTTGTAGCCAGCCCACCTTAAACCCCATATTAGAAGCTTTTTACAACATAGAAAATAGACCGATAACTATGCAGATCACATTCCCATCTTCAATAGTAAATATACATAGTAATAAATCCATTATTAACAGCGGGACCAAATAATGTATAAGGCAAAGACTTTGAAACAGGTGTTGTATCATCAACATGCTCTGAAAAAAACCCATCTGACTAGATCTAGACCCAGGCCTTTTTGCATGAGGCGGAGACAACAAGTACACAATCAATATCCATGTGACACAGTCCAAGTGCTGAGGAATTTGAGGGGCAGCGGGCCACGGGGAGGAAGGTATCAGCCCCAGTGAAAAGCGGGGGTTTGGCTTTACTCGTGATATTTTGATGCTCTGTGTGAGTAAAGGAGGGAAAAAAAAAGACACTTTGATAACGTACAAAAGGCATCGACTCCCATTTCAAAAATAAATGGGAAGACTTCACAGTCAAAGTTCAGTCACTTGTCAGTATCTGCCCTGGAACTCTGCTGCAGTATGAATTCTTATACTCTCTCCTTTTCCCTCCACTAGCATCCCCTCTCTCAGTTCTGTTTTTTTGTTTGTTTGTTTTTTGAGACGGAGTTTCACTCTGTCACCCAGGCTGGAGCGCAGTGGCGCCATCTCCACTCACTGCAACCTCCGCCTCCTGGGTTCAAGCGATTCTCATGCCTCAGCCTCCCCAGTAGCTGGGACTACAGGCACGTGCCATCATGCCCAGCTAATTTTTGTATTTTTAGTAGAGACGGGGTTTCGCCATGTTGGACAGGCTGGTCTCGAACTTCTGACCTCAGGTGATCCACCCGTCTTGGCCTCCCAGATTGCTGAGATTACAGGCATAAGCCACCAGGTCCGGCAGTTCTGTTTACTTCAGGATGCTAGGGATACTTCTGGGAGATAACTGCTAACAGATTAGAAAGAGGAATGATATATAAAAAATTATTGGGAAAAGTTTGGTGACAGACCTAATCATGGTCTGTCCCAGAGTTAATGTAGTCTAGGGGATGGCAAAGGACAGCAGACCCCATACACATTACCCCTGCTGAGCCCTCCCCTCACCTAGCACTGGGGAGACTTGGGTTTCACCTGGCACCATGCACAGATCTCTAGCCTGTGATCCAATCAACTGGAAAGGTCCCTAAGACAGTTTAAGCCTGTGATGTGTGTGATTACATTTTTAAGCTAATTTTCCCCATCCATTTCAAAGAGTAGCCACGGTCTCCTTGCTCTCATGCCACGCTCTGAACAGCCTCTACACGTAGCAACAGTTGTAGAAAACCAAAGCATCTGGTGTGTCGAGCCCAGAAGCCCCATCCTGCTGTTGGAAAAAAAGAAGTCCTCATCCAATCAGCCAACGACAGTTCCTACCTAGACTGGGGACCTCCATTTTTCTCTGTGCTCTTTAGGATCTGGAAGACAAAGAAACAACCTATGGCTGGCTGCCACGGAAGATCTACTGAACTGAGGCAAAACTCAACAAAGTCTTTGTGCTTCCTGGCATAGAGGAGTATTTGAATATCCTCATAAGCCTCTGCTCACTTCTTCACCCTTCTGTACTCTGCTGTGTTAAATAGTGCAGTCCTGGGAAGGCAAGGGTGGTAGAGAAAGGAACAGGAAGAGTCTGCTCAGTCAGGTGGGCTGTGAACTTCAGTACACGCAGCGCCACAAAGCCAGCTCCTTCCATGAGGGGCTTCAACCTGCCCTTCTTTGTTATCCTGGAGCACCTTCCAGGGGCTGAAGGACAGAAAGAGCCACTGACAACTTCAGGGCCAGTCAGAAGAGACTGAGGCAGACTCAAGATTGAGGTTAAGGCCTAGGCCCATGCCCTATCTTCCTCTCTCCCACCAGAGGTTTTTGGGGTTTGTGAATCAGGAATGAATGATGCCCGCCACAAAAAGTGATATTTCCTTCGAGGGCATGGGTGGTAAGGGGGAGGAAAAACATCCCTCAGCCTAGCACCGTGAAGCAGTGGGGTGAGGGGTCCCGGAGGGTTCAAATGGCTCCTGGTCCCTTTGCTGCAGAGAACTGACTAGTTCTAAAATGGTCCTCAGTTTATTTCACCCTCTCTTTTTATTAAACGTTAAGTTCAACTGATTAGTATTTAGTGTTTATATCCAATTTATCCCTGGGGTGGTGGGGGCGGGCAGCAGGTAAGAACAAAAACAAAATACCCCTAAAATAAAGCAGACCCAATTCCTTGCCCTTTCTCCAAATATGACCTTTAAAACAGATCACCTCTTGGCAGACTCCTTTCTTGCTTCACTAAAAATGCTCCCCTCCCACCCATAAGTCCTGGTCATGTCAGCCTCCTATATGATGAAATATAATACACCTGCCAAGCTTCCCCTACCGTGGACAGGAGAAGGAAGGAGTACCATTCCCCACCCTGCCCCAACAGTGAGTTAATTCATCACAACAAGGCACCTTTCCCCAAGAGGAAGGCAAGAGACCCGGAAACTTGTTCCTCATGTGGCTAGCAGGGCTTGCTGGAGGAAGGATGGATGCAGGGTTTGAGATCCTACTGTCAATATAAAGAGTCTGATCACCAAATCCAGAGACGAGATGCATAGATGGAGGTGAGCTGGGAGGACACTTGGAGTCTAGGGGTTGGTTGCATTGGAGAAACATGTTAGGAGCTCTCATGCGGGTTTCAGGGGAATGGAAGGGACCATCTGAGAAGAAGAGAAGGTCCATCCTTTTCCTGAGGAACAGGACCAAGCCAGGCTTCACCTGAGAATGGGTGGCAGAGGTGGGGCTCCACGGGCAGCTGAAAAAAAAACAAAATAAAAACCACACACATACAGGTCACCCACCAGAATCGGAACAACCCACACATTTCTAAAATGAGAGACAGGTTCTTTAAGCTAATCTTTAAAATCTGGGGACTAAGTTTTATTGTTGTTTTGCTTAAGAAAATGAAGATGAGAGGCCAGGTACAGTGGCTCACTCCTGTAATACCAGCACTTTGGGAGGCCGAGGCAGGTGGATCACCTGAGGTCAGGAGTTTGAGACCAGCCTGGCCAACAAGGCAAAACCCAGTCTCTACTAAAATTACAAAAATAATCCAGGCATGGTGGCACATGCCTATAATCCTAGCTACTTGGGAGGCTTAGGTAGGAGAATCACTTGAACCTGGGAGGCAGAGGTTGGGTTGAGCCAAGAACTGTACTCCAGCCTGGGCGATGAGAGGGAGACTCCATCTCAAAAAAAAAAAGTCAATGAAGATGACAAGAAGCAATTTTTTTTTTTTTTTTTTTTTTTGAGACGGAGTCTCCCTCTGTCGCCCAGGCTAGAGTACAGTAGCGTGATCTTGGCTCACTGCAACCTCTGCCTCCTGGGTTTAAACAGTTTTCCTGCCTTGGCCTCCTGAGTAGCTGAGACTACAGGCACCTGCCACCACACCTGGCTAATTTTTTTATCTTTAGTAGAGATGGGGTTTCACTGTGTTAGCCAGGATGGTCTTGATCTCCTGACCTCATGATCCGCCTGCCTCAGCCTCCCAAAGTGCTGGGATTACAGGCGTGAGCCACCGCGCCCAGACTAATTTTGTATTTTTAGTAGAGACAGGATTTCACTATGTTGGTCAGGCTGGTCTCGAATTCCTGATCTTGTGATCCGTCCACCTCGGCCTCCCAAAGTGCTGGGATTATAGGTGTGAGCCACTGCGTCCAGCGAGAAGCAAATTGTAACTTAAGAAAACACACAAATTCTACATTTTATGCAATTATGGAAAAACTTTTTTATTATTCTCACCTCGGTTTGTTTTGCTGGGATATATCCTCTGAAAGTGTTTATATTCTTCTGGAGCAGGAAAGTCTTCTACTGGATGGAAGGAATACTTTGACTCAAAATCATCTGCAAAAAGAACAGAATATTAATTCCTATCATCCTTGCTTGTGCTCCCAAGGCCTCTGACCACTTCAACCCTCCCCACTTACTAATCTCTCAGGCACTCTGAGGTACCGTGAGGACCTACTGCACCACCAAACTAACAACCCTGAGAACAGCAGCAGCATCACCCCATGCGCCTTGCATGCACAGAGCATGTATTCGAAACCTCTCTGTACTAAGTAGTGCATCTTTGAGCTCATTTTATATGTATATATTTTTTTTTAACACTCTCACTCTGTCACCCAGACTGGAGTGCAGTGGTGCCCACCACCTCGCCCAGCTAGTTTTTTGTATTTTTAGTAGAGACGGGGTTTCGCCATATTGCCCAGGCTAGTCTCGAACTCCTGAGCTCAATCTGCCCACCTGACCTCCCAAAGTGCTGGGATTACAGGTGTGAGCCACCATGCCTAGCCTGAGCCGATTCTTTAAACCTTTCCATCAAGTCAGACACAGAACAGGACAGGAGCCCAGTTGTTTGCATGGTAGCAGGAAGAAATATAATTCTGTCTGAATAAGCAGAAAGAAATTTTTTTTTTGAGATGGAGTCTCACTCTGTTGCCCAGGCTGGGGTGCGGTGGCGTGATCTTGGCTCACTGCAACCTCCGCCTCCCAGGTTCAAGCAATTCTCCTGCTCAGCATCCCTGGGATTACAGGCGTGCACCACCACACCTGGCTAATTTTTGTAATTTTAGTAGAGACAGGGTTTCACCATATTGGCCAGGCTAGCCTTGAACTCCTGACCCCAGGTGATCCACCTTCCTCGGCCTCCCAAAGTGCTGGGATTACAGGTGTGAGCCACCAGGCCCAGCCGATTCTGTGTTTTAATAACATCTTAGGGACTGTCGCCATGGCAAAACAACTGATCTAAATCCAGAAATCAGTAGAAATTAATTTAAAATGGGAATATTTGTCTATGGCTAGTGAGAGATATGAGCAGATAATTCCCTTTCAGCCCATGTTACCTTCACTTACATAGTTGGGACAGCCAACATGGCTTCTACTCCTATTTTCTACAGCCCCTCGATAAGAAGGCTCAAATTTTCTGTAAGTGTGGCTTGATCACATCCCAAAGGTTTCTACAATAAGGATGTATCTTTAAAAGCAAAAACCCTGGCATGCCTAATAGGAATAGAACAGAACATGGAGGACAGGGGGTAAAGACAGCAACCATTAAAGAATCTAGAAGCTGGGCATGGTGGCTCATGCCTGTAATCCCAGCACTTTGGGAGGCCGAGGTGGGCAGGTAGCTTGAGCCCAGGAGTTCGAGACCACTCTGGGCAACATGGCAAAACCTCATCCCTACAAAAAAAATACAAAATTAGCCAAGCATGGTGATGCACGCCTCTGGTCCTAGCTACTTGGAAGGCTGAGAGATGGGAGGATTGCTTGAGCTTGGGAGGTCGAGGCTGCGATGAGCCGTGATTGTGCTACCGCACTCCAGCCTGGATGACAAAGCAAGACGCTATCTCAAAGAAAAAGAAAAAAAAAAAAAGAATCTAGAGTGTTAGGCCTGCAAGGGACCTTACAGAGATTTTTTCCAGGGGTCCTCAACAGAGGGGTCTAACAATAGCCTCTGGACAACCTTTACTTAGGGTTACATCCCAGAACCAAGGAATTGGAATCTCTTAGGTAGAGCCCCCCAACATTTATAATCTTGGAAAAGTTAATCTTGATACACTTCTCATCTAGTCAACCTAATTTTACAAAATAAGGGAAGTGAGGCCCCAAGGAGTAACGTGACTTCCTCAAAATAACACTGCTAGTTAGTGGCTTTGGATTAATGTGTATGTTTTGGGTTTCGTTTTTTTTTTTTTTTTTTTTTTTTT
>NW_012106252.1:3279138-3293650 GCF_000951045.1 Mandrillus leucophaeus
TTTTTTTGAGACAGAGTCTCGCTCTGTTGCCCAGGCTGGGGTGCAGTGGTGCGATCACGGCTTGTGGCAGCCTCAATCTCCCTGGACTCAGGCAATCCTCCTGAGTAGCTCGGACCACAGGCATGTGCCACCACACCCAGCTAATTTTTGTATTTTTCAGAGAGATGAAGTTTCACCATGTTGCCCAGGCTGGTCTTGAGTTCCTGGGCTCAAAGCAATCCTCCCACCTTGGCCTCCCAAAGTGCTGAGATTACAGGCATGAGCCACCACACCCAATCCTTTTTTCTGTAATATTTTTTGTTATTCTTTCTTCTTGTTTCTTTCCAGGCAATGTGCCATGGGACTTTTTTTTTTTTTTTTCCCCAAGAATTCCAAGGAGGGGCTGTGAGGCTGGGTGTGACGGCTCACATGTGTAATCCCAGCACTTTGGGAGGCCTGGGCAACAGAGACCCGGTCTCTATAAAAAATAATTTAAAAAAGTAATTCCAAGAACAATCAAATGTTTTGTTTTTGAAGAGCTAGAAAGGAATACTCCTTCCTAGGAGAATACGTAAGTCCTGTCTGAATAATCCTAAAGAAGATACAGAGTCTCTGACCTAAAAGCGAGCTACAGAAACTGATCTTTGGAGTGGCTTTAGAATTAAGTTAGCATAATACTTGCTGATCTTACTTCAATCTATTCCAAAGCATCCATGCTTAGAATTCACATCAAGATAAGGAAGTCAATGAACACAGCCCGTAAGTCTGAGGATAAAGTCAGGAGGAGAACTATTGTGAACAAAGGATCCCATGTGGCCATTCCTGCTCTACGGTGGCCATCTGGCAGCCATGGCAGTGGAGTGGGTGAAGTCACCGCAGGAACCATGAGACTACAGATAGCTAGCTACTCACCCAAGAAAGACCGGACAGTGGTGATAGAATCTCTGTGGCCATTCCTCAGGGGTGGCGGAGGAGGAGGGGGTGGCCCAGCTGGCGTCCTTGAGGGTGGAGGTGGGGGCTTTCCTCGGCTCGGGGGTTCTGACCCATGCATTCGGTATGGCGGTGGGGGAGGGGGAGCATCCCGGGCACCATTTCGGATCACGGGTGGTGGGGGTGGAGGAGCTGCAATTCAAATCCAAAGTAGTTAGGTTTGGATGTGGAGATGGCAAGTGGTAGAATGACTTGAAATACATGAGCTAAAAGAATAACACGTCCCACAGACGCTCACAGTGCCTGGTCCCCCTTTGTCCTTATTACTTGAATAATATCACCATTCTTCCAGATACCAATATTCAGAATAAATGTATGACCTTTTTACATTTCGTACCAGTCAGTCAAGAACTCTATCTGTTCTTGATTTTTTTTATGCTTTTCTATGCCTTCCTCCACAATTCTAATTCAAGTCTTCCTTATATTTAGCCTGTTCCACTGCAAAAGCCTTCCGAATGTTCTCCTTGCTTCGTCTATTACCCCTCCAAATTCATTTTGCATAACACCAACTCACTAATCTCCCTAAAAACTTGATCCAATTTTTTCAAAGCCTTTGCACTGCCTAAATCATAAAGTCTCAAACCGTGGCTGGGTATGATGGCTCACGTCTATAATCCTAGCACTCTGGGAGGCCAAGGTGGGAGGAATTGCCTGAGCTCAGCAGTTCGAGACCAGCCTGGGCAACATGATGAAACCCCATCTCTACTAAAAATACAAAAAATTAGCCCAGTGCGGTGGCATGTGCCTGTAGTCCCAGCTTCTCAGGAGGCTGAGGCACAAGAATCACTTGAACCTGGGAGGTGGAGGCTGCAGTGAGCCCAGATTGTGCCACTGCACTCCAGCCTGGGCAACAGAGCGAGACTCCATCTCAAATACATAAGTAAATAAATAAATAAAGTCTCAAAGCCTTTGCTTACATAGTAACCTACCATGCCTATCAGCCTGAGTTTGGCTTCTCCTCTTCCCTTCTTATTGCTAGGCTAGGTCAGGAGCCCTCCTCTGCACTTCCACTGCAGCTTGTGCGTACCTACCACTTGAATAGACTGTTATAATTATTTCTTCTGTGTACTCTTCCCCCAGTATACTGTGTACCCCTTGATGTCAGAGCAGTTCCTCCTTCTGGGTTCTCAAGTACAGCACACAGCAGGTGTTCAATCAATGTCTGCTGAATGAACTGAATTACATGCTTTGCTCTTGTGACTCCCCTCACAATATTCTGATATCCCCCCTTCCCTTACTACCAAATCCTCCCTATCCTTCAAGGTTCAATCCAAGTCCCATCTTCTCAAGGCTTTCCCAAAGCAATCCATTTTCTTCTGAGTCCCTCCACCTCTGCTCTCCCACAGCATATACAGGCTATGTCACTTACTCTAATATCAATGAGCGACTTTCAAAATATATACAGCAGATTCATTGTGGGAAGTTACAAATGTCCAGTAACAGTCTCATTGCTCAAACATTGCAAACACCTCTTTTGGAACTGCCTCCAAAGCAAGTTTATCAGACAGAGCTATAAACACTATTATATGATGGTCACATTTCATTTCTGAGGTCGTCCCACCACCAATGAAAATATTCATACCTATGCCGGGCGTGGTGGCTCACACTTGTAATCCCAGCACTTTGGGAGGTCGAGGCGGGAGGATCACCTGAGGTTGGGAGTTCAAGACCAGCCTAATCAACATGGAGAAACCCAGTCTCTACTAAAAATACAAAAATTAGCCGGGAGTGGTGGCGCATGCCTGTAATCCCAGCTACTCGGGAGGCTGAGGCAGGAGAACTGCTTGAACCTAGGAGGCGGAGGTTGCAGTGAGCCGAGATTGTGCCATTGCACTCCAGCCTGGGCAACAAGAGCAAAACTCTGCCTCAAAAAAAAAAAAGAAAATATTCATACCTGTGTCTGAATCTGCTTTTTGGTCATTTCCAAAAATCAAATTCACTCTTAAAAGATGAAAATTTGCCACCAAGTAGAAGGTAACGTCAAAAGCATGTGTGAAGACATGGCAATATGACTGGAATACAATAGATTCTAATGTGTTTAAGTTGTCTTACTCCTATGCTCTGTATTAACTAACAATAATAGCAGCTACCACTTATTGGGTATCTATTATGTTCCAGGTATTTTAGGTGTAGTAAATCTTGAAAAAGTCTTATAGCCACACCTGCAAAGAATGTAGTATTATCCCCATTTCACAAATGAGAAAACTGGGACTCTCATTTGTCATTTTATTTGATCTGTTTAAGGTCGCAGATCAAATAAAAACAGGCAAGGCACATGTCTGCTCTTTCTACTCTCCCACACTGCTTTTCATAACTCCCAGTATTCTGCATAGTATCTTTCCAACCAGATTTACAATTCAGTGGCTTGGAAGTGCATCTTTTGGTATCTGGGCCATGTTCAATTTTTTTTTTTTTTTTAAAAGAGACAGGGTGTCACTGTGTCACCCAGGTTAAAGTGCAGTGGTGGAATCACAGCTCACTGCAGCTTCAAACTCCTGGGCTCAAGTAATGCTCCAGCCTCAGCAAAGGGCTGGGATTATAGGCATGTGCCACAGCACGTGGCCTGATAAATAGTTGTTACCTAAATAGTACGTGAAGAGACTACTCAGCTTAACAGACAAAACTGTTTTTAGTAATAAAACGGTATCTTGGCCGGGCACAGTAGCTCACATTTGTAATCCCAGCACTCTGGGAGGCTGAGGCAGGCAGAACGCTTGATACCAGGAGTTCGAGATCAGCCCGGGCAACATGGTGAAACCCCACCTCTACTTTAAAAAAAAGGTACAAAAATTAGCCAAGCGTGGTGGCGCATGCCTGCAATCCCAGATATTCTGGAGCCTGAGGTGGGAGGAGCTTGAACCTGGGAGGTGGAGGTTGCAAGAAGCCAACATCGCACCACTGCACTCCAGCCTGGTGACAGAGCAAGACTGTCTTGAAGAAAAGAGTGTCCTATTATTCCTCCTGCTTACTGTCAGAATTTCTGTAGTGACTATAGCTAAGCATGTAACACGGTAATGGAATGAACACACACACACACACACACACACACAAGCTGGCACAATAAGCCCAATAAATGTTTTTGCTTCCCATAAGACACACTCAGAATGTCAACTCTTCCTCACTGTTTCCAAGCTTTGTTCAAGGAGAAACAGGGGACACTAGATGCAATAATTAAAGAGAAATCTTATACCTCCCAGCAGATCTCTGAGCCTTTTTTTTTTTTTTTTTTGAGACGGAGTCTCGCTCTGTTGCCCAGCCTGGAGTGTGGTGGCATGATCTTGGCTCACTGCAAGCTCCGCCTCCCGAGTTCATGCCATTCTCCTGCCTCAGCCTCCCGAGTAGCTGGCACTACAGGTACCGCCACCACGCCTGGCTAATTTTTTTGTATTTTTAGTAGAGACGGGGTTTCACCAGTTATCCAGGATGGTCTCGATCTCCTGACCTCATGATCTGCCCGCCTTGGCCTCCCAAAGTGCTGGGATTATAGGCATGAGCCACCGCGCCTGGCCTGAGCCTTGTTTTCATTCCAAACCTACTCAAACCAAAGCTCTTTAAGAGAAGCTTCTTTAAGCCCTGAAAAATATTCCTGAAAACCCAGATTCCTCAAGACCCTGAGAATTTGTATCTACTCCCAGGGCAGGGAAGCAAGGTAGACAGGGTTAGCCACGTTCACAAGGACACTGGCACCAGCTACACACCAGGCAGGTGACACTGATGAGATGACCTGGAATGGCAAAATAGAGCAGGATAAGAGTGATCTGTTTGGCTCCTCCAGCTCCCTCCCTCATCTCAGCCAGGTTCTGCTGTCTCCAATAAGCTTCTGGGTTCTTTGTCAGATCCAGTTGTTTTTTTGTTTGTTTGTTTTTGAGATGGAGTCTCACTCTGTCCCCCAGGCTGGAGTGCAGTGGCGCGATCTTGGCTCACTGCAAGCTCCGCCTCCTGGGTTCACGCCATTCTCCTACCTCAGCCTCCCGAGTAGCTGGGACTACAGGCACCCGTTGCCATGCCCGGCTAATTTTTTGTATTTTTAGTAGAGACGGGGTTTCACCGTGTTCGCCAGGATGGTCTCGATCTCCTGACCTCGTGATCCGCCCGTCTCAGCCTCCTAAAGTGCTGGGATTACAGGCTTGAGCCACCGCGCCTGGCCCCAGATCCAGTTTTAAGACTGTTTCAAGTGACAGAGCCAGAACTCCAGTCCCTAAAAAAACAATTTGCAAAAGAAGTCCTGGGATGGGAGACAGCCTTTTGTAATCCAAGATTAACCCTAATTTTGACAAAAGTATGATGGTTTCAATTTTTTTTTTAATTCCCTTAAAAATGGACAGTGTTTTACTCTGCAAAGAAAAAATTCTTGAAACAAACTCTATAAACCAATAATACTAGTTTTTGTGTTTTTAGGATTTTTTTTTGAGACAGGGTCTTGCTCTGCTGCCTAGGCTGGAGTGCAGTGGTGTGATCTCAGCTCTCTGCAGCCTCTGCCTCCTGGGTTCAAGTGATCCTCCCATCCTAGCCTCCCAAGTAGCTGGGACCACAGGCACACGCTGCCACGCCTGGCTAGGTTTTTAAAATTTATTTTTATTTATTATTATTTTTTGAGACAGAGTCTCGCTCAGCCACCCATGCTGGAGTGTAGTGCTGCGATCTCAGTTCACTGCAACCACAATCTCCCAGGTTCAAGCAATTCTCCTATCTCAGCCTCTCGAGTAGCTGGGATTACAGGCACCCGCCATCATGCCCGGCTAATTTTTGTATTTTAGTAGACAGACGAGGTTTCACCATGTTGGCCAGGCTGGTCTTGAACTCCCGACCTCAAGTGATCTGCCTGTCTCAGCCTCCCAAAATGCTAAGATTATAGGCGTGAGCCACTGCACCCGGCCTACTTTTTTTATTTTTTGTAGAAATGGGGTTTCACCATGTTGCCCAGGCTGGTCTTGAACTCCCAGTCTCAAGCGATCCTCCTGCCTCAGCCTCCCAAAGCACTAGGATTACAGGTGTGAGCCTCTGTGCCTTACCCCCACTGTACTTTTCAAATGTACATTTTACAGATGAGAAAAGAGAGAATCAGCGATCTGTCCAATGTCACACAACAAATCGAGGCAATACTCAAACGATCTCTGACTAAAATACCTCAATTTTTTTCCAGTTTATCACTCTTAAGAATTGCTGCTCTAGCCAGGTACAATTGCTCACATCTGTAATCTCAGGGCTTCGGGAGGCCAAGGTGGGAAGACGGCTTGAGCCCAAGAGTTTGAGTCCAGCCTGGGCAACACAGACCTCATCTTAAAAAAAAAAAAAAAAAAATTAATGAGCCAGACATGGTGGCAACACCCCTGTAGCCCTAGCTATCACAGAGAAGGAATGGAAAAGTGGGAAGCAAGAAAGCCTACAGACATTTAACAGTACTCAGCTCAACCCACGGAAATTGCATTTTTCTCTTCTTCTATTCCTGGATGAGGTCAGAAAGATATGAGCTTTGCTCAAAGAGTCTTTTGTAAAATCCCTAATAAGAGTCTTTTGTAAAATCCCTAAGTTAAAAAAAAAAAGTCAAACCTGAACTTTACAGAATCAAGGTCCACCTTAGGACTACCTCCTTATGGCTAAAGCTAGGGAGATATGGGATCAGGAATGCAGCAGGCCACTGTTTGGCTGCCCTACGTTAGATGGCCAGCTGCCAGAGTACAAATCTGTGTGTACCAAATAAAGCAGCTGCACACAGGTTAATAGGCCTTTAATGCCTTGTTACTTAATGATATAACCTTTACCATTTTTTTTTTTTTCCTTTGAGGCAAGGTCTTGCTGTGTTGCCCAGGCTGAAGTGCAGTGGCACTATCACGGCTCACTGCAACTTCCACCTCCCAGGCTCAAGTGGTCTTCCATCTCAGCCTCTCGAGTAGCTGGGACTACAGGCATGCACCACCATGCCAGGCTAATTTTTTAAAATTATTTTTTGTAGAGACAGGGTTTTGCTATGTTGCCCAGGCTAGTCTCGAACTCCTGGGCTTAAGTGAACTGCCGGCCTCAACCTCCCCAATCCCAAGTGCTGGGATTACAGGCATGAGCCATCATGCCCAGACTCCATGACATAACTCCTTAATCAATGTTCTATACCTACAGAAACTGACTTTAAAATAAAAGCTAAGGGCTGGGCGCAGTGGCTCACTTGAGGTCAGGAGTTTGAGACCAGCCTGGCCAACATGGTGAAAACCCGTCTCTACTAAAAATACAAAAATTAGCCAGGTATGGTGGCACTTGCCTGTAATTCCAGCTACTTGGGAGGCTGAAACATAACAATCACTTGAACCTGGGAGGCAGAGGTTGCAGTGAGCAGAGATCGTACCACTGCACTCCAGCCTGGATGACAGAGCAAGACTCTGTCTCAAAACACAAACAAACAAATAAATAAATAAAGGATAAGAAGCTGTTTGGGGAGGGTATATCTCAAAGTCTAATGATACAAGGATATGGGAGCCAAAATTCCCAGGTCCAATAAGGCCCCAGAGAGCTGTCATGGTCTCCCCTCACTCTAAAATTTCAATTATGCTAATTATAAGGAGATTACACAACCTCTTCTTTTTCCAGGGTTCCTGAATTTCCTCCTTACCCAGCTTAGGCTTCATTATTGCAATCACTCCCTCACATACACCCTTTCCTTCCTGCCTCACTCTCCCTTAGAGTCGCACATGCCTAAAACATGCTAACACTGGTTAAACAGAGCTCTACTCTTATTTTGTACCTGCAAATCACAGTTGAACACACATGAGACTAATTAATCTCACATGAAATGTATAGCCCATAATCTCAAGTGGGCCCTTCGCGTGGTTGCCTATCTGAGCACATTTCCCTAATCCACCCATACTCCCATGCTCCAGATGACCATTTCATGCCACTTCTCTCTCCTCAACTCGCCTTCTCCTTCCCTCGCCTCAATCACAGCTGATGCTCTTGCTTTCCATTTCACTGAGAAAACAGAAGCAAATTAGAATAAACTTTCCACTTGCTTCTACCACTACACCCACCTACCCACTTGCTTCTAAGCCTATATGCTCTGCCTCCCCTCTTGTTATTACGGAAGAACCACATTTCTATCTAAGGCCAACCTTTTATCTGTGGATCACATTCTCTCTCCTCTGGCCTCCTAAGGTCATTATTTAGGCAATCTGTTCCCTCTCCTCTGATTCAATTTTTTCCCTCTCTTCTAAGTTTCATGCTACTCATTCCATCAGCATACAAATAGGTCTCTCATCTTGGGATGGGAAAAAACCAACTCTCAACCCCACATCTTCCTCCAACATTCACTTCACTTCTCTTCACCCCTCTCTCCTGGACTTTACAGCAAACTCTTTAAGATATTTCTATATTGCTATCTCCAATTTCTCTCCTCCTATTCCTGCATTCTTGAACCCACTCCAATTAAGCTTTCACTTTCGCCCTCCACCACTCCACTGAAACTACTCCAAAGGGTCCCATGATACTAAGACCAATGCCAGTTCTTGGCCTTTAACTTACCCGACCCATCTGCAGCACTGGGCACAGCTGACCACTTACTCTACCTTGGAGTTTCTCCATCACATTCTTGGTTTTTCTCCTTCCATCCTCACTAGAAGCTTTTCTGTTTCCTCCACTGGGTATTCTTTATCTCTCTTGCCTCTAATGTAGGAGGGCGAGGGCTTAGCCCTCATCTTTTTTTTTTTTTTTTTGAAACACAGCGTCACTCTGTCACCCAGGCTGGAGTGCAGTGGCGTGATCTTGGCTCACTGCAACCTCTGCCTCCTGAGTTCAAGCAATTCTCCTGCCTCAGCCTCCTAGGACTCTTCTTATCTATACTCACTCGTTAGGTGACTTCATCTAGCATGTGATTTTCAATACCATTCAAATGTGTCTCTCTAGTCGAGACCTCTCCCCTCAAATTTGGAGTCTGATAGCCAAGTACCAATTCATTATCTCTTCTTGAGTACCTAATAGGCATCTCAAACTTGTCTCAAACCAAACACCTATCTTCCCACAAATTCGCAGTAGTCCTAACCATCTGGCTATTTACTGCAACAGTCCAGTAACTGGTCTCTTTTTGTCACCTTTGTCCTACTGCAGTCTGTTATCAACATAGGAGCTAGTGTTCTTTTTAAAAGGTGAGTCAAATCATACTACTTCTCTGTTTAAAACTCTCCAGTGGCTTCCCATCTCACAAAGTTAAATTCAAGGTCTTTGCAAAGTCCTGCAGTGTTCTCCCCTGCAGCTCCAGCTTTCCAACCTCTAAGTCCTACCTCTCTTCCCTCCCTCAGTCTTTCTAGTCTCGCCACAAAGGCCCTCTTGCTGTCCCCAAAATGTTTCAAGAATACTTCTACCTTATGTCCTCTACATTTGTTGTTCCCACTGCCTGCAACAGCTGTTCTCCTAGATAACTACTAAGCTTACTCGTCACTTTCTTCAGGTCTTTGTCAAATTTTCACCTTATCAGTAAGGACTGTCTTGACTCTCTCCCTACTGCTCCAATTTAAGTTATCATCATCCGACCTCCGCCCCAGTACATCTTATTCCTCTCCTCTGCTTTGTAATTCTCTAAAGCATACTACATACTATGTATTTATATATTTTACTAGTTTGACTGTCCAAAACAGGAACTTTTTGTCTTTTCTATTTATTGCTATTTCCCTACCAACAGATCTGACGCATAAAAAGGTACTCAATAAACCCACTGAATGAATAAATGAATTACTGTCTTCAAGCAGTGCTCTGGGGAAAAGATAAAATCAATTCACAGCACGATAGGGAAAAAGGTGCTTCCAAGCACTTACCTGCTCCCCGACTGGGAGGGTCTCGGGCTGGGGGAGGTGGCCTATTACTCAGTAAAGAGGAGGAGGCTGAGGTGGGCGGAGGAGGTGCTAGGCCTCTGACAGGCCCTGGTGTCTTCCTATGCAAAGAATTGTGTCTCTGTGGCAGCTCAGGGGCTGACTCATTAGTGGGGCTAGAGGGTCCATTGGGGACCCCAGGAGGCTGGCGGTAAGGCGGAGGAGGAGGAGCCAGAGACTGGCCACTTGGTCCCGTTCTGATATTCACAGGGGAAGGAGGTGGTTTGACTGGGGGTGGAGCAGGAGGTCCCTCTCGACCAGGGTGAAGCCTCTGTCCAGGCGTCGGCGGCAAGGGTTTCTCTCTGTTGTAGGCGGGGGCTTTGTTGCTGTGCATAGGCAGAGGTGTGGGGGGTGCGTTGGCACGCCGCCCTGGGGGTGGCGGGGGAGGGGCAGAGGAGCTGTGCTTCATGCCCGTACTGCTGGTGGTATTAGGCCGAGAGAGGTCCGGTAAAGAGGGTCTCTGCATCCGGGGCAGTTCTGGGAGTGAGGCCCGGCTGCTGTCTGTATCATCCTGAGGACGCCCGCTGGCTGCAGATACTGGAGGCCTTGGGGCAGCAGCTCGAGAACTGGGGACTTGCAGGGCCGGCTTACCAGCTAGGTTCTCTACAAATACACAAACACGGGGTCAACAGAGCTAGACAGATACTGGTCAGTATCTCTACTTGACTCAGCTCCTTAGTGCAACCTGCATGGTAGCAGGGAAAGGACTTGCATAGTTCTGGGTTTTTGCTTTTTTGTGTGTGTGACAAAGTTTTGCTGTTGTTGCCCAGGCTGGAGTGCAATGGCACGATCTCAGCTCACCGCAACCTCTGCCTCATGGGTTCAAGTGATTCTCCTGCCTCAGACCCCTGAGTAGCTGAGATTACAGGCGCGCACCACCACACCCGGCTAATTTTTGTATTTTTAGTAGAGATGGGGTTTCCCCATGTTGGCCAGGCTGGTCTCAAAATCCTAATCTCAGGTGATCCACCCACCTCGGCCTCCCAAAGTGCTGGGATTACAGGCGTGAGCCACCACGTCTGGCCTAGTTCTAGGTTTTAATACGGTTTCAGGCTCAGGATACATTGTTATTTATTTTTAAATTTTACTTCATTTTTGACAAGTAATGATTTTATGTATTTATGGGATACAATGCCTTGTTATATGTATACATTGTGGAATGATTAAATCAAACTAACATATCCATCACCTATTTTTCTTTTTATGGTGAAAACACTTAAAATCTACTCTACAACAGGCGCAGTGGCTCATGCCTGTAACCCCAGCACTTTGGGAGGCCAAGGCGGATGGATCACTTGAGGTCAGAAGTTTGAGACCAGCCTGGCCAACATGGCGAAACCCCATCTCTACTAAAACTACAAAAATTAGCCAGGTGTGGTGGCCTGTGCCTGTAATCCCACCTACTTGAGAGGCTGAGGCAGGAGAATGGCTTGAACCCAGGAGGGGGAAGTTGCAGTAAGCCAAGATGGCGCCACTGCACTCCAGGCTGGGCCAGAGCAAGACTCCATCTCAGGAGGAAAAAAAAGAAAAGAATAAATAAAATAAAACTCTTTTAGCAATTTTCAAATATACATCAAGTATAATCAGGGGTCGTCTGATTATACCCCTGGGGCCACGCACCTGTACAGGTCAGTGACCTGTTAGGAACGGGGCACACAGAAGGTGAGAGAGCAAGCATTACCGCCTGAGCTCCGCCTCCTGTCAGAAGAGCAGCAGCATTAGATTCTCATAGGAGGGCGAACTCCACTGTGAACCGCCCATGTGAGGGATCTAGGTTGCATGCCCCTTATGAGAATCTAACTAACGCCTGATGATCTAAGGTGGAACAGTTTCATCCCGAAACCATCCCCGACCACCATCCATGGAAAAATTGTCTTCCATGAAACCAGTTCCTGGTGCCTAAAAGACTGGGGACTGCTGCAATAGATCACTAAAACTTATCCCTCCTGTCTAACTGAAACTTTGTACCCTTTGACCAACATCTCCCCTTTCTCCATCCCAACACCTACTGCCCCCAGCCTCTAGTAACCAACGTTTCACTCTCTACTTCTATGAATGAGTTCAACTGTTTCAGATCCCACATAAAAATGAGATCATGCAGTATTTGTGTTTTTGTACCTGGCTTATTTCACTTAGTATAATGTCCTCCAAGTTCATCCGTATTATCAGAAATGACAGAAGTTTCCTTCTTTTCTAAGGCTAAATAGTATTCTAGTGTATATATACCACATTTTCTTTATCTAAATTGCATCCGCTTTCATTTAATCCCTCAGCTTTTGCTGTATTCTACTGTATAACTCCTCCCCTGCTCCCAAGTCTTTCTGCCCCCGACCTTTACCACACTCCTCAACCTGAGATGGCCCACTTGGGACATCAGAAATTAACACACCAGGGAAATATCCTGGGAAAGTACTCATCAGATACCTGAACCGTCCTTGGCTCCCACAGGTCGAAGCTTCGGCACTCCTCCTTGGAACAGACCTCCCTTGGGCTGCAGGGCAGCTCCTCCAGAGCCATAGCCACCACTGCTTCCTTTGGGCTCTGGAAAGCATACCAGTAGGGTTTTCATTTCACATGCTCTCAGCTGATGACCAAGTCAATCATGAGGGGAAACCCCTCCTCTGTCTGGGCTATCGCTTGCAAACAAACCAGTCTTGTTTTTGCCCTTCTATTTAAAAAAGCAGGCCTGGTACAGTGGCTCATGTCATTAATCCCAGCATTTTGGGAGGCCAAGATGGGAGGATCACTTAAGTTCAGGAGTTCGAGAGCAGCCTGGGCAACATAGTAGGACCCTGTCTCTACAAAAAATTTCAAAAATTACCCAGGCATGGTGATGCATGCCTATATACTTGGGAGGCTGAGATGGGAGGACTGATTGAGCCTGGGAGGTCGAGGTGGCAGTGAACCATGATCGTACCACTGCACTCCAGCCTGAGCGACAGACAGAGCAAGACCCTGTTTCAGGAAAAAAAAAAAGAGAGAGAGAAAAGAAAAGAAGGGAAAGCTAGGCGTCTCTGCTCCACAGCTTTGTGTAGGGATGAAACTCTTTGTTGTGATGAAAGAGAAAGAACAAGTGAGGCTGGGCGCAGTGGCTCACACCTGTAATCCCAGCACTGTGGGAGGCCGAGGTGGGCGGATCACGAGGTCAGGAGATAGAGACTACAGTGAAACCCGGTCTCTACTAGAAATACAAAAAATTCGTCGGGTGTGGTGGCAGGTGCCTGTAGTCCCAGCTACTTGGGAGGCTGAGGCAGGAGAATGGTGTCAACCCGGGAGGTGGAGCTTGCAGTGAGCTGAGATTGTGCCAGCCACTGCACTCCAGCCTGGGTGACACAGTGAGACTCCGTCTCAAAAGAAAAAAAAAAAGAACAAGTGGCTGATCTTCCTTTATTTAGGGCAAAGGGATAAGGGGGTTAAATAAATGTTTGGGGGGCCAGGCGCAGTGGCTCATGCCTGTAATCCCAGCACTTTGGGAGGCCGAGCAGGTGGACCACCTGAGGTCAGGAGTTCAAGACCAGCCTGGTCAACACGGTGAGACCCCCCATCTCTACTAAAAATACAAAAAATTGGACAGGCGTGGTGGCACGCACCTGTGATCCCAGCTACTTGGGAGACTGAGGCACGAGAATCATCTGAACCCAGGAGGCAGACGTTGCAGTGAGCTGAGGCCACGCCACTGCACTCCAGCCTGGGCAACAAGAGCGAAACTCAGGCTAAAAAAAAAAAAAAAGTTCAACATAGTTATCTGGACTCTCCTCTCCACATCTCAGATGATAGATAGAAGGTTAAGGGATCAGGGACCAATATGTGAGCACTCTCCAGAGGCCTACAGGAACGGACACTTGTAGCAATCATAAAATCAACCTTGGTTTCAGTCAAGAGGTGTCTAGGAATGTGGCAGTATCCTCAAAGGACAGTCAAGGATGTGCCCTGATGAGTATTAGTTACAATGAGAGACGGCAGCCTTCTTTTTTTTTTTCTTTTCCTTTTTGAGAGACAGAGTCTTGCTCTGTTGCCCAGGCTGGAGTGCAGTGGTGCAGTGACGTGATCACAGCTCACTGCAGCCTCGAACTTCTAGGCTCATGCAATCTTTCCACCTTGACCTCCCAAAGTGTTTGGCTTACAGGCATGAGCCACCACGCCCAGTGAGATGGTAACCTTAAACCTGAGACGCTCTCCAAGAGTCAAGAAGAAACTTCTAAGGTTCAGAAGAATGAGAAGAGAGCCAAAGCACATCCCAGGACAAAACTCTCCCACTCAAGCCCCAATAAAAATAACAACACAGCCAAGTCTTCAAGTCACTCCTGGGATCCTGCCGGTTCACTAGGAAATGAAGCTCAGACTCACTCTCGAGGATGGGAGCACTCCGATCATTAATGTTGGTCACCTTCTTCAGCTTGGTCCCTTTGCAAATGTCCTGTAAGAGGGCGCCTCGACCCCGCTGCTCATCTCTACTCAGCTTGGGCTGCTCTGTGTTTGCCTGGAGGATAAGAGAAATGTAAGTTCACCCTAAATAGTTCCCTTTATCGGCCAGGTGCAGTGGCTCACACCTGTAATCCCAACACTTTGGGAGGCCAAGGCAGGTGGATCACTTGAGGTCAGGAGTTCGAGACCATCCTGGCCAACATGGTGAAACCCTGTCTCTACTAAAAATACAAAAAATTAGCCAGGCATGGTGGCACATGCTGTAATCCCAG
>NW_012106252.1:3294375-3297271 GCF_000951045.1 Mandrillus leucophaeus
AAAAAAAAAAAAAAAAGTGTGTATCATCACTATCAAGGCAAAATTTAGTCCCTACTATGACTTAGGCACTGTGGTAAGCACAATATTTGCCTTAGCTGATTTAAATCTCGAAACCTTCCCATGAGAAAGGTATTATTATCATTGTCACCATTTGGAAAGGGTGGGCCAGACGCTGAATAGCTATCTAAGGTCATGCAACTAATAAACGATAAAACAAGAGTCCAAACTCCAACAGTGACACTAAAAACTCATATCCTATCTCAACTAACATACCCTACTGTCTCCCTATTACTTCAATTTAACCTCTAAATAAAGTTATAAAGTAAACTATATTATTCTCATTCCAAAGATGAGGAAATAAAGGTAATGTCACATCATTAATAAACAGCCAAGATTTGAATGCTCTGATTGTCTCGAAGCCCCAGGCGTTTTCTATTCTCTGACTGCTTTTTTTGTTTTTGTTTTTTTTTTTTTTGAGACAGGGTCTTATTCTGTCATCCAGGCTGGAGCGCAGTGGCACGATCACTGCTCACTGCAGTCTCAATTTCCCAGGCCCAAGTGATCCTCTCACTTCAGCCTCCCAAGTAGCTGGAACTACAGGTACATGCCACCACATTTGGCTAATTTTTGTAACCTTTCAACAACATGGTTCTTTTCAGGTTCTTCATCTTCCACTTACCTCTTAAACCTCATTTCCCAGAGTTCTATCCTCAGCCTCTATTCAAATGCTCCTGGGCACACCCACCCCATCCCAGGGCTTGATTGCCACCATAACTCCCCAAACTTCAAATATGTGTATCTCGTCCTCATGCCTCTGACCTGAACTTCATACACTGCAGTATAAAAAATGATGCATGCGGCTGGGCGCAGTGGCTCACGCCTGTAATCCCAGTACTTTGGGAGGCCGAGGCGGGCTGATTGTGAGGTTGAGAGATCGAGACCATCCTGGCCAACATGGTGAAACCCCATCTCTACTAAAAATATAAAAAACTTAGCCAGGTGCGGTGGCACGTGCCTGTAATCCCAGCTACTCAGGAGGCTGAGGCAGGAGAATCACTTGAACCTGGGAGGCAGAGACTGAAGTAAGCCGAGATCACGCCACTGAACTCCAGGCTGGTGACAGAGTGAGACATCGCTTCAAGATTTAAAAAAAAAAAAAAAGTCATGCATGCGGCCGGGCACGGTGGCTCATGCCTGTAATTCCAACACTTTGGGAGGCCGAGGCAGGTGGATCACCTGAGGTTGGGAGTTCAGGACCAGCCTGACCAACATGGAGAAACCCCGTCTTTATTAAAAATACAAAAATTAGCCTGGCATGGTGGCACAGGCCTGTAATCCCAGTTACTTGGAAGGCTGAGCCAGGAGAATTGCTTGAACCCAGGAGGCATAGGCTGCGGTGAGCTGAGATCCCAACATTGTACTCCAGCCTAGGCAACAAGAGCAAAGCTCCATCTCAAAAAATAAAAATTAAAAAAAAGATGCAAGTTAAAACATAGTAACTACCAACTGGTAAAGGTTAAAATCAGAAGGCCAGGCATGGTGGCTCACGCCTACAATCCCAGCACTTTGGGAGGCCAAGGCGGTGGATCAAGAGGTCAGGAGACCGAGACCATCCTGGCCAACATGCTGAAACCCCATCTCTACTAAAAATACAAAAATTAGCCAGGCGTGGTGGCATGCGCCTGTAGTCCCAGCTACTCAGGAGGTTGAGGTAGGAGATTTGCTTGAACCTGGGAGGCGGAGGTTGCAGTAAGCTGAGATCGCACCACTGCACTCCAGCCTGGGTGACAGAGCGAGACTCCGCCTCAAAAAAAAAAAAATTTTTTTTTTTACTAAAGAGACTGTAAAAACTTACTGAAGGCAGGGTTCATGAAAGCAGGAACCACACCGCTCACTGCTGCAGAGTGCCTGGCACAGAGAGGAAGCTCAAAAAATGCGCAGGATGGGCCGGGCGTGGTGGCTCACACCTATAATCTCAGCACTTTTGGAGACCGAGGTGGGTGGATTATGAGGTCAGGAGTTCGAGACCAGCCTGGCCAACATGGCGAAACCCCGTCTATACTAAAAATACAAAAATCAGCCTGGCATGGTGGTGCATGCCTGTAATCTCAGCTACTTGGGAGGCTAAGGCAGAAGAATCGTTTGAACCTGGGAGACAGAGGTTGCAGTGAGGCGAGATCACACCACTGTACTCTAGCCTGGCTGACAGAGCAAGACTCTGTTTCAAAAAATAAATAAGTAAATAAAATTAAAAAATGAAAAATAAATGCACAGGATGAATAACTATGGTAGTCATAAGGATTCAGGGAAAAGGGAATTTTTATACTACCTAGGGTAAGATAAATTGGTATAATCTTTCTAGAAAGCAATTTAACAATATGTATCAAAAGCCTTAAAAATGTCCAGGCCAGGTGCAGTGGCTCATGCCTGTAATCCCAGCACTTTAGGAGGCCGAGGCAGGCAGATCACCTGAGGTCAGGAGTTTGAGACCAGCCTGGCCAACATAAAGTACCCTGTCTCTGCTAAAAATATAAAATTAGCCAAGCATAGTGGCACACGCCTGTAGTTGCAGCTACTTGGGAGGCTAAGGCAGGAGACTCGCTTGAACCCGGGAGGCAGAGGTTGCACTGAGCTGCGATCGTGCCATCGCACTCTAGGCGACAAGAGCGAAACTCCATCTCAAAAAAAAAAAAAGGCTTGAAAATGTGTGGCACAAGAATTCTACTTCTAGGAATTCATTTTAAGAAAACAACTGGGGCCGGGTGCGGTGGCTCAAGCCTGTAATCCCAGCACTTTGGGAGGCCGAGACGGGCGGATCATGAGGTCAGGAGATCAAGACCATCCTGGCTAACACGGTGAAACCCCGTCTCTACTAAAAAACAAAAAACTAGCCGGG
>NW_012106252.1:3297931-3299106 GCF_000951045.1 Mandrillus leucophaeus
AGGACCATCAACCTATTTACTCAAAGGTTTTGAGACTTGCTCAGGCCAGAGTGCAGTGGTGTGATCTCGGCTCACTGCAAGCTCTGCCTCCCAGATTCGAGAGATTCTAGTGCCTCAGCCTCCCAAGTAGTTGCGACAACAGGCGTATGCCACCACACATGGCTACTTTTTTTTTGTATTTTTAGAAGAGATGGGGTTTCGTCATGTTGGCCAGGCTGGTCTCAAACTCCTGACCTCAGGTGATCCACCTGCCTTGGCCTCTCAAAGTGTGGCCACTGCACCTGGCCTCGTCAAGTAAAACATTTTGAAAAACAATACATATGACCTGGTGTGGTGGCTCACACTTATAATCCCAATACTCTGGGAAACTGAGGTAGGTGGACCTAAATTTTCTTTTTTTCTTTTTTTTTTGCGGGGGGGATGGAGTCTTGCTCTGTCGCCCAGGCAGGAGTGTAATAGTGCGATCTCCACTCACTGCAACCTCCACCTCCTGGGTTCAAGTGATTCTCCCAACTCAGCCTCCCTGGTAGCTGGGATTATAGGCACCCACTATCATGCCTGGCTAACTTTTTTTGTATTTTTATAGAGATGGGCTGTCATTATGTTGGCCAGGCTGGTCCTGAACTCCTGACCTCAGGTGATTCGCCCGCCTCAGCCTGCCATAGTGCTGGGATTACAGGCATGCGCCACTGTGCCCAGCCTTAGACCTAAATTTTCAATGGCAACAGGCCTCTGTCTCCAGGCTCGACCCCAACCCCAGTCCCCCAAACTGTATTGGAAAGGTGCAAAAACAGGTTACTCTTGCTGCTGAAAATATTTCAACAACTCCTCATGATGGTCAGAAGAAAAATCTAAACCCTCAGCGTACATCTCCAGCTGCATCTGCTACCACATCCCCTCAAGCAATAATCTAAACCTCTATATGCTTTCTTACAAATCAGCACGAGGCCGGCACAGTGGCCCACACCTGTAATCCCAGCACTTTGGGAGGCTGAGGTGGGAGGATCACTTGAAGCCAGGAGTTCAAGACCAGTCTAGGCAACAAAGTAAGACTGCCCCCAAACCCCATCTCTACAAAAATAAAAATACAAAATTAACTGGGTGTGGTGGCGCATGCCTGTAATCCCAGCTACTGCGGAGGCTGAGGCAGGAGAATCACCTGAACCTGGGAGGCA
>NW_012106252.1:3299156-3302640 GCF_000951045.1 Mandrillus leucophaeus
GCGTACATCTCCAGCTGCATCTGCTACCACATCCCCTCAAGCAATAATCTAAACCTCTATATGCTTTCTTACAAATCAGCACGAGGCCGGCACAGTGGCCCACACCTGTAATCCCAGCACTTTGGGAGGCCCAGGCAAGAGGATCACTTGAAGCCAGGAGTTCAAGACCAGTCTAGGCAACAAAGTGAGACTCTGCCTTTACAAAAAAAAAAAAAAAATTTTTTTTTTTTTTGAGACAGAGGTTCAAGTGCTGGGATTACAGGCATGAGCCACTGCACCCAGCCTAAAAAAAATTTTTTTTAAATTAGCTACGTGCAGTGTCATGCACATGTAGTCCCCTCTACTTAGGAGGCTGAGGCAAGCGGATCACTGAGCCCAGGAATTAGAGGCTGCAGTGAGTTATGATCAGAACTACTGCACTCCAGCAACAGAGTGAGACCCTGTCTCATTCATTAATTAATTAACACCAAATCAGTATCTTTCCACATGCTGCTTCCTCAGCTTCAAGTGCCCTCCCTCCCTCCTTTCTTTCTGGCTAAGCTCTACTCATGGTTTAAGACTCAGCTCAAGTATCACCACCTACCTAAAAGCCTTCATTGACTGCCTCCTCTTTCTACCCTGACTATAACCATACAAGCTCTGCTTTATTTTTTTGAGACAGAGTCTCACTCTGTCACCCAGGCAGCGGTGTGATCTCAGCTCACTGCAACCTCTGACTCCCTAGTTCAAGGGATTCTCCTGCCTCAGCCTCTCAAGTAGCTGGGATTACAGGCAAATGCCACCACGCACAGCTAATTTTTGTATTTTTAGTAGAGATGGGGTTTCACCACGTTGGCCAGGATGGTCTCGATCTCCTGACCTTGTGATCTGCACGTCTTGGCCTCCCAAAGTGCTGGGTGCAATCTCTGCCTCTAGGGTTCAAGTGATTCACCTGCCTCAGCCTCCCAAGCAGCTGGGATTACTGGCTCCCAACCACCACACTCAGCTAATTTTTGTATTTTCAGTAGAGATGGGAGTAGAGATGGGGTTTCGCCGTGTTGGCCAGGCTGGTCTCAAACTTCTGATGTCCACTGATCCGCCCGCCTCGGCCTCCCAGAGTGCTGGGATTACAGGTGAGACACCACGCCCGGCCAAGCTCTGCTTTTATCTACTTCATTTATTGGGCTTCCACACAGAACTTCATCTAAAAGGCGGTTCATACATATTCTTAAAACAAAATGTCTAAAAACTACAGGTTATGAAAACAAACAGAAGTGGGTAAACCTGAACTCTAGTTCTAGTTCTGAAACAAATTAGATAGGCAAGTCACTTTTCCTCTTCAGGGTACAATTTCTCAACTGTTAAACACTTAACATATACACATAAACACACATACACACCTATGCATGCACGCATACACACACCTGTGGCCTACTCTTCTCTGAAGTTACTTTTACTTCCAAATTCTACAAAAATAGAATGCATACAGGTTCCTTTGGTTCCTTTTTTTTTGAGACGGAGTCTCGCTCTGTCGCCCACGCTGGAAAGCAGTGGCATGATATCCGCTCACTGCAAGCTCTGCCTCCCAGGTTCACGCCGTTCTCCTGCCTGAGCCTTCCAAGTAGCTGGGACTACAGGAGCCTGCCACCATGCCCGGCTAATTTTTTGTATTTTTTAGTAGAGACGGGGTTTCACCGTGTTAGCCACGACAGTCTCAATCTCCTGACCTTGTGATCCGCCCGCCTCGGCCTCCCAAAGTGCTGGGATTACAGGCATGAACCACTGCGCCCAGCAACCCCCCCGCCTTTTTTTTTTTGAGACGAAGTCTCGCTCTGTCACCCAGGCCAGAGTGTGGCGTGATCTCAGCTCACTGCAACCTCCACCTCCTGGGTTCAAGCAATTCTCCTGCTTCAGCCTCCTGAGTGGCTGGGATTACATGCGCCTGCCACCACAACTGGCTAATTTTTGTATTTTTAGCAGAAACATGACTTCACCACGTTGGCCAGGCTGGTTGCGAACTCCTGACCTCAAGCAATTCGCCTATCTCAGCCTCCCAAAGTGTTGGGATTACAGGTGTGAGCCACCGCGCCTGGCCTCAGGTTCCCTCTTTCTCATGTGAAACCAGGTATCACAATCCAGGTATGGTTAAAGTAGCTTCCTGTTTGGTTCAAAAACCACACTGCTTTTTTTCCTATTATTGAATCTTTCGGTCTTCGAACCAACACATTTCAAAACTCCTTTCCTTCTTGATAAGGTGTTGGACTTGATGGACTTGGCTTTAAAATGAACTGATTTTGAATAGAAAAGATGATGAAGTGGTATCAAGAGACAACCACTAAGAATCCTCAGGCCGAGTGCGGGGGCTCACACCTGCAAACCCAGCACTTTGGGAGGCCGAGGCGGGAGGATCACGAGGTCATGAGTTCAAGACCAGCCTGGCCAACATGGTAAAATTCCATCTCTACTAAAAATACAAAAATTAGCCGGGTGTGGTGGCGCATGCCTGTAATCCCAGCTACTTAGGAGGTGAGGCAGGAGAATCTCTTGAACCCAGGAGGTGGAGCCACTGCACTCCAGCCTAGGCAACAGAGCGAGACTGTCTCAAAAAAAAAAAAAAAAAGATTCCTCACTACCTTTTTCTCAAAAATGCCAAAGAAACAACAAACTAACTTTCATACAGCAAATAGTTTTAGGGGAAAACACTAGCTCCTACTCCAATGCCACCTGTCCAAATCTCCATTTAGAGTGAACCAGGACAAGGAAAGCAGACATGCCATTATGGTCCTAAGAGGACATCTCAGGAATCAGAACCAGCTGAAGAAGATGGACTTGTTTATTCTCCACCTTCCTATACCACATGTCATTGATTATACACTATGTCTTGTACAAAGAAGCCCTATGTATCCTTTAATGCTAGGAATAACAATCTGGAATGTTAAAAACAGAATGAAAGAATAGGAATGCTACAGGTAGGAAAATCTAGAAATTTTAACCAAAGGGGTTAAAAAATAATAATAATATGTGAGGACCATCAACCTATTTACTCAAAGGTTTTGAGATAGCCTGATGGAAGGACTACCTACCTGATGAAACGTGGGAGGTGGAGGAGGGCCAGGTGGGGGTGGCGGGGGAGGAGGAATTGGCATTCTTGCCCTGCTCCCAGTTGGCACTGTTCTCTCTCCGTCTTTATTTGTAGCTTTAGGTCATTCATATACCTGCAAATGAAACAAATTCATAACAACAGCTTTACCATTAGATACAAGTGCCCAGGAGAACAAGAGAACTGGGCATGACAACTGAAAGAGACTGCACACCTCATCTTCTAGTTCCACTGTGATACAGTCCAGAGCCTGGCAAATCTGTTTAAATCAATTGTTTTAATTTGCAGTTTCCTAATGACTTATGATACTGAACATCTTTTCATATGCTTTTCATATGCTTACTTGTCATCTGTTTTTCTTCTCTGGTAAGGTGTCCAGGACTTCTGTCCTTTTTTTTTTTTTTT
>NW_012106252.1:3303520-3310286 GCF_000951045.1 Mandrillus leucophaeus
CTGGGTGTGGTGGCGCATGCCTGTAATCCCAGCTACTGCGGAGGCTGAGGCAGGAGAATCACCTGAACCTGGGAGGCAGAGGTTGTTGAGGTGAGCTGAGATCGCGCCACTGCACTCCAGCCCGGGCAACAACAGCGAAACTCTGTCTCAAAAAAAAAAAAAAAAAATCAGAGATGGGTGCTCACTATATTGCCCAGGCTTGTCTCCAACTCCTGGCCTCAAGCAATCATCTCACTTCAGCCTCCCAGCTGGGATTACAGGTGTGAGGAACCATGCCTGGCTGGGTTGTTTTTACTTTTTTATTGTTGTATTTATTGTTGTATTTTTAATTGGGTTGTTTTTACTTTTTTATTGTTGAGTTTTAAGAGCTCTTTGTATATTCTGTATAACAGTCCTTTAACAGATATTTCTGCAAGTAGTATTTTCTCCCAGTCTGCGGTTTATCTTCTCATTTTCTTGATTTTTATAACCTCTTAAAAATGTAAAAATCAGGCCAGGCGCGGTGCCTCACGCCTGTAATCCCAGCACTTTGGGAGGCCGAGGTGGGCAGGTGAATCACCTGAGGTCAGGAGTTCGAGACCAGCCTGACCAATATGGTGAAACCCCGTGTCTACTAAAAATACAAAAATTAGCCAGGCATGACAACGTGTGCCGGTAGTCCCAACTACTCAGGAGGCTGAAACAGAATTGCTTGAACCCAGGAGG
The DNA here is from genome assembly GCF_000951045.1 of Mandrillus leucophaeus. Lineage (NCBI taxonomy): Eukaryota > Metazoa > Chordata > Mammalia > Primates > Cercopithecidae > Mandrillus > Mandrillus leucophaeus. Next base: position 3,304,226 of record NW_012106252.1, read on the forward strand.
CGGAGGTGCAGTGAGCCAAGATCGTGCTACTGCCCTCCAGCCTGGGCAACAGGGTGAAACTCCATCTCAAAAAAAAAAAGGAAAAATCATTCTTAGTTTATGGGCCACAAAAAAACAGGCTGTAGACCAGAGTTAACTTATGGGCCACAGTTTACCAACATCTGGTATAGTCACATCCCTGGAATCTGATAGCCATTTATCAAGTCACCAAACACTTTAACACTCAAAAACTATATAGTTGTCCCTCTATTATAGTCTGTGAGTAATCCTCATTTTACAGATCAGACTAAAACCAGAACTCAAGAACAATACCCCCACAAAGCCATTTTAAGGAAATCCCATTTTTTGATCCCCTCCCCCCAAAAAATGGAAGCCAAAATAAGACGGTCACCATGAGTACAACTTACAGATGACAAGAAAGGTTCAAGAGGGTAACCAACCTCACCAATCAATCCATGGAAGAACTGCTTCTAAGCAAGGTGACCAATAAGATTAGGAGGCCAGGCGTGGTGGCTCATGCCTATAATCCCAACACTTTGGGAGGCCGAGACAGGAAGACGGCTTGAGCCCAGGAGTTCAAGACCAGTCTGGGCAACATGGTGAAATCCCATCTCTACTAAAAATACAAAAATTAGCCCGGCATGGTTGTGCACGCCTGTAATCCCAGTTACCTGGAAGGCTCAGGCAGGAGAATTGCTTGCACTCGGGAGGCGGAGGTTGCAGTGAGCCGAGAACGCACCACTGCACTCCAGCCTGGATAACAGAGTGACACTTTGTCTCAAAAAAAAAAAAAAAACAAAAAAAAACAAAAAAAACATCAAACCAGCATGGCAGCTCACTGGGAAGGCCTGGTTCTGAACTCCTTACATGGGTGACTAAAACCTCTCCGTCAATAATGGAGTAATTTAATACTTCTCTCAATGCTCTGGGAATGATTAAAGGAAAGGGAAATTTTTCCGAAAGTTCTATAAAACCAAAAACTACTGCAGGAGAGTAGAATTTGATCAGAAATGAGACTGTAAAAGTCTTCAAAGTCCCAACTCCTGCCAGTGTGATGCCACTATAGGCTGGCTGCCCAATAGAGCTATTTGCTCTAACCACAAAGAACTGGACAGCACTCAGGCTAGGTGGTTCCCATGGGGAACGGTGTCTGCACTCACTTCAAGAAATAAGCCGATAAATTCCCTCCAAGGGAAATACCTTCTCATTTCTGCTTTCAAAACTAACAGCAGTCTTGCCTTGCCAGTCGTTTAACATATGAGGCTTTAAAAATTGATCAAAACAGTAAATCATAAGCAGAACATTTATCACCAGGTGAGGGAAAGGAATTTAAAATAAAGAAAACACAAGAAGTAGAAAAACAAACAAACAAACAAAAACCTTTCTTTTCTTTGAATCCCCTGGGTTTACTGTGACCATTCCACTCCAAAGTGCCCACAGTATTATCAAAGAAAGCTAGTAGGAAACAAGCGGGAAAACAGGCTGGGCGCGGTGGCTCACACCTGTAATCCCAGCACTTTGGGAGACCAAGGTGGGCAGATCACAAGGTCAGGAGATCGAGACCATCCTGGCTAACACGGCGAAACCCCATCTCTACTAAAAATACAAAAAATTAGCCAGGCATGATAGCAGATGCCTATAGTCCCAGCTACTGGGGAGGCTGAGGCAGGAAAATGGCATGAACCTGGGAGGCGGAGCTTGCAGTGAGCCATGATTGAGCCACTGTACTATAGCCTGGGCAACAGAGCAAGACTCCATCTCAAAACAAAAAACAAACAAACAAAAAACAGGGAAAATAACAGTTGATTCAGAAACAAACATTTTCAACTAATTCCAGTCACCAGAGGTCCTGCCTTTTTGAGGGGGTTTCTATTTTCTTTTTTTCTTTTTTTTTTTGTTGCCCAGGCTGGAGTACTACAGCGGCATCATCTCAGCTCACTGCAACCTCTTCCTCCCAGGTTCAAGCGATTCTCCTGCCTCAGCCTCCCAAATAGCTGGCACTACAGGCGCATGCCACCACACCTGGCTAATTTTTGCATTTTTAGTAGAGACGGGGTTTCACCAAGTTAGCCAGGCTGGTCTCAAACTCCTGACCTCAAGTGATCCTCTCGCCTCGGCCTCCAAAAGTGCTCGGATTACAGGCATCGGCCACTCTATCCGGCCTGGGTTTCTAGTTCTATCAGCCATTGGCCATTGTGATAATTGAAAGGATCCCCTAGAATGACCCAAAAAAGGTTCAGACAAGTCCTTTACTCTTTCCATGTCCATAGGTGATCCAATCTACATGCTACAAGGTGAATAATGACCTAAAGAAAACAGGCTTATGCCTGTCAGTGTGCTCCACTTATTTAAGCAAAGCAGGAATTCTCTAGCATGGCAATTTTTTTTTTTAAGCAATATATTATACAGTTAAAGATGCCTTCCTAAAATAGACTCAATTCAAACTCTAACTGAAAAATGGATTCATCAGTGGCGCTTGCCTATAATTCCAGCTATTCAAGGGGCCAAGGAGGGAGGATCACTTCAGCCTCTGAGTTTCAGTCCACCTGGGCAACATAGGAGGACCCCTTTAAAAAATTAAATGCATAAAAAAAGTCAAAGAAACATCATCTTTATCAAGTGACTGACTTTAGTGTTGACTACCAACAGTGGCTCTCAAGCTTTCTTCTGGCTCCACAGGGACTGTATGCATGACACACTCCTATCAATGCCATTTATTACATAATGATGCATTATCCTTCCCATTTTATGGGTGAGGACACTGAAGTCCCAGGAGTGGGAGTGCCTATATGTACATGAGAAAAACTGACTCATCAAAGGGCAACTGCCCAAGATCACAAAGGAGTAAAGTGCAGAGTTAGGCCTCATATCCAGGTCTCCTGACTTCTTCCTTTTCACTAATCACTATGGAGAAAACAAAAAACTCCCCTAGAAATTAGTGTGGTTTAGCAATTTTCTATTTTTCCCCAAATGAAATTTAACTCATTCCAGATTTCTTAGTGACAGAATACAAACAGGCTACGCACGGTGGCTCATGCCTGTAATCCCAGCACTTTGGGAGGCTGAGGCGGGCGGATCACGAGATCAGGAGACTGAGACCATCCTGGCTAACACGGTGAAACTCTGTCTCTACTAAAAAAAAAAAAAAATTCCAAAAAATTAGCCAGGCATGGTGGCGGGTGCCTGTAGTCCCAGCTACTTGGGAGGCTGAGGCAGGAGAATGGCATGAACCCGGGAGGCGGAGCTTGCAGTGAGCCAAGACTGCGCCACTACACTCCAGCCTGGGCAACAGAGCCAGACTCTGTCTCGAAAAAAAAAAAACAGATAAAACAAGCTTTTCACAACCTCAGGAGTCAATATCTTAAAAATAAACGCCAGAGAATATTATTTAAAATCTTCCTGATGTCCGGCTGGGCAGGGTGGCTCAGGCCTATAATCCCAGCACTTTGTAGGGGGCTGAGGCGGGCAGATCACAAGGTCAGGAGATCGAGACCAGCCTGGCCAACATGGTGAAACCCTGCCTCTACTAAAAATACAAAAAATTAGCCAGGCGTGGTGGCAGGTGCCTGTAGTCCCAGCTACTCTAGAGGCTGAGGCAGGAGAATCTCTTGACCCAGTAGGCAGAGGTTGCAGTTAGCCGAGATCACGCCACTGTGCTCTAGCCCAGGCGACAGTGCGAGACTCCACCTCAAAAAAAAAAAAAAAAAAAAATCTTCCTGATGTCAAATTCATCATAGAATTCAGAAATAAGTCTTGATAAAACTCAAGTAATGCACTTTTAAAAATTGCTTCCTATCGAGACCATCCTGGCTAACACGGTGAAACCCCGTCTCTACTAAAAATACAAAAAATTAGCCAGGCGTGGTGGCGGGTGCCTGTAGTCCCAGCTACTTGGGAGGCTGAGGCAGGAGAATGGCATGAACCCGGGAGGCGGAGCTTGCAGTGAGCCAAGACTGCGCCACTACACTCCAGCCTGGGCAACAGAGCCAGACTCTGTCTCGAAAAAAAAAAAAACAGATAAAACAAGCTTTTCACAACCTCAGGAGTCAATATCTTAAAAATAAACGCCAGAGAATATTATTTAAAATCTTCCTGATGTCCGGCTGGGCGGGGTGGCTCAGGCCTATAATCCCAGCACTTTGTAGGGGGCTGAGGCGGGCAGATCACAAGGTCAGGAGATCGAGACCAGCCTGGCCAACATGGTGAAACCCTGCCTCTACTAAAAATACAAAAAATTAGCCAGGCGTGGTGGCAGGTGCCTGTAGTCCCAGCTACTCTAGAGGCTGAGGCAGGAGAATCTCTTGACCCAGTAGGCAGAGGTTGCAGTTAGCCGAGATCACGCCACTGTGCTCTAGCCCAGGCGACAGTGCGAGACTCCACCTCAAAAAAAAAAAAAAAAAAAAAATCTTCCTGATGTCAAATTCATCATAGAATTCAGAAATAAGTCTTGATAAAACTCAAGTAATGCACTTTTAAAAATTGCTTCCTGGCAGGGTGCAGTGGCTCACACCTGTAACCCCAGCACTTTGGGAGGCCGAGGCAGGCGGATCACCTGAGGTCAGGAGTTTGAGACCAGCCTGACAAACATGGAGAAACCCTGTCTCTACTAAAAATACAAAATTAGCCGGGCCTGGTGGCGCATGCCTGTAATCCCAGCTACTCAGGAGGCTGAGGCAGGAGAACTGCTTGAACCCAGGACGCAGGTGGGGGTTGCAGTGAGCCAAGACTGCGCCACTGCACTCCAGCCTGGGCAACAAGAGCGAAGATCCATCTCAAAAAAAAAACACAAAATGCTTCTTCTATTCGTCTTTAAAATGACAAAGCCTATTTTTCTCTTCAATTTCCTAATGTTTCACTCCAAATATTCCTACATTTGAAAAACAGGAGACTTCCTTAGTACAAAAACACCAACTACTACCTTTTACATGTGATAAATGAAGAATCCAGTTTAGTTGTTGCTTTTCTCGTACACTTAAAATTATCTAAGAGGTATCCTAGTTACCACTACAATCTGGGGCCTTTATTCAAATGGCATTCTGCTGCTCTAAAACTCAGGTTTCAATTGCAAGTTATTTTAAAAAGACACGAAAATCAAGAAAAATTCTAAATCTTAATGCTATCTTCTATTTTCATGCCTCAGGTAACAGCACTTTCCTTTGATGTCAGTTTTGACTACAAAGTAAATTACAGTTTTTGTATCAAAGCACTGAACAAAATCTCACAAGAGGAAAAAACTGACCTTAAAAAAACAGGCCACCTCCCTCACTCAGCAAAATCTTAAGGTCCCAGTTCTTCCTTACAAGAATCAGTCATATGAATAGGAATCTGAGACATCAACAAGAAAATCATCTTTTTTTTCTTAAATATATGTTTAATTATTTAATATCCTAATAAACCATTCATCAACACAAAGAAACAGAGATAGGTAAAACAAATTTCAGGATCCTCTCTGAAAAAACCACAATAGCTTTGTCTACTCTATCTCCCAGATAATCTAAGGAGAAGACAGTTGTGTCTTCAAAAGAAAAAGATTCCAGACACTCCTCCCTAATGGAATTCTTCTCATCCCATAGTTCAAATCAAATGAAATCTCTCTAACAGTATCAGAGATGAAACATAAATGTTTGGTAGAAAGAGAGTCAGGCAGGGCATTATGGCTCAAGCCTGCTATCCCAACACTTTTGAGAGGCTGAGGCAGGAGGATCGCCTGTGCTTAGAGACCAGCCTGGGTAACAAAGTGAGAACTTGTCTCTATTTAATAAGAAGTATCTTTTAGGCTAGGCGTGATGGCTCACGCCTATAATCCCAGCACTTTGGGAGGCAGACGGATCTCTTGAGGTCAGGAGTTTGAGACCAGACTGGCCAACACGGTGGAACCCCCATCTCGACTAAAATTACAAAAAAAATTAGCCAGGCATGGTGGCAGGTGCTTGTAATCCCAGCTACTCGGGAGGTTGAAGTGCCAGAATCACTTGAACCCGGGAGGCGGAAGTTGCAGTGAGCCGAGATTGCGCCACAGCACTCCAGCCTGGGCAACAGAGAGAGACTCCACCTCAAAAAA
>NW_012106252.1:3310631-3312327 GCF_000951045.1 Mandrillus leucophaeus
GCGATAGAGCGAGACTCCGTCTCAAAAAAAAAAAAAAGAATTTTTAAATTTTTATTTAAAAACTGATGTATCAGCTGTTCACAACCTTTCAATACAACAACCCACCCCAAGAACATTCACAACGAACAAGAAGTTCAAAATTACCAAGGCCACTTTGTATATTTTTCAACCAGGTTTTAGACAAAAACAGAATTAATAGCAAGAAACCAAAGACAATTGCAACAAATGAAAATAAGTAAAAATTGAATGGGTAGGTTTTGTTAAAATTGGATTTTAAATTCGACAGCAATTTCACCCATTCTGGTAAGTACTTAACAATTACTAACTCAACCCTACGGTGGCCCATTAATATCAATTTAAATATCCTGAGGCTGGGCGCAGTGGCTCATGCCTGTAATCCCAGCACTTTGGGAGGCCAAGCGGGGTGGACTGCTTGAGATCAAGAGTTTGAGACTAGCCTGACCAAGTTGGTGAAACCCCATCTCTACTAAAAATACAAAACTTAGCTGGGCATGGTGGCAAACGCCTGTAATTCCAGCTACTTGGGAGGCTGAGGCACAAGAATCACCTGAACCCAGGAGGCGGAAGTTGCAGTTAGCTGAGATTGCACCACTGCACTCCAGCCTGGGTGAAGGAGTAAGACTCTGTCTCAAAAAAAGTAAAAACAAGGCCAGAGGCGGTGGCTCTTGCCTGTAATCTCAGCACTTTGGGAGGTCGAGGCAGGCGGATCACTTGAGGTCAGAAGTTCAAGACTAGCCTGGCCAACATGGTGAAACCCCATCTCTACTAAAAATACAAAAATTAGCCAGGTTTAGCGGCACACGCCTGTAACCCTAGCTACCTTGCGAGGCTGAAGCAGGAGAATCGCTTGAATCCGGGAGCCAGAGGTTGCAGTGAGCCGAGATTGTGCCACTGCACTCCAGCCTGAGCGACATAGCAAGATCCTGTCTCAAAACAAACAAACAAACAAAAAAAACCCTTGAAATAAGAATTAAAATTTGGAGGAACATTTCATACACCTATGTCCATTTTAACAAATGAGTTGGGGTTTTTTTTGTTTTTTTGTTTTGTTTTGAGACGGAGTCTCGCACTGTCGCCCAGGTTGGAGTGCAATGGCGCGATCTCGGCTCACCACAACCTGTACCTCTCAGGTTCACACGATTCTCCTGCCTCAGCCTTCTGAGTAGCTGGGATTACAGGCGCCCACCACCACACCCGGCTAATTTCTTGTATTTTTAGTAGAGACAGGGTTGCACTATGTTGGCCAGACTGGACTGGAACTACTGATGTCGTGATCCGTCCACCTCAGCCTCCCAAAGTGCTGGGATTACAGGCCTGAGCCGCCACACCCGGCCAACAAATGAGATCTTAAGCACAGACAGTACCATATCTTTCTAGGGTTCTCTCTCATTATTCTACAGCATACCATAGCTGCTCAGGAGTCACTTGCTGAATTGAACAAAAGTAAATATAAGAGTAGTACAGGTCTAGCCGGGGCACAGTGGCTCACACCTATAATCCCAGCACTTTGGGAGGCTGAGGCGGGTGGATCATTTGAGGTCAGGAGTTTGAGACCAACCTGGACAACATGGTAAAACCCCATCTCTACTAAAAATACAAAAATTGGTTGGGCGTGGTGGCGGGCACCTGTTATCCCAGCTACTGGGGGGCTGAGGCAGGAAAGTCGTTGAACCCA
>NW_012106252.1:3313677-3315237 GCF_000951045.1 Mandrillus leucophaeus
AACGAATTATCTGGTCTACAATGTCAACAGTGCTGAGGTTGCTAAGCCCTGTACTAGAAGATAAGCAAGACAAACGTCTACTATCCTGGAGCTTACACCTAGTGTAAGAGACAGGGTAGAAATAAAATCTCAGTATCACAGTTACTGAGAAAAGGAGTAAAAAAAAACAGAGAATCATAAAGGTAGAGTATAGGAATAGACTGGAATGTTCTTTTGTTTTATTTATTTATTTTTTAGAGACAGGTTGTCCAGACTATGTTGCCTAAACTGGTCTTGAACATCTGGGCTTAAGCAATCCTTCAGCCTCAGTCTCCCCAGTAGCTGGGACTACAGGTGCCCAGGTTAGAGTCTTCCTTTAGATAGGGTTGCAGGCTTCAGGATCCAGGAGAATTTAACCACAACAACAACAAAATAGTAATAATAATGATAAAATAATAGAGTCACAAGGAAAGGGCCACTGGGGGAGAGTATCTGGCTCTCCCAGGAAGTCTCTCCATGAGCAGAGCATGCCATGTAAACATCTGGGAAAGAGCATGTCAAAAACAAATAACAGCAAGCAAAACAATCCAGACATGGGAATGTGGTTGGTGTGTTAGAGAACTAGTAAAAAGGCCAGGATAGCTAGAACAGAGTGAGAAGAGATGAAACCTGAGGCTTTATATATAGGCCATCCTCCAAATCCAAAAGTGGTCTCCCTCTCTGTCCAATATGCCAACACTGTAATACCAAAGAAACCTGAACGAACCAATGGCTTCACACTCAAACCAGAAGTTCCATCGGTTATCTCATTAATCCCACAGACTACACTTGATCTCCAGGCTTAATCTCATCCAGAGACTCAGTACTAACGGAAAGCCTTCCAGGGTTAAAAGTCACCTGCTGGTAACCTGCCCACCTGTTTACCTGTCCTTCAGCTTTGCTCCTGAAAAGCAATCCAGCCTGGGAGGTAGGAGCTCATTACTACAATGGCATAATGGCATCCAGTTCCCAGGCCAAAGAACCCCAAAATGAGAAAAGAGCCAGGAGCTGCCTAAGAGTATTCACATGTCACTCCAGGAGCCACTGACGGCAGGAGCCAAACAGGTTCCTATAATTACACAGGGAATAATGTCAAGAGGAATGAAGAACTTGCCTCCATGTTTTCGAGGACAGACTACAGCAGAGGGTTTCCACTAAAGCGTTTCTGGTTTCTCTAAAGTACAAGGAAACAGACTAGAATAATATTCATGTCACACATATTTTACCACTACCACTCCAAAAAAAGGCTTTTTCTATATAGCTCACAGCCCTCTCCTCTCAATGGAGAAAGTGCTACCACTTCTTGAAATTCAATTCAGTCAAACCTCTGGTGAAACAGATTTCTATCACATGTAGAGATGGAATTAATTAAAATTCCAAGGTTACTTAAGGGAAAATATTTTTTTCAACTACAGAAATTTTCATCACAGAAATTCAACTATGCAGCAAATCTGACTGATCCAACAAGTAATAAAAAAAATCACATAACCATCATGAATATTAAAACTGAAAAATCAGGCCGGGCACAATGGCTCATGCCTG
>NW_012106252.1:3316837-3320629 GCF_000951045.1 Mandrillus leucophaeus
TTTCTTTCTTTCTTCCTTGAAAAAGGGTCTCACCCTACAGCCCAGATTGCAGTGCAAGTTGCACAATCCCAGCTCACTGCAGCCTTAACCTCCCAGGCTCAAGCAATCTTCCCACCGCAGCCTCCTGAGTAGCTGGGACTACCACATCTGGCTAATTGTTTTATTATTTTTTTTTTTTTTGCAGAGACAGGATCTCACTATGTTGCTCAGGCTGATCTCAAACTCCTGACCTCAAACAATCCTCCTGCCTTAGCCTTCCAAAAAACTGTTTCAATGGAAGTTGTAAAAATGTATTAGAGCTATTTCTATAGAGCTGTTCATCTTTGAATGCGAATCAACTCTACGTCAGAGCCAACACGGCCTCCTCAGCTATATTTTAGGTAATAACAGCCACAAGATTTCCAAGAACTGAGACTAGGGTACCACAGTTAGCCTCTGCAACATTACTAGGACAAGTACTATCTGGCTTGGCTTTTAACCTCTAAGCAATTCACAACCACCAAGGAGCAGCTGCAAACACATTTCCAGATGCTTTACAGACTGGCAGGAAATGATACAACCCTTTTTCCTTTCTAGGCCTAGGAATCTATAATACAAAAGGGAGAATTGTGTCCTTTTGATTGTAAAGTTAAAAACAAACTTCACAGTGCTTCAACATCTCCAAAAACGATGCTGCATAAACCCAAGGCAGATGATTAGGACATCTGTTTTCAAAGCCTGAGTCCATTTTCCATTTCACCAAAAACACTGATTCCTGGACTTAGTGAATTGATGCAGAGTGGTTCAATGTTCCTAACTAGTATTTCCTCCCCTATACATCCCAGGAACCAGTGGGTTTAGAGACTCTGACTAAAAAACATGAAGTCGGCCAGGCGCGGCGGCTCACGCCTGTAATCCCAGCACTTTGGGAGGCCGAGGTGGGCGGATCACGAGGTCAGGAGATCAAGACCATCCTGGCTAACACGATGAAACCCCGTCTCTACTAGAAATACAAAAAATTAGCCGGGCGTAGTGGCGGGCACCTGTAGTCCCAGCTACTCAGGAGGCTGAGACAGGAGAATGGCGTGAATCCAGGAGGCGGAGTTTGCAGTGAGCCGAGATTGCGCCACTGCACTCCAGCCTGGGTGATAGAGCGAGAGTCCGTTTCAAAAAAAAAAAAACATGAAGTCACACAAGGCCAAAGTTATTACCATCAGCCAGCATTTAATATTAAGAGGGGAGTTAATCAGATGAAAGACACACATGCTAATTTGGAAATCCAGACCAAAGCTAGACAGGCTAAAACAAAGTCTGAATACAAAAGCAGTATTAGGGGAAGGCTAAGGAGTTTGCCATGGAGATGTAAGATGGCATTAATGGTTTAAAAAGAATCCTTCTAAAGCAGGATTTCCAAACTTGCCTGAAGAGAAGATACATTTAGGGCATTTGTTGAAAAACAAACACACTTTAAAAAAAAGATCCCTGGGTGCTGATCTAAACCAACCATAATCAGAAGTTTTCCAGGAGAATGATCTGGTAATCTGTATATCCAAAAAGCACTTTAAGTGATTCTTGGTGTTAGAGAAGTCTAGAAAACACTATTCTAAAGGAGTATTAGTAATGAACTATAAAGACATTATGGTGTCTGAATGGATATTGGCAAGGAAAAGCTGATGAATATGTTGAACAACATGTTAAACATAATAGATTGCATGCATTAATCAATGTTCCATCATAAAACACCATTAAAATTACAGCAAAGGGATTTTTTTTTTATAAAGACATAAACCAAACAACAAGCAAAAAAACTGGGAAAGGAGACAGTAGAGAGAGAGATGTCAACAAAGTTTTGGAAGGTAAAAAGCAAGTGCACTAGTGATAAATAACTTCACAAAAGTAAAAAAAAATAAACATTGCAGTGTCTCAGAAATTAGAGACACCTGGTACCTCGGGAAGAGGGGGTGATAGTGTAGAAGGGGCTAAACAGGAGGACTGGTTGAAAGTCTGGGCCTGGCGCTGTGGCTCACGCCTGTAATCCCAGAAGTCTGGGAAGCCGAGGCAGGCGGATTACTTGAGCTCAAGAGTTCAAGACCAGCCTGGCCAACCTGGCAAAACCCCATCTCTACTAAACATACAAAAAAATTAGCCGGGTGTGGTGGCTCATGCCTGTAGTTCCCAGCTACTTGGGAGGCTGAGGCAGGAGAATCACCTGAACCTGGGAGGTGGAGGTTGCAGTGAGCTGAGATCACACCACTGTGATCTCAGCCTGGGCGACAAAGACTGCATCTCAAAAAAAAAAAAAAAAAAAAAAACCCCAGAAAGTCTGTATAACAAATGGATTCCTTCATCCTTCCCCACGCTGCCAAGCAAATTAGAAAAGTTGAACCAGGCTGGGCGCGGGCGCTCATGCCTGTAATCCCAGCACTTTGGGAGGCCGAGGCAGGTGGCACACCTGACGTCAGAAATTCAAGACCAGCCTGGCCAACACGGTGAAACCCCGCCTCTACTAAAAATACAAAAACTAGCCGGGTGCAGTGGCAGGCACCTGTAATCCCAGCTACTTGGGAGGCTGAGGCAGGAGAATCATTTGAACCCGGGTGGCAGAGGTTGCAGTGGGCCAAGACAGCGCCACTGCACTCCAGCCTAGACGATAGAGACTCCATCTCAAAAAAAAAAAAGAAAGAAAGAAAGAAAAGCTGACCCAAAGAGTCCAAAGGAATTAAGTCACAGCTAAGGGCCGTGACTGAAATAAGGGTGTCAAGTGGAAAGCCTAATAAGTCAACAGTGAGACCTCTCCTCTGTCCCCAGCTCTTTTCTCTCACTTGGCTCCAAAAACATTGGCAGCCAGACTTATACTCAAACACCTGCCACTGGTTTATACTCTCTAGGCAGGGGACTGGAGGAGTCCTTTTACCAGCCTGCCAGGCTGCCTGTAATCCCAATACCCTATAGCAGTGTCCACCACTTGATGAACTTCTTAGTGTCTCATTTTTAAAAATAAACAGAAGCCAGACACAGTGACATGAGCCTGTAGTCCCAGCTACCTGGAGGTATAACTTGAGCCCAGGAGTTTGAGTCCAGCCTGGGCCCCACAGCAAAACCCCATCTCTTAAAAAATAAATGGCCGGGCACGGTGGCTCGTGTCTGTAATCCCAGCACTTTGGGAGGCCGAGGCGGGCAGATCACGAGGTAAGGAGTTTGAGACCAGCCTGGCCAAGGTGGTGAAACCCCATCTCTACTAACCCCATCTCTACAAAAATTAGCCAGGTGTGATGGCACGCGCCTGTAATCCCAGCTACTTGGGAGGCTGAGGCAGGAGAATCGCTTGAACCCAGGAGGCGGCGGTTTGCAGTGAGCCGAGATCATGCCACTGCACTCCAGCCTGGGCAACAGAGTGAGATTCTGTCTCAAAAAATAAATAGTAAATAAATAAATAAGGCCAGGTGCGGTGGCTCACACCTATAATCCCAGCACTTTGGGAGGCCAAGGCAGGCAGATCACCTGAGGTCAGGAGTTCAAGACCAGCCTGGCCAACATGGTGAAACTGTCTCTACAAAACTACAAAAATTAGCCGGGCATGATGGCTGGTGCCTGTAATCCCAGCTACTTGGGAGGCTGAGGCAGGAGAATTGCTTGAACCAGGAAGGCAGATGAGCCAAGATCATGCCATTGTACTTCAGCCTGGGCAACAGAGCCAGACTGCATCTCAAATAAATAAATAATAAAAATTGAATAAGCAGCTAAGAATTTCAGACAACTGAAGATGATCTCTAACACGAAAGAATCAAAGCAAATAAAACAGAATTTCTGACA
>NW_012106252.1:3321304-3322951 GCF_000951045.1 Mandrillus leucophaeus
AAAAAAAAAATGCCCTTGGAACTTAAACAAACTGATAACAGGAATTTAAAAGATAATAGAGAGTTGGAAGAACAGCTAAGGAAATCTCACAAAAATTGAATGAAGGAAAAAAATGGAAAATTAGGATCGGGCGTGGTAGCTCACACCTGTTATCTGAAGCACTTTGGGAGGGCAAGGCAGGCAGATCATTTGAGGTCAGGAGTTTGAGACCAGCCTGGCCAACATGGTAAGACTGTCTCTACTAAAAATACAAAAATCAGGCGAGTGTTGTGGCACGCGCCTGTAATCCTAGCTACTTAGGAGGCTGAGGCAGGGGAATCCCTTGAACCCAGGAGGCAGAGACCGCGGTGAGCCAAGATCGCACCACTGCACTCCAGCTGGGACGATACAGTGAGACGCTGCCTCAAAAAAAAAAAAATTGACTAGGAAAAAAAAATTAAGAATACCAACCTAGGAGTTTCACCATCTGAGTTCCCAGAAAGACAGAGGAGATAAATAATTATCAAAGTGAGAATACATTATCAACACAAGAAATAATACAAAAAAATTTCCCAGGATAGACTGAAATAAGCTTCCAGACTGAAAAGGTCCACTGAATGCTGAGTGTGATGAATTTTAAAATATCCACACCAAGGCACAACATGGTTGCATTTCAGAATGCCAGGGATATAGGCAAGATCCTAAAGTCTTCCAGAGGAAAAATAGATCCCATACAAAGAATCTAGAGTCAAAACAGCATCAAACTTCATAATGCCACTATTAAAAGTTAGAAACATTGGGAGGCTGAGGCAGGTGGATCACGAGATCAGGAATTGAAGACCAGCCTGGCCAAGATGGTAAAACCCCATTTCTACTAAAAATACAAAAATTAGCCGGGCTTGATGGTAGGTACCTGTAATCTCAGCTACTCAGGAGGCTGAGGCAGGGAACTGCTTGAACCCGGGGAGATAGAGGTTGCAGTGAGCTGAGATCGCGCCACTGCACTTCAGCCTGGGGGACAGAGTGAGACTCTGTCTCAAAAAACAAAAAAAAACAAAGACAGGCTGAGTGGGGTGGCTCATGCCTGTAATCCTAGCACTCTGGGAGGCTAAGCCAGAAGGATCGGTTGAGGCTAGGAGTTCCAGACCAGCCTGGCTAACATGGCAAAACTAAATCTCTACACGTGCCTGCAGTTCCAGCTACTCAGGAGGCTGAAGCAAAAGAATCGCTTGAACCGGGAGGTGGAGGTTACAGTGAGCCAAGATTGCACCACTGCACTCCAGCCTGGGCAACAGAGCAATTCTCCGTCTCAAAAGAAAAAAAGGGTTAGAAGACCACAAAGCAAGGGTTTATAATTTCCAAAGAAACATAATCTCCAGTAGAAAATTTTATATCTAGGCTGGGCATAGTTGGCTCATGCCTGTAATCCCAGCCCTTTGGGAGGCTGAGGTGGGCAGATCACCCTGAGGTCAGGAGTTCGAGACCGGCATGGCCAACATGGTGAATGAAACCCTTTCGCTACTAAAAATACAAAAAATTAGCCAGGCATGGTGACGGATGCCTATAATCCCAGCAACTCGGGGCGGGGCTAAGGCAGGAGAATCTCTTGAATCCAGGAGGCAGAGGTTGCAGTGAGCTGAGATCACATCACTGCACTCCAGCCTGGGT
>NW_012106252.1:3323001-3324755 GCF_000951045.1 Mandrillus leucophaeus
AAAAAAAAAAAAAAAAAAAAAAAAAAATTTAAATCCAGTCAAACTGCCAAGCATGAAGGTAGAAAGGAGAAAATTCAGATATGCAAGGCCTCAAAAAAGTCCCACTCTCCAGAGGCTGGGCGCAGTGGCTCATGCCTGTAAACCCAGCACTTTGGGAGGCCAAGGCAGGTGGATCACCTGAGATCGGGAATTCGAGACCAAAATGGAAGAAACCCGGTCTCCACTAAAAATACAAAATTAGCCTGGCATGGTAAGGCATGCCTGTAATCCCAGCTACTTCGGAGGCTGAGGTAGGAGAATCGCTTGAACTCAGGAGGTGGATGTTGCAGTGAGCTGAGATCGTGCCATTACACTCCAGCCTGGGCAACAAAAGCGAAACTCCATCTCAAAAAAAAGTCTCTCTCTCCAAAGACTCATTTCATAAAGCCTCTGGAAGAGGTGCTCCACTAATGTGCTTCAATGATAAGAAGAGATTTTTACCTGTCAGAGTTTAGGGATGAATTAGTGACTTTCCGTAAAATAAGCAGAAAACAAAAAAGCAAGGAAGGAAAAGAATGACAATTACTATATCTAGGGAAAAACTACACAAGGAAGCAAAGGTAACGAATGATACAGTCATGATACTGGGCGCTAAATTTTTTTTCCTCTGTAACTTTCACTTCTACTTCCTTCTGGATTTATCTGGAGTTGGGGAGAAGTTGGAGGCCTGGGAACTACATTTATCAGAATCCCCCATCAATGCCATTGTGGTTTAAATTCTACCAACACTTAAGATTTGCACAATGAAAGAAGGGTAGATGCCATTATTGCTTCTCCAGTAGCAATGAGAGCGTGTGTGGCCTCGGACAGATGGAAGACATGTGGTTTGCAGCCATTTCTAATTTTCTGCAAACTGCCTGTTTTGGTGCTTAATGCAGCTAAGATTATTAACAGAAGCAATTTCTTAAAATTCCTGCAACGAGGTTTCCCTGACCTATGCTCTTCCAGTCCTCCACTGGTCTTGTAAACATCTAAAATACTCTCTTTGAAATACCAAAAATGGTTTTTCTTTTCTTTTTTTTTGAAGAAAGAGTCTCGCTCTGTCACCCAGGCTGGAGGGCAGTGGTGTGATCATGGCTTACTGCATGCAGCCTTGACCTACCCAGTTCAAGGGCTCCTACCTCTCAAGCCTCCCAAATAGCTGGAACTACAGGCGCGTGCCACCATACCCAGATAATTTTGGTTTTTGCTGATGTTATTGTTGTTGTTGTTGTTGTCGTTGGAGACGGAGTCTCACTCTGTCACCAGGCTGGAGTGCAGTGGTGTGATCTCGGCTCACTGCAACCTCCACCTCCCGGGTTCAAGCAATTCTTCTGCCTCAGCCTCCCCAGTAGCTGGGACTACAGGCATGTGCCACCACACCCAGCTACTTTTTGTATTTTTAGTAGAGAAGGGGTTTCACCACGTTGGCCAGAATGGTCTCAATCTCCTGACCTTGTGATCAGGAGGCCAAGGCCTGAGGTTGGGAGTTTGAGACCAGCCTGGCCAACATAGTGAAACCCTGTCTCTACTAAAAATACAAAATTCGGCCGGGCACTGTGGTTCACACCTGTAATCCAAACACTTTGGGAAGCCGAGGCGGGCGGATCACTTGAGGTCGGGAGTTCCAGACCAACCTGACCAACATGATGAAACCCTGTCTCTACTAAAAATGCAAAATTAGTCAGGCATGGTGTCGCACGCCTGTAATTCCAGCTATTCAGGAGGCTGAGGCA
>NW_012106252.1:3326060-3328066 GCF_000951045.1 Mandrillus leucophaeus
AGAGAGAGAAATGAATCTTAAAATCAATTACCGGCTGGGCACGGTGCCTCATACCTGTAATCCCATTACTTTGGGAGGCCGAGGTGGGTGGATCACCTGAGCTCAGGAATTCGAGACCAGCCTGGGCAACATGAAGAAATCATCTACAAAAACACAAAAATTAGGCCAGGAATGGTGGCTCATGCCTGTAATCCCAGCACTTCGGGAGGCCAAGGCAGGTGGACTGCTTGAGGTCAGGAGTTCAAGACCAGCCTGGCCAACATGATGAAACCCTGTCCCTACTAAAACTGCAAAAATTAGCTGGGTGTGGTGGCGTGCACCTGTGATTCCAGCTACTCCAGAGGCTGAAGCATGAGAATTGCTTGAACCCAGGAGCCAGAGATTGCAATGAGCTAAGATCATGCCACTGCACTCTAGTCTGGGCAATAGAGCGAGACCCTGTTTCAAAAAAAAAAAATTAGCCAGGCGTGGTGGCATGTGCCTGCAATCCCAGCTACCCCGGATGCTGAGGTGGGAAGATTGCTTGAGCCTAGGAGGCAGAGGTTGCAGTGAGCAGAGATCGCACCACTGCACTCGAGCCTAGGTGACAGAGCCAGATCCTGTCTCAAAAAAAAAAAAAAAAAAGTAAAATCAATTACCTTAACTCTTTTTAGGTCTTATTTTCAATGTAATGCCACTAACTGCTAAAAAATAAAAAATCAAAGAATCTGTTCTAAGAAACTGTTATTTAGACTTAAAATACAATCACAAGGCAGGCTGAAACCTAGTCATTGATGACTAAAAAAACAGCTCTTCTCAGATTTTAAGCTAGCCGTATCTCATATTACTAGCTCCCAACTTCCAGGAGCCCGCCTTCATCGTAGAAAAGCACAGACAGAGGCCGGGCGCGGTGGCTCAAGCCTGTAATCCCAGCACTTTGGGAAGCCGAGACGGGCGGATCACGAGGTCAGGAGATCGAGAGCATCCTGGCTAACACGGTGAAATCCCGTCTCTACTAAAAAATACAAAAAGTTAGCCGGGCGAGGTGGCGGGCGCCTGTAGTCCCAGCTACTTGGGAGGCTGAGGCAGGAGAATGGCGTGAACCCGGGAGGCGGGGCTTGCAGTGAGCTGAGATCCGGCCACTGCACTCCAGCCTGGGCGACAGAGCGAGACTCCGTCTCAAAAAAAAAAAAAAAAAAAAGCACAGACAGAACAGTCAGATAGAAGGAAAATCCAGTGATGACAGTCTCCACTAAGAAAAGGCCTGAAAGAAAACTTAAACAGATGCTCCATAAAATGCTGATCCAGACTTCACATGGAGAGAAGTGTCATGCCTCATTTCAAAGATAATATATTAAGTCCCAACTCACCACAGATAATCTAATAACAAAGCTGTGACTTCCATTGTCAAGGAGTCTCTTCTCTTGCATTCTAATACCCTTAAGCCATCAGAAACACAGATGCTTCTTGCTGAAGTGCTAGAAAATTTGCACATTTCCGTCCCTTGATCACTAGTGATATGCTGCTAAGTCAAGAGTCTACTTTAAGTTATAAAAACAGGGCAAGCTAATCCAATTAAACAAGAAAGATACTAAATCAAACAGGACCATCTGGGTTTTGAGTACTGTGATTTCTGAACAAAAGTCAATGTACTTGCAGATAAAAAATGCTTTCATATACTCAGAATTATAATGGCCCTTGGGCTACCTTGTGTGCCCAACAAGACTTACATGTCGTGCTAAGACATATGGTCTAGATGATGGGTATGACAGAATACTATATTCATCGGTTCAAAATAAGAACATCTGTTCTCTCTCTAGCACCATGAAGATTATTTTTAAAACAGTCAACATTCCCTAACAGTAAATAGGTTTTTTCTTTTCTTTTTTTTTTTTTTTTTTGGAGACAGACTCTCACTGTCGCCCAGGCTGGAGTGCAGTGGTGCGATCTCGGCTCACTGCAAGTGCCGCCTCCTGGGTTCACACCATTCTCCTGCCTCGGCCTCCCGAGTAGCTGGGACTACAGGC
>NW_012106252.1:3333611-3334871 GCF_000951045.1 Mandrillus leucophaeus
ACCAGCCTGACCAACATGGTGAAACCCCGTCTCTACTAAAAATACAAAAATTAGCTGGGCATGGTGGCGGGCACCTGTAATCCCAGCTACACAGGAGGCTGAGGCAGGAGAATTGCTTGAACCTGGGGGGCAGAGGTTGCAGTGAGCCGAGATCGCACCACTGCACTCCAGCAAGACTCCATCTCGGAAAAAAAAAAGAACTGAAAGGGAAAAAAAAAAAAACAAACCTCTAGAGGCTGACCTCAAAATTCACTCTGCTATTACTCTTTTAGTTGTTTTTTGAAACAGGGTCTCACTCTGTCTCCGAGGCTGGAGTGCAGTGCTACTGCAACATCTCACAGCAACCTCTCTCTCCTGGGACTCAAGTGATCCTCCTACCTCAGGCCAGGAGTTCCAGACCAGCTTGGGCGACAAAGTGAGACCTCATGTCTACAAAAAATTTTAAAAATTAGCCAGACGTTGTGCACACACCTGTGGTCCCAGCTACACAAGAGGCTGAGGTGGGAGGATTGCTTGAGCCCAGAAAATCAAGGCTACAATGAACCATGTGTGCACCACTAAATTCCAGCCTGGATGACAGAGTGAGATTCTGTCTCAAAAAAAAAAACAAAAAAAAGACCGAGAAAATTTGTTCACTGCCCTATCTGCATCCCCTGCATCCCCTACCACAGTACTTGGCACACAGCAGAAACTCAAAAGTTCTTGTTGAATAAATGAATAACAAACATCAAAGAAAATCAGCTTCAGCAATTCTACTTCTAAGAATTAACCCTACAGATACAGTCATACATGCAAAGAGCCAAGTGTATATGCTTCTTCACTGGGGCATAGTTTGCAATAGCAAAAGACTGGAAACACTATCCTATCAGTGTAGGGTAGGTGCCAAGTATCTTTATTGCTGATACGGAGTAACCACCAAAAGAGGTATAAAAACAAGCAAAAGGGCCAGGCGCAGTGGCTCACACCTGTAATCCCAGCATTCTGGGAGGCAGAGGCAGGCGGATCACCCAAGGTCGGGAGTTCGTGACCAGCCTGACCAACATGGAGAAACCCCATCCCTACTAAAACTACAAAATTAGCCAGGCACGGTGGTACATGCCTATAATCCCAGCTATTCAGGAGGCAGAGGGAGGAAAATCGCTTGAAACCTGGAGGCGGAGGTTGCAATGAGCAGAGATCGTGCTACTGCACTCCAGCCTGGGCAACAAGAGTGAAACTCTATCTCAAAAACAATTTTAAAAAAGCAAAAAAAAAAAAAAA
>NW_012106252.1:3336936-3338504 GCF_000951045.1 Mandrillus leucophaeus
GCTGGGATTACAGGCTTGAGCCACCGCGCCCGGCCTGTCCTTATTTCTAAGACAGGGAAAGAAACAGTTTAAATGTCTCACACCTGGATCTTAAATGATAAACATCCTCCCTACTGGCTGATCACTGGGAGGGCAGAAATGGAAGATGGAAAACTCACTTATCCACAAATCTCAGACATTGCATCCCATACTAGCATACTACCTTAGAAGAAAATTCCAAAGGCTGGGTACAGTGGCTCACGCCTGTAATCCCAGCACTTTGGGGGGCTGAGGTGGGCGGATCACGAGGTCAAGAGTTCGAGACCATTCTGGCCAACATGGTGAAACCCCATCTCCACTAAAAATACAAAAAAAAATTTAGCCAGGCATGGTGGCGGGCACCTGTTGTCCCAGCTACTCGGGAGGCTGAGGCAGGAGAATCCCATGAACCCAGGAGGCGGAGGGTGCAGTGAGCTGGGATCGTGCCACTGCACTCCAGCCTGGGCAACAGCATGAGACTCCACCTCAAAAAAAAAAAAAAGAAAATTCTTTTTTTTCTTTTTTTTTTACCAACTATCCCAATCTGAATACATATGGAGAATGTTTTCACAGAGGGATTATTGGAAGGAAAAAAAAAAAAAAAGGATTATTCGATTCAGCATTTCCAGAAGCATAGAAAGTAGGTCAGTGAATTTGTACTTTAGAAATATCATAATTACTTGCTAAAAACAAATTATTTCCACTGAGGGGCCTCAAAATCCAAATGGCACTAAATTTGAACCCATGAAACTTAAGAAACTAAAATTTTTTTGAAAATCAATTATAATGGCTGAGCCCGGTGGCTCACACCTATAATCCCAGCACTTTGGGAGGCCGAGGAGGCCGGCGAATTGCTTGAGTCCAGAAGTTCAAGACCAGGCTGGGCAACATGGCAAAACCCCATCTCTACAAAAAATAAAAATTAGTGAGGCATGGTGGCGTGCGCCTGTAGTCCCAGCTACACAGGAGGCTGAAGTGGGAAGAACACCTGAGCCTGAGTCTGGGGAGATCGAGGCTACGGATCGTACCGCTGCACTCCAGCCTGGGCAACAGAGAGAGATCCTGGTCTCAAAATAAAAACGGAATGATCTTCACAATCCATCCCAAAACATATTGGAGATAACCCTACCTTTAGCTAACTATTCCCTGAAAAACAAGAGAGTATTTACTAAGTAGAACACATTATTGGACAGCCATTCCAAATTGCTCTAACTTTGCCAAGCCTAAATGGCAAGAAGAAACCAATTCCTGGCTCTCCTATTTGATAACTTATATACTTCTGCAGGCTCTTAGGCCAAACTAAGCCAACATCTTAAGAGAGTTAAGACTGACATAGTACATTAGCAAACACATCACCTTCTTTTCCTGTTAACATTGTTGTTCCCCATAAAGGTCTATTCAGCACTTTTTTTAGTAGCCCTCCATAGATAATATGAAGAAATGCTCATAAATTTAGCCTGTAGTTCCTCAGGCTCAATGGCTTGAAAATGAGACAAGAGCCGGGCGCGGTGGCTCAAGCCTGTAATCCCAGCACTTTGGGAGGCCGAGAC
>NW_012106252.1:3340649-3342023 GCF_000951045.1 Mandrillus leucophaeus
GCCCACCACCTCGCCCAGCTAGTTTTTTGTATTTTTTAGTAGAGACGGGGTTTCACCGTGTTAGCCAGGATGGTCTCGATCTCCTGACCTCGTGGTCCGCCCGTCTAGGCCTCCCAAAGTGCTGGGATTACAGGCTTGAGCCACAGTGC
This sequence comes from Mandrillus leucophaeus, assembly GCF_000951045.1. NCBI lineage: Eukaryota > Metazoa > Chordata > Mammalia > Primates > Cercopithecidae > Mandrillus > Mandrillus leucophaeus. The sequence goes on from NW_012106252.1 coordinate 3,340,799, forward strand.
CCAGCCTATTTTTTAAAAATGCAAGAAATATATATATTTGCTTTATATGTACCTGGTATCTCTGGAACAAATTTGTTTTTGTTACTTGCTTTGTTTTGTTTTGAGACAAGGTCTCGCTCTGTCACCCAGGCTGGAGTGCAGTGGCACAATTTCAGCTCACCGTTCTGCCTCCCAGGTTCAAGCGATTCTTGTGCCTTAGCCTCCCGAGTAACTGGGATTACAGGCGCACACCACCATGCCCCACTAATTTTTATATTCTTAGCAGAGACATGGTTTCACCATGTTGGTCAGGCTGGTCTCAAACTCCTGACCTCAGGTGATCCGCCCGCCTTGACCTCCCAAAATGCTGGGATCACAGGCGTGAGCCACCGCACCCGGCCTTGAACAGATCTTAAGAAAATAATATGAGTTGCCTCTAGGAAGATGAACTGAATTGACAGGGAGACAAACGTAGATGTTTCCAAGAGCATTCACTATATACTTTCTTTTTCTTATCAGGTGACTTGATACATACTCCTTAGTGGATTCTGACTTCCATGGCCGCCATCCTCCTTATATACTTTTTTTGTCTTTTAAATTTTGTATTATTTATTTAAAATACAAAATTTGTGGCCAGGCGCGGTGGCTCACGCCTGTAATCCCAGCACTTTGGGAGGGTGCGGCAGGCAATCACGAGGTCAGGAGTTTGAGACCAGCCTGGCCAACATGGTGAAACCCCATCTTACTAAAAATACAAAAATTAGTTGGGCGTGGTGGCGTACGCCAGTAATCCCAGCTACTCAGGAGGGTGAGGCAGGAGAATTGCTTGAGTCTGGGAGGCGGAGCATGCAGTGAGCCCAGATCGTGCCACTGTACTCCAGTATGGCTGACAGAGCGAGACTCTGTCTCAAAAAAAAAATTAATAGGCTGGGCGTGGTAGTTTACACCTGTAATCCCAGCACTTTGGGAGGTCGAAGCGGGCAGATCACTAGGTAAGGGGTTCAAGACCAGCCTGGCCAACATGGTGAAACCCCGTCTCTACTAAAAAATACAAAAATTAGCTGGGCGTGGTGGCATGCGCCTGTAATCTCACCTACTCGGAAGGCTGAGGCAGCAGAATCACTTGAACCCAGGAGGCAGAGGCTGCAATGAGATGCGATTGTGCCACTGCACTCCAGCCTGGGCGACACAGCGAGACTCAGTCTCAAAAATAATAATAATAATAACAATAATAAATTTAAAAAAT
>NW_012106252.1:3346193-3347281 GCF_000951045.1 Mandrillus leucophaeus
CTTTGGGGGGCTGAGGTGGGCGGATCACGAGGTCAAGAGTTCGAGACCATTCTGGCCAACATGGTGAAACCCCATCTCCACTAAAAATACAAAAATTAGCTGGGCATGGTGGCAGGCGCCTGTAAGTCCAGCTACTCGGGAGGCTGAAAGAGAAGAATCGCGTAAACCCGGGAGGCGGAGCTTGCAGTGAGCTGAGATCCGGCCACTGCACTCAAGCCCGGGCTACAGAGCAAGACTCCATCTCAAAAAAAAAAAAAAAGAAAAAGAAAATGAGACAAGAAAAAAAATAGTTGGAAATACTGTCTTCTCTTCCACCATGCCCACGAAGCTAGGCAAAGGCAATGATTCCGCATTTAATCACTAGATGAATAAGAAACAGGCTTGAATTTAGAAGAAAGATAAAGGACTGCAAGAACATTCAGTAAAGAGTACTGCCTCTATTTCTTTGCAGAGCAGCTCTCAGGATCTGCCAATGAACCTCATTTTGACATGGAACGCCCCATCCACTCTAATCCAGGGCATATCCCTCAAGACACAGTCAGTCAACCGGAACTCTGCCAACTTTTGCTTGGGAGTTGTGTGAAGAACAGTAGCAACAAGAGCCTACTTTGAGAAGGAGATCAACAATCACACTCAAGAAGAAAAGAAGTTATTTGGCAAAGGGATGCATGTTGCCAAAATGTTAGTCACAGCTTCAAGGGCCCAGTTTGTGTCTCTACAACTATTCTTTGCTTTGACACAGTCCATTCTCTGACCCAGGAAACAGCTCAGCTTCTGTCACCCTCCCCATCTGAAGCAATGAAGAATCCTTTCAATTTGGCAGTATCAAACTGTGACACAGACAAGATGTCCACCAGAGACTGAAAGGGGAGAAAAAATATGTAATTTGTCATTTTCCACATAGGACTGGCTCAAGCAGAGCAATGGAAAACTGTGACAGGATAGGAAAAATGGGAACTCATTACGTTACTGTAATCCCAGTTACTCGGGAGGCTGAGGCAGGAGGACTGCCTGAACCCAGGAGGCAGAGGTTGCGGTGAGTCGAGATTGTGCCACTGCACTCCAGCCTGGGCAACAAGAGAAAAAGT
>NW_012106252.1:3348106-3350771 GCF_000951045.1 Mandrillus leucophaeus
TGGGCAACAGGACTGAAACTCTGTCTCAAAAAAAAAAAAAAAAAACAAAACTGAACATGCATCAAATCAAAACCAGTTCTTCCCTGGCTGGCATGCAGACACACACACACACACACACACACACACACACACAGCAGCAGCAAGGCTGAGAGGAAGAAACTCATGTTTCCTTTTTTTGTCTTTGTTGTTGTTGAGGTGGAGTTTTGTTCTTGTTGCCCAGGCTGGAGTGCGGTGGCACGATCTCAGCTCACTGCAAACTCCACCTCCCCAGGTTCAAGCAATTCCCTGCCTCAGCCTCCCAAGTAGCTGAGATTACAGGGGCCCGCCACCATGCTCAGCTAATTTTTGTATTTTAGTACAGACCGGGTTTCACCATGTTGGTCAGGCTGGTCTCGAACTCCTGACCTCAGGTGATCCACCGCCTTGGCCTCCCAAAGTGCTGGGATTATCGGCATGAGCCAGCATGCCCAGTCTTGTTTTTCTTTAAGAGACAGGTCGGCCAGGTACGGTGGCACATGCCTGTTATCCCAGTACTTTGGGAGGCCGAGGTGGGCGGATCACAAAGTCAGGAGTTCGAGACAGCCTGGCCAATATGGTGAAACCCTGTCTCTACTAAAAATATAAAAATTAGCTGGGCGTTGTGGCACATGCCTGTAATCCCAGCTACTCAGGTGGTTGAGGCAGAAGATTCGCTTGAACCTGGGAGGCGGAGGTTGCAGTGAGCTGAAATCACGCCACTGCACTCCAGCCTGGGCAAGAGAGCGAGACTCTATCTTAAAAACAAAAAAAAGAGAGAGAGAGACGGGGTCTTGCTATGTTGCCCAGAGTGGTCTTGAACTCTTAGGCTCAAGCAATCCTTCTGCCTCAGCCTCCCAAGCAGCTGGGATTACAGACAGGTACACCATTGTGTGTCTTCTAAATATCAATATCGCAGTCTCGTTTTCAGACATCACTTCTATGCAACCACTTTAAAGATCCCATGTGTTAACACAAACTTTTAGAGGCAGGGACAGATGAGACCTATATTTCAAAGGGGAAAAAAATGAGAGTTTAATAATTTGCCTTGAAGTTATTTACTAAATCCATAGGTAGGCTAAAACTGTCCTTACTCCCTGAAGTTCTCTTCTGATTTGTAAAAGAAGAACAGAATAGCCAAAAACATTCAGTAAGACAGTCAAAAACCAAAACCGTAAGGCAAAAATAACAGCATGAAAAAGGATGGGGACCCTGGGAGAGCCCAAAGCAATAACAAATTATTCAAGTCCTTTAAAAAATATGAATTCTGGCTGAGCGTGGTGGCTCATGCCTGTAATCCCAGCACTTTGGGAGGCCGAGGTGGGCGGATCACGAGGTCAGGAGATAGAGACCAGCCTGGCTAACACGGTGAAACCCCGTCCCTACCAAAAATACAAAAGGAAAAATTAGCTGGGTGTGGTGGTAGGCGCCTGTAGTCCCAGCTACTCGGGAGGCTGAGGTAGAAGAATGGCTGTGAACCCGGGAGGCAGAGCTTGTAGTGAGCTGAGATCGCACCACTGCACTCCAGCCTGGGCAACTGAGCAAGACTCTGTCTCCAAAAAAAAAAAAAAAAAACGAATTCTGGGCCAGGCATAGTGGCTCATACCTGTAATCCCAGCACTTTGGGAGGCCAAGGCAGGAGGATCACTTGAGCCCAGGAATTCTAGACCAGTCTGGACAACAGAGCAAGACTCTGTCTCCAACAACAACAATAAAACACACACACATATATATATACACACACACACACATATGTTAGGCAGGAGTAGTGGCCACACCTGTGGTCCCAGCTATTGGAGAGACTGAGGTGGGAGGATCACTTTGAGCCCGGGAGGTCAAGGCTTCAAGAAGCCATGATCATGCCACTGCACTCCAGCCTGGACGACAGAGTGAGACCACGTCTCTTAAAAGAAAAAAAAAAAAAAATCCATCACATACCAGTTCCTTGCCCCAATGTTATCTTTAAGAACTTTCCTTCCTGATCAAAAACTTGACCATACACACTCATGCTGAACACTTTAAGATTTCCATCTTGGCCGGGCGCAGTGGCTCACACCTGTAATGCCAGCACTCTGGGAGGCCAAGGTGGGAAGATCGCTTGAGCCCAGGAGTTCAAGACGACCAGTCTGAGCAACATAGCCAGACCCCACCTTTAAAAAAAAAAAAAAATTCCATCTTCCCTCACTTCACACCACTTCAACATGAACCCTCAACTCCAGACGTTCCAATGCGTTTCTCAACATTCTCAATCCGACCTTTAACTCGATTCTGATTCCTTTTCAACGAACGCTCTCAAGATTCCCTCTGGTGTAAGCAGTTTCCCGAGCCATCTTCCCAAACGCTAGCTTCCACTTAATCCCCAAAATGTCACACTGGACTCCTCACTCACAGCATCCTGCTAATCAGCTGTTCCCAACAGGTCTTCCGTTCCCGTCTCCCTCTTTGCGCACGATTACCTCGTTCCTCACCCTGAGCTGCCGCCTTACCTCACCCAATCCTTCAGGAGCCCTTATTACCTGTCTCTCAAAAACCTTCCTCCCCATTTTCCCAGTCCGCGCTCGCCCCATACCAATACCCGACCACTCCTCCCCAGATTCCCCACGCCCTCTCTCCTCCAGGTTCTTCCGATTCAGTCCCCAGGCCCCCCGCC
>NW_012106252.1:3352706-3353835 GCF_000951045.1 Mandrillus leucophaeus
AAGAGAAAAAGTGTCCCAAAAAAAAAAAAAAAAAACAACCCAAAAAGGTACACTGTAGGTTGAAATAGCATAATATTAAGCAGGTTTTTACGCTGAAGCTGCCTAAACCAAGAGCCATGAATTCTGCTGTTATTTCAGAGCAGGAAAACAGATTGAAGCATACCAGGTCACTCTCCCAATCAGAGAGCCCAAGTAAAGAAAAGAACATTTAATAATTTTCTCTTCAACAGAACAAGACTTCTGTCTCTTGCCTTTTTTTTTTTTTTTTCTAAAAACACCTAGTGAGTCTAGAGTCTCTTCCCTTCGTAAAAGCCATCAGTAAAATCTGAAAACTCCAATGTTCACACCTCCCCTGCATTTCACCTTGGTGCTGCTATCACATAACTTATCAGTACCAGCTAGGGTAAACACTACTCTAGTATCAAGTGTAAGGTGGAATTAGTAAATGACCAGCCTGGCCAACGTGGCAAAACCCCGTCTCTACTAAAAATACAAAAATTAGCCAGGCCCAGTGGTGCATGCCTGTAATCCCACCTACTTGGGAGGCTGAGCCAGGAGAATTGCTTGAACCCAGGAGACGAAGGCTGCAGTGAGCCAAGATTGCGCCACTGCACTCCAGCCTGGGCAATATAGCGAGACTCTGTCTCAAAATAAATAAATAAAAACACTGCATTCTACTAGTCTCCATCAATTGACTTCATTCATCTCCACCTTCCCCAACTCCTAACTTCCCTATCTTCATCTTGATGGCAACCAACACAATGTAACACAATATGAAATTTTTACTTTTAAAAGTTGACACTAGTAAGAATTTAAAAACTGAACATGCAGCCAGGTGTGGTGGCTCATGCCTGTAATCCCAATGCTTTGGGAGGCCGAGGCGGGTGGATCACCTGAAGTCAGGAGTTCAAGACCAGCCTGACCAAGGTAGTAAAACCCCATCTCTACTAAAATACAAAAAATTAGCCAGGCATGGCGGTGCACGCCTACAGTCCCAGTTACTTGGGGGACTGAGGCAGGGGAATCGCTTGAATCCGGGAGGCGGAGGTTGCAGTGAGCCAAGATTGTGCCATTCCACTCCAGTCTGGGCAACAGGACTGAAACTCTGTCTCAAAAAAAAAAAAAAAAA
>NW_012106252.1:3356893-3361588 GCF_000951045.1 Mandrillus leucophaeus
GGTCATTTCAGCGACTGACCCAGCCGCCCCGGCCTCTTTCCGACCTGGCCACAGCTGCTCTGGGAGCGAATCCTCCGCCGCCTACGCTCCGGCTTCGTCCTGTCCGGCTCGCCCCCCGGCAAGCTCTCTTTCTCGCCGCCGCCGCCGCCCCTTTTGCCAACCCGGAAATGGATCTGCTCCCACCGTCCCCAGCGTCCGCGAACAAAATGGAGGCGGGGGAAAAAGGAGGAGGGAGCAGGGAGCGAAGAGACGCGGGACGCATGCGCCCCTGGGAAGCCTGCCCCCTGCCTGCCCACGTAAAGGCGGAAGCGGTTGAGTGGCCGCCATCTTGGGAAGGTCACAAGAATGCCGCTTACCAGTTAAAACCTGGGTTTGCAACTTTAGCTGCAATTGGAATCACCTGGCCAGATTTAACTAACTATGATGCCTGGTTCCCACTCCTGGAAATTCTAATTTAATTCTGGGGTGCAGCCTAGGCATCAGGAAATTGTGGCAGGTGATTGTAACGTGTTGCCAAGGTGGAGAACACTGAGCTAAACAGTCATTGTTGAATATACTCCTTTCGTCTTTAATCCGCCCCACACACACACACTTTCCCCGCTAAATATCCTTCCTTAATCTCGAATTAACGAAGAACCCGCCTCAGCTAACCTTGCAAAGGCCAAGTAGTCAAGCTCCAGTTGTCATAGCAACAGAGGCAGGCCTCTGCTCACAAGTCATCATTTACGTCATCTTACCCACCTGACCCGAACACCAGTCTCTTCTTTCTTGGGCTGGGGTTTCCTCCAACTTCCAGGGCTGTAGGATGGTGCTGTGGACTCCTCCAGCTGCTTGGGCCAAAGAGAGAAATCCTGTGCCCTCCTTGATGGAGCTGCTGTTAACCCCTGACAGCTGACTAAAGATCTCTCCCTAGTCCACCCAGAAAAGCGCTTTCCATTATGGCTTCAAAATACTGTTTGGTTTAATTCCATTCCTAGCACAGAATCCGAAGTAAGGGGACAAGTTTGAGACTTAGTCCACATTACTTATAAGCTGTGTGCCATAGGGCCTCAGCTACCCTATCTGTAAAATGGGTCTAATAGTGCCTGTCCCATCTGTCTCATAGAGTTGTTGGAAGGCCGAAATCAGGTAATGAATGGGGAAACGTGATAGAGCATAAATTGTTACTATTTTTGTTTTCCTTCTATTCTGCCATGAGTAGTACTAAGCACCACCCACTAGTCAAGTAAATGTCACATTGAGTACCTGCTAAACACCAGGAGATGGCTACAGAGGTGACTAAGAGCCTTTGCCCTCAGGGAACTCTCTACGTTGGTGGGCAGACTGGCATAAACAGCTAGCTGAGATACAAGTCAGCATGTGATTAGTGCTGTGGACTTCAGACAAGGGAGCAATTAATTCCTGCTAAAGAATGGAAGGAGGTTTCGTAAATAGTTTGGACCTGGGCCTTGAAGGATGAATGGAATTTTATTATTAATCAGAGAAGGCAGGGAACATTGCAGGCATAGGGATCAGGGACACAAGGTAAAGATTTTCAGCTGTCTACATCCTGCATGGCCATAGGTGGGGCGATGGAGCCAGGGAGATGATGCGTCTAAACACTTTACCAGAGCCTCCCAGCTCTTCAACCTCGTCCCCTGCCTGTCCCCTCCTCACTCACTGCAATGTACCCCATTCAGCAGTTCCCACCTCAGGGACTTTGTACAAGCTATCCTCTGCCTCTTCCTCATTTTTCAAGCCTTACTGCAAATGCTTCTTCCTCAGGGCATTCACTGCCCACTGTAAACCCTCATGCTCTATAACACACTGTATGATAAGGGCAGCCACTAGGATAAATATAGGGACATCTCACCCAGACTTGGGGAGACAGTGATATAGGCTTCAGGAAAAAAGTAACTAAGTGGCCCAAGTGCAGTGGCTCACGCCTGTAATCGCAGCACTTTAGGAGGCTGAGCGGGGCGGGGGCGGGGATCACTTGAGCCCAGAAGTTCAAGACCAGCCTGGGAAACATGGTGAAACCTTGTTACTACAAAAATTACCTGGATATGGCTGGGCGTGGTGGCTCATGTCTGTAATCCCAGGACTTTGGGAGGCCAAGGCGGGCAGATCATGTGAGGTCGGGAGTTCGAGACTAGCCTGACCAACATGGTGAAACCCCATCTCTACTAAAAATACAAAATTAGCCAGGTGTGTTGGTGCATGCCTGTAATCCCAGCTACTTAGGAGGCTGAGGCAGGAGAATCACTTGAACCCAGGAGGTGGAGGTTGCGGAGCCAAGATCATGCCATTGCAGTCCAGCCTGAGCAACAAGAGTGAGACTCTGTTTCAAAAAAAAAAAAAAAAAATTAGCTGGGCCCGGTGGCGTGAGCCTGTAGTTCCAGTTACTTGGGAGGCTGCTGTGGCAGGATCACTTAAGCCCGGGAGATGAAGGCTGGGCTGAGCCATGATTGTGCCAATACAGTCCAGGCTGAGCAATAGAGTGAAACCCTGTCTCAAGAAAGAAAACAAAAAGTAACTAACTGAGGCCATACCCAAATTCTAAGTGAGACTTGAGGGACAGGTAGGAATTGACCAGGGAAGAAGTGAGGGAAAAGCATTGTAGGGAGAAGTTGTGCAAAGCAAGAAGAATCATGGCACATTCCAATAACGCACTTTTTTTTTTTTTTTTTAAGAGACAGGGTCTTTTAGAGACAGGCTGCAGTGCAGTGGCACAGTAATGGCTCACTACAGTCTTTTTATTTTTTCTTTTTTTTGAGAATGAGTCTCACTCTGTTGCTCAGGCTGGAGTGCAGTGGTGCGATCTCAGCTCATTGCAACCTCCAGCTCCTGGGTTCACGCCATTCTCCTGCCTCAGCCTCCCGAGTAGCTGGCACTACAGGCACTCGCCACCACACCTGTCTAATTTTTGGTTTTCGTTGTTGTTGTTGTTGTTGTTGTTGTTGTTGTTGTTTTGAGACAGAGTTTCACTCTTATTGCCCAGGGTGGAGTGCAATGGCGCGATCTCACCTCACCTCCCAGGTTCAAGCAATTCTCCTGCCTCAGCCTCCCGAGTGGCTGGGATTACAGGTGCTTGCCAACATGCCCAGCTAATTTTTTGTATTTTCAGTAGAGATGGGGTTTCACCATGTTGGCCAGGCTGGTCTCAAACTCCAGACCTCAGGTGATCCACCTGCCTCGGCCTTCCAAAGTGCTGGGATTACAGGCGTGAGCCACTGCGCCCAGCCCTAATTTTTGTATTCTTAATAGAGATGGGGTTTCACCAACTTGTCCAGGCTGGTCTCAAACTCCTCATCTCAGATGATCCACCCACCTTGGCCTCCCAAAGTGCTGGAATTATAGGCATGAGCCACTGCGCCCGGCCTGTAGTCTGGAACTTCTGGGCTTAAGTAATCCTTCTGCCTCAGCCTCCTATTTAGGACTGCAGGCACTGGTGGCCACGCGCAGCTAATTTTTAAATTTTTTTTTCTCTTTTTTTTTTTTTGAGACAGAGTCTTGCTCTGTCGCCCAGGCTGGAGTGCAGTGGCATAATATCAGCTCACTGCAAGCTCTGCTTCCCAGGTTCACACCATTCTCCTGCCTCAGCCTCCTGAGTAACTGGGCCTAGAAACGCCCACCACCACACCCGGCTAATTTTTTGTATTTTTAGTAGAGATGGGGTTTCACCGTGTTAGCCAGGATGGTCTTGATCTCCTGACCTCATGATCCACCCGCCTCGGTCTCCCAAAGTGCTGGAATTACAGGCGTGAGCCACTGCACCCAGCCAATTTTTTTCTTTTCAAAGACACAGCATCTCCCTTTGTCACCCAGGTGGTCTGGAACTCCTGGCCTCAAGTGAGCCTCCTACTTGGGCCTCCCAAAGTGTTGGAATTACAGACGTGTGCTACCTCACCTGGCCCATAAAGCATGTTGATAAGGTTAGAATTAGAACTTCTGGGGGAGGCAAGAAATTAGGTTACAGAAGTCATCATAGGTTAGGTTTGACATTTAGTAACACTTACCATGTGCCAGGCACTGTCAAAACCTCACATAACTCATTTAATCCTCACAGTAACTTTCTGAGGCAGGTATTTGGAAGCCCATTTGACAGATGAAGAAACAGACACAGCAAGGTTAACCATCTTGCTCAAAGTCACATACCTGTAAGTAGCAAAAGTAAAAGTATCTCCAGGGTCTGTGTTTTTTTTTTTGTTTGTTTGTTTGTTTTTTTGAGACAGAGTCTTGCTCTGTTGCCCAGGCTGAATTGCAATGGCACAATCTCGGCTCACTGCAACCTCCGCCTCCCGGGTTCAAGCAATTCTTCTGCCTCAGCCTCCCGAGTAGCTGGGATTGCAGGCACACGCCAGCACACCCAGCTAATTTTTGTATTTTTAGTAGAAATGGGGTTTCATCGTATTTGCCAGGCTGGTCTTGAATTCCTGACTTCAAGCAATCCACCTGCCTCGGCCTCCTAAAGTGCTAGGATTACAGGTGTGAGACACCACACTGGTCCTTTTGTTTTTTATTTTTTATTTTTTTGAGACGGAGTTTCACTCTTGTTGCCCAGATTGGAGTGCAATGGCACGATCTCGGCTCACCACAACCTCTGCCTCCTGGGTTCAAACCATTCTCCTGCCTCAGCCTCCCAAGTAGCTGGGATTACAGGCATGCGCCACCATGCCCAGCTAATTTTGTATTTTTAGTAGAGATGGGGTTTCT
>NW_012106252.1:3364598-3365330 GCF_000951045.1 Mandrillus leucophaeus
GAGTAGCTGGGACTACAGGCATGCACCACCACGCCCGGCTAATTTTTTGTATTTTTAGTAGAGATAGGGTTTCACCATGTTAGCTAGGATGGTCTCGATCTCCTGACCTCGTGATCTGCCCACCTTGGCCTCCCAAAGTGCTAGGATTACAAGCATGAGCCACCACCCATGGCCTAATTTTTTTTCTTTTTTTTTTTTTTGAAATGGAGTCTGGTTCTGTCGCCCAGGCAGGAGTGCAATGGCGCCACCTTGGCTCACCACAACCTCCACCTCCCGGGTTCAAGCAATTCTGCCTCCGCCTCCCGAGTAGCTGGGATTACAGGCGTACGCCACCATGCCCAGCTAATTTTGTGTTTTTTTACTAGAGATGTTTTTCCATGTTGGTCAGGCTGGTCTCCAACTCCCGACCTCAGGTGATCTGCCTGCCTCAGCCTCCCAAAGTGTTGGGATTACAGGCATGAGCCACCATATCCAGCCTAATTTTTTAAAAATTGTAAATGCTTTGATGAGCTGCTGAAAAAGTAAGGAATTTTCAGGGCAAAATAAAATAAGTTAAGGCAGGGGATGCAGCCAGAGGTCAGTGGAACACTGAAACAAGCTTTTACTCCGAGGGCACTTGACTAACCTGGTGAACCTGAACTTTTGTCATTATCTCATGGGAAAGGGAAACACCCCAAAACCTCTTCAGAGGAGAATTTTAAATTTATTTTTTATTTTATTTTATTTTATTTT
>NW_012106252.1:3370020-3372042 GCF_000951045.1 Mandrillus leucophaeus
ACCATGCCCAGCTAATTTTGTATTTTTAGTAGAGATGGGGTTTCTCCATGTTGGTCAGGCTGGTCTTGAACTCCCGACCTCGGGTGATCCGCCAGCCTCGGCCTCCCAAAGTGCTGGAATTTTAGAGGCATGTGCCACTGCGCCCGGCCCTTTTTTTTTTGAGACACATCTTGCTCTGTCACCCAGGCTAGAGAGCAGTGGCATGATCTCAGTTCACTGCAAGCTCTGCCTCCTGGGTTCAAGCAATTCTCCTGCCCCAGCCTCCTGAGTACCTGGAATTACAGGGGTGCTCCACCACACCTGGCTAATTTTTGTATTTTTTAGTAAAGACGGGGTTTCACCATGTTGGCCAGGCTGGTCTGGAACTCCTGACCTTGTGATCCACCTGCCTCGGACTCCCAAAGTGCTGGGATTACAGGCGTGAGCCACCGCACCCCGCTGAGCTGAGCCTGTGTTCTTTTTCTCTTTTTTTATTTTTTTTGAGACGGATTCTCACTCTGTCACCGAGGCTTGAGTGCAATGGCGCGACCTCGGCTCACTGCAACCTCCACCTCCTGGGTTCAAGCAATTCTCCTGCCTCAGCCTTCCGAGTAGCTGGGACTACAGGCGTGCACCACCACACTTGGCTAATTTTTGCATTTTTTTAGAAACAGTTTCACTATGTTAGCCAGGCTGGTCTCGAACTCCTGATCTCGTGATCTACCTGCCTCAGCCTCCCCAAAGGGCTGGGATTACAGGCATGAGTCACCACGCCTGGCTGAGTCTGTGTTCTTAATGTCCTTGCCAGTGACTGCACCCTAACAGATCCAATGTCACTTTCTTTTTTTTCTTTTCTGAGACAGTCTTGCTCCGTCACCCAGGCTGGAATACAGTGGCACGATCATAGGTAGCTGCAACTTGGAGCTCCTAGGTTCAAGCAATCCTCCTGCCACAGTTTCCCAAACAGCTGTGACTACAGGCCCACACCACCACGCCCAGCTAATTTTTTTTGTTTGTTTTTAGTAGAGACGAGGTCTCACTGTGTTACCCAGGCTGGTCTGGAATGCCTAGGTTCAAGTGATCCTCCTGCCTTAGCCTCCTAGAGTGCTGGGATTACATGTGCAAGCCACCACACCCAGCCCCAATGTTCCTTTCTTATAACAAACATTTTGCAACACTAATATCCCAGAGTGAAATTAACAGATAATATAGCCTGCCTGGACACATGATTTCAAAAAACAAATCAATATGATGTCTTGATTATAAAAAAGACAACTAGGCCGGACATGGTGGCTCACACTTGTAATCCTGGCACTTTGGGAGGCGGAGGCAGGTGGATTACCTGAGGTTAGGAGTTTGAGACCAGCCTGGCCAACATGGTAAAATCTCATCTCTACTAAAAATACAAAGAATTAGCCAGGCGTGGTGGTGGGCACCTTTAATCCCAGCTACCCTGGAGGCAGAGGCAGGAGAATCGCTTGAACCCGGGAAGCAGAGGTTGCAGTGAGCTGAGAGTGTGCGAGTGTGCCATTGCACTCCAGCCTGGGCAACAAGATTGAAACTCCGTCTCAAAAAAAAAAAAAAAAAAAAAAAAAAAAAATAGAAGGATGGCGATTCAATATGCAAACCACCCAGGCACCATTACACTGGAAGATAAAGTAGTCAGATACTTGCATCCATACCTAAAATCACTAAGAATGTGGTAGAGATAAATGCAGACTTACCTAAGGGTGTTGTATAGAACAGCATCGCCATTAGTGTTACTATTTTCCAAAATAGTAAACAACTTTTGATAAAGTTCTGAACAATATAGAACAATTTACATAGTAGTTGCATTCTTGGAAAAAACCAAGTCACACTAAATACATGCAAAGGTATTTCATGTTTATGCCTTCCTCTGCCAGGCCAAGTACCTGGAAGACTCTGTCTCCCCAAAACACAACTAAAAATCCCAGATAACAATTATTTTTTATTTTATTTTATTTTTTTTTTGAGACGGAGTCTCACTCTGTCGCCCAGGCTGGAGTGCAGTGGGCAGATCTC